>NC_056684.1:56546451-56867284 GCF_018350215.1 Panthera leo | reverse complement strand
TGGAGACAATACAGAAATAATCATAAACTATGTTACATGAAGAACACTTTGATCAGATTTGTGTCTCCTCTGCATATTATAACATCTGTATCTTACAGCCATAAATGTTTTTGCTAGGTTACATTGCTAGCAGTTTCACTTACAATGTCTGAACTTCAAAATTTTCAGTTTTGTCTCTCATGGAATTTAATATTAATCTGTATCTAATTGCTCTTTTGTGGATCAACTGCACTAAATCCAATGAATGCAAATTTAAGTAGGTAGCTGGTAAATCTTTGTAAAGCAGAAAGGTATCAGGGAATTATGGTACAAATGCTTCTGTGTAAGTTAGCACCTTTTCTCTACTCCTAGAAATCGTATAAAAATTCACCCAGGGACAGAGAATCAGAAAACTCCATTTTTCAGGGAAACTTTGAAACATAGCTATCTATATACTATAAATACATATCTGACTATATATCATCTATAGACTATTAATACATAGAAGAATAAACAATGCACAAAAGCCATCATGAAGAAATTAAGAGATGATGAGCACAGGTTAATCCTGTGGTAGAATGCCTCAGAAAACAACAGAAAAAGTTTTCATTTCTTTAAAGTGAGGGACTTACTTTGTATTGCAGAAGTTTATCCCTTCATTATAATAATAAAGGCAAGAACCAGATTTGAGAAGCTGACAGGAATTTTATTTCAATGAGAAAGGTTGTGTTAGGGAACCAGGCTGGAGGGCTGGCAAAAAAACCAAGCGGCACTTGGAGATCTTGGTGGATCAGAGATTTATTTAACATTGGCAGGCTCAGAGGAGACCATTTCTCCAAAGATCTGAGCACTGAATGCAAGTGAGAGGAGTAATTTATAGTTTTCAGCCTCCATATTTGTGTTTGGGGCAGGGGGCGGGTTTTGTAAGCGGCAAACAGGGCAAGAAGAACCCGGAAGAGGGGTTTCTAAGCCAGAGACCAGAGCATGTTTTAGTTCCGTGGGCCATCTTACGATGTATTCATTTTCCCAAGAGTTGAGGGAGAGAGTTTACATAGAATCTTCCTATATATTACTGTTCGAGAAATATATAATTTGTTCAATGATGAGTAATAAAAAGTAAACTGGGATAACATTAACACAAAGATACTGTAAGGAAAAAGGATGTAACAGCAAAACAGAATTCAAAAGAAAGTTTACACAGGAGGTTATACTTTTATAGTCTTTCAGACTTTACTTCCAAAAGGATTATTCCTTCTTTACTACCACAAGAACAAAAAAAGCTTCCTTCAAATACGGCTCTTTTTTCATAACCTATAAATAAACAGTATAACACTAAAAAAGAAAATCAAAACAATATAACAATATAGGGGTGCCTTGGTGGCTCAGTCAGTTAAGCATCCGACTCTTGATTTTGTCTCAGGTCATGATCTCATAGTTCAAGAGATGGAGTTCCACATTGGGCTCTGCATTGACAGCACAGAGCCTGCTTGGGATTCTCTCTCTGTCTCCCTCTCTCTCTGCCCCTCCCCTGTTGGTGCTTTCTCCCTCTCTCGCAAAATAAATAAATAAACTTAAAAAAAGCAAAGTAACAATATAAATATTTAAAGATAATATTTTTAAAGCTTTTTTGAAAGAAAAAAAAAAAAAAGATTGACCATTAACTGGAAAGTGAGGAACATAAAAGGCCATGTCAGGAAAAATCAACACAAAACATTTAACAACAACCTGAATAAAGAAAGTCTGAACCAAGGATTTGGCATTCAGACAACCCAACATTCAAGCAGAAAAGCTAAAGAAAAACTGGTTCACTTTGCTGCAAGTCAGGGAATGTTGTTCTTAGGAGTTCTTCCTTGAGGAACATTATTGAAGAATGAACTTCATAAAACTAATAAATGACTTTGAAAATTACCAGAAAAGGATTAGCAGTATGCATAAATTCTATTAAACTTTAGAATAAATTGTAAAATAAATGTGAAAATTAGAATGAAGAGAGTGGGGTAATAAATCATATAAAAGAAGTTTACACATAATTTATAGTACCAAGGTGAATACTAAAAAAAGCAATAATATAAATAAAAATTGGTTGACAAGAGATTTAAGAAAGAAAAGCTTGTAAATGTTATCACCCATTACAACAGAGACAATAGCTACAGTCTAAAGAAATATGTTAATTGCCATTTAACAATATATTATAAAAATCTTTCCATATCACCTAGAGAGAATCTAGAGCTGTTTTTATTGGTTGTATTCTTGTTTCTGAATATACAATGATTCTTTTAGATATGCCATATTATCGGGATATAGGTTTTCCCCAAATGTTAATATTACAAGAAATTGTGCTGCTAATGGGGTTTTAGAATGGTGGGGGTCCGGAACTGACAGCCTAGAAAGAATTCTTGAGACACCTTTGCTGCAAAAAAGGTGACTTTATTGAAGTACAGGAACAGGGGCAAGGACCTTGGGCGAGAAGAGCTGCCCTGGGTTTCAGCAGAAGTGACTGATTATATACTATGGAGTTGGCAGAGGTAAAGGAAAAAGGGAGGCCTCCAAAAGGACTTTCATATGCTAAAGAGGGCTCCTGAGCCTCCAGTACGAGGACTTGTTATTGTCAAGCTAAGGTTGTTTTCCCTCTAGTAAGGCATTAACATTAAGACAATATGGAGTTCCTGGAGACATATTATAGTCTGTATTTGCCTCAAGTATTTGTCAATGGGCAAAAGGTTATAAAGAAATTTAATTTTACCTGCCATTTCCTTCTTGTCTTAGTTCCCCACATCACTATGGAGGGGAGGGTGATATTGGATCTCCAGGAAACTGACTCTATAGGTTTCTGGAGATTAGGCTACTGATAAGAATGTCTATTTCTTATAATTTTCTAATATTTGTAACCTGATGGAGACTCAAGTCCTGCATGACTTTGTTCTCTAATCAGTTAACCATTTGTTTTCTTCTTCTCTCAGCTTTAGGGCAGCTAGGAATGCTTGAGGAATATGCATTGAGGAATGCTTGAGGAACACATAATCCATCTAGGTGTGTGTTGGGGGGTGTTTGCTAGCTTGTGCTTTGCCCCCAGTTTGCCTTAATGCTCCCTCATTACTGTGAACTGTTAACATGTGTTTTTTTGTGTGTATTTGCATGATTTTTTTTATTAAAAAATTGTTTTAATCTTTACTTTTGACAGAAAGAAACAGAGAGTGAGAGCAGGGGAGGAACAGAGAGAGAGAGGGAGACACAGAATCCAAAGCAGGCTCCAGGCTCTGAGCTGTCAGCACAGAGCCTGACACAGGGCTCGAACTCAAGAACTCTGAGATCATGACCAGAGCCAAAGTCAGCCGCTTAACCAACTGAGCCACCCAGGTGCCCCTTGTGTGATTACTTAAGTTAAACTCCTAGTAATGGAATACTTGGGGTCAACAGACTAATTTGGCAAATTTTGGAACTATCTTTTGAAACAAGGAATGGTGATAATTATTTCTCTTGATCCTTGCCAACACTAGAGATCATTGTTGTTTTCTCTCTTTTACAGAATTTCTGAGCAGGGGATATGTCATATTTAAATTTAAAATTATTTCATTATGCAAAAACCAAGCAAATTCATTATAGATTGTCTACTTGCATTTATTCATTTTTCAAAACAACTGTTTATTCCCTTTGCCCACATCCCAGGAGGGAGGACAGGAGGGAGGTAAACAGGATGAGGTTTGTATTATTTTCACATTGATCTGCAAATGATCGTCTATTGAGACACTTCTGTATCATATTTCTCATAAACACTGCCTCCTTCAAAATTTTTATTTATACCATTTTTTTTAAAATTTTTAACGTTTATTTATTTTTGAGACAGAGAGAGACAGAGCATGAACGGGGGAGGGGCAGAGAGAGAGGGAGACACAGAATCGGAAGCAGGCTCCAGGCTCTGAGCTGTCAGCACAGAGCCCGACGCGGGGCTCGAACTCATGGACTGTGAGATTATGACCTGAGCTGAAGTTGGACACTTGACCGACTGAGCCACCCAGGCGCCCCTATACCATTTTTAAAACCATAAATAAATTTGTGCTAAAATTTATTTTTCTTTTTTTCCCAGTAGCTTCTGCCTTTGTGTCATACTCAGAAAAAAATTTTTTTGATCCTAATTTTATATCAACTTCTTTTGGTATCTTAATTCTCTAGATTTTCTATAGCATCTGCGATTTTTTTTGCCTCTTTTTCTTTTCTGCTTTCTCTAATTTTAACCGAAAATTTTGTCTAATTCCATTCTCTCTCCTCTTTTAGCATATCAATTGTACTTCTCTTTCAAATATTTTTGCTGAGTGCTCTAAAGTTTGAAATATACATTTAGGACAAACTTAAGTCCATTTTTTTTCAATATGAGATTATGCATTTGGCTTTTTTTTTTTTTTTTTTTTTGTAATTTGAGCACAGGTGACACACAATGTTACATTAGTTTCAAGTGTACAACATAGTAATTCAAAATTCAAAAACTCTATACATTACAGTCATCACAAGTATATGACCATCTGTAGTATACCATACAACGCTATTCCTACCATACAAAGCTATTCCAATATCATTAACTATATTCCCTATGCTATGCCTTTTGTTCCCATGACTTGTTTATTCCACAACTAGAAGCCTGTATCTCCCTCTCCTCTTCACCCATTTTGCCCAATCCCCCCACCCCCTGGCAACCATCAGTTTGTTTGTTCTCTGTATTTACAGGTCTGATTCTGCTTTTTGTTTTGTTTTTTAGATTCCCCATGTAAGTGAAATCTTATACTATTTGTCTTTCTCTGATATAATACCCTCTGAGGCCTTCCATGTTGTTGCAAATGCAAGATCTCATTCTTTTTATGGGTTTATAATATTCCATGACATATATATATATATGTATATACGTGTATATACATATATATATACGTGTATATACATATATATATATATACACGTGTATATATATATATATATATACATATATATATACGTGTATATACATATATATATATATACACGTGTATATATATATATATGTTAAATCTTCTTTATCCATTCATCAATCAAGGGGCACTTGGGCTGTTTTCATATTTTGTCTATTATAAACAAGGCCACAGTAAACATAGGGCATATATCTTTTTGAATTCGTGTTTTCATTTTCTTTGTGTAAATACCCAATAGTGGAATTATAAGCATCATATGGTATTTCCATTTTCAATCTTTTGAGGAATCTCCATACTATTTTCCACAGTGTGTGGACAATTTACTTTCCCACCAACAATTCATGAGGGTTCCTTTCTCTCCATAGCCTCTCCAACCCTTGTTATTTCTTGTGTTTTTGATTTTAGCCATTGTGACAAGTATGAGGTAATTATCTCATTGTAGTTCTGATTTGTCCGTCCCTGATGATTAGTGATTTTGAGCATCTTTTTGTGTGTCTATTTGCCATTGGTATGTCTTCTTTGAAAAAAAGTATCTATTCAGCCCCTTTGCCCATTTTTTACTCAGATTACTTTTTATTTATTTTTTTGGTATTGAGTTATATAAGCTCTTTATGGATTTTGGATATTAACTCCTTATAAGATATGTCCTTGGCAAATATCTTCCCCCACATTCAGTAGGCAGCCTTTTTGTTTTGTTGATGGTTTCTTTCATTGTGCAAAAGCTCTTTATTTTGAAAAGTCCACTTTCAAATAAAACTAACACTTCCTGGGGCGCCTGGGTGGCGCAGTCGGTTAAGCGTCCGACTTCAGCCAGGTCACGATCTCGCGGTCTGTGAGTTCGAGCCCCGCGTCAGGCTCTGGGCTGATGGCTCGGAGCCTGGAGCCTGTTTCCGATTCTGTGTTTCCCTCTCTCTCTGCCCCTCCCCCGTTCATGCTCTGTCTCTCTCTGTCCCAAAAATAAATAAAAAACGTTGAAAAAAAAAAAATTAAAAAAAAAAAAAAAAAAAAAAAAAAAAAAAAAAAAACTAACACTTCCTGGTAGCATAGGGTCCTTATAACAAAGTATTCCCAAATCTTCCCTCTAGCCCTTATTACATTTGTGATTCATTTCACTTAAACATAATAAGTGATAATCACCTGATTGCTGCTAATATCATTTTAAACAAACTGTTCAAATGTTATATCATTTGCAAATAAAAAAACTTTAAAAACATTGATTTGACCTTTATTTATTGCCTAATACTCTTCCTTTCTTTATGTAGATACAATTTTCTGACCTATATCATCTTCCTTTTTTTAAAATATTTTTTTACATTTATTTATTTATTTTTCAGAAAGAGAGTGCACACACAAGTAGGGGAGGGGCAAAGGAAGAGACACAGAATGTGAAGCAGCCTCCAGGCTCTGCAAACCATGCAGGGCTCAAACTCACAAACCATGAGGTCATGACCTGAGACGAAGTCCAATGCTCAACTGACTCAGCCACCCTGGCACCCCTGTTTTGTCTTTTTTAGACTGTATTTGTTGCTTGTGTTGCATTTTAGCATGCCTTGTAATATTTCATTGAGATTCAGACATGACGTATTGGGCAAAAAGAAGCTGAGGTAGACATATATTAAGCATGAAGTTTATGTTTATCAGACTAGGAGTTAGGCTCTGTTTACCGGTCATGTAGTTCTGGTGTCAGAGGCTAAAATTTCCTCTAGTATCTGGTTTTGGTCTCTCCTTTTGTCTTTGGGTTTCTCTAGAGACTCCTTCTTAAATTGGGTCTGAGGCTTGCAGTTCTTTTGCCTGCAATTCCCTTACAAACTTTTTATTTTTAATTTATTTTTAATTTTTTTATTTTTAGAGGGGCGAGGGGCAGAGAGAGAAGGAGAGAGAGAATCCCAACCAGACTCTATGTTCAGTATGCAGTCTGATGTGGGGCTTGATCCCATGACCCTGGGATCATGACCTGAGCCTAAATCAAGTCAGATGCTCAACCAACTAAGCCACCCAGATGCCACGCTGCTAAACTTTTTAATTTCTAGCATTTCCTTTCAATGTTTTTCACAGAATTTCAATCTCTTGGCTTATATTACTAATTTGTTCTGACATATTATCTACTTTTCCATTAGTTTCCATAACAAATGTTACAGTTTTTCAAAAGTTTTCCTGTTTTAGAACTCCATTATCTTTCTCTTATTTCAGTCTGATTCTGATGTTTGCTTTGTTCATTCAGACTGTGTTCTTACCTTGGTTTTTGGTATGTTTTGTAATTTTTTGTTGAAAACTAGCCATGTTGTATTGGGTAACAGGAAGTGAGCTAAACAGGCCTTTAGTATGAGGATTTATAATCTAAGAGATGGGTTGTGTTTATTACTTATAGTTGTATGTACTAGTGATTCAAATTTCCCTTGGGCTCCTGTTTTTGTCCCAGTTTCACAAGTGTTTCTCCATTAATATAGCTCTTTTTACCTTTAAATGAAACAGCAAGTTTGGGGGGGTGGTGGTGCTGAAGTTACAGAAATGTCCTTCTCCCAGGTGGGATAAATCTCTCATAAAGTATTTTTCCCCAGAGAGTTATAGAGACTACTATGAACATATTTCATAATGGTCACCCTTTCCCTTACCCTGTTGAAGCCAGGAAAAAATCTACCATGAGAATTGAATAGTTCTCCTAAAGTTAAGGGCCATGAAAACATGGGCTCCCCTTAATTCTGTACCCTCCAAAAATTTCTGTCTCATGCAATTCACACTTCATTTTCAGCAAAATTTAAAAATAAACATTTAAGTGTTCATATCAGTTTGTGACTCCAGTGGCTTGTACTCCAGGAACGTAGATCTTGGTTGTGACTCTGGATTTGCCTGTCTTTCCAGATTTCAGCATGAAGTTTTGCCTCATCTCCTATACTTCGTGATGAGTCAAAAATGATTTTCAGTGTTTTTACTTTTTCCTTATTGCAAGGAGAGGGATGACAACTTCCAAACTCTATCTGCTAGAGCTGAAACTGGACATGTCCACTTGATTTTATATTATACATAGATTATAATACCATCCAGCCTTCAAATGGTGAGATCTATTCCACAGCCACTTCTTCTTTTTCAGGTAATGACAGAACTCAGGGCTAAACAAGAAGACACACCTTCTACAGTCCTATAGCCAATTGTACTGGATCTGAATAATTTTCTTGTCCTTTGTCCTTCTCACACACTGTCTCCCTTGACTTCCCATGGGTAGCCATGGGATTTACTGTGGTTTAGTGAGATCTACAAATAATTTTCTTTTTTTTTAATTTTTTTAATGTTTATTTATTTTTGAGACAGAGAGAGACAGAGCATGAACGGGGAGGGTCAGAGAGAGGGAGACACAGAATCAGAAACAGGCTCCAGGCTCTGAGCTGTCAGCACAGAGCCCAACGTGGGGCTCGAACTCACAGACCGCGAGATCATGACCCAAGCCAAAGTCGGCCGCTTAACCAACTGAGCCACCCAGGCACCCCTACAAATAATTTTCAATACTAATCTAGAGCAATCTATTTGTCTAGCAATATTCACATTGGCCTGCCATTTGTTTGGAAGCTCAAAGTCTTTTTTACTTTAATCCTAAGGTATTCAATTCTTTTCAAATTAAACATTTTAAAAACTAATAAATGTGACACAGGTCCTCCCTTCAAAAAGTTTGCTGTTATTGCATTTGTATCTTACATCCTAAGGCCGTTAGCAATTCCCTAACACAGATTCTGAGAAGTCTCAAAATACCCCAAAAGTTGGGTAATTTAATTTCAATAATTTCACAGTTTAGAATATCTGACCTTTTGTTCTCCAAGACTTTCTTTCATTTCTAAGAATCCAGACCTTTTCTATTCACAATTGGTGTAGTACAAAAGCAGAATCCATTTTAGCTTAGTTCTCTTCAGCTTTAGGACTTAGTGTTAGGCATAACTATAATTATGGATTTGAAAATTAGTAGAGATAAGATTCTGAAAGTTGTAAAATCAAGGCATTCTCTCAGAAACATAGTCTTTTGCCACGTGAAACTCCACACTTTCCACAACTGAAAAGATTTCCAAGAATATTTCCCCTGTTAATAAAGAATTAAAACACATTTTAAAACTCTGATTGTATCTAAGTGTGATAATAATTATTTAAAGCCAGAAAATAATATTTTAAAAAGTGGGCAGCATGATTTTTTTGATCATCCTAGGATATGGTTTACCAAGTCCACCTAAGTATTATTTAATTTTCTAGGAGAATATATCTATTCAACTTTGCTATATGTTAATTCATTATAGCTGAGAAATTGTGAAGTTGTACTTACTTGTAGATTTCATCTGAGTATAAAAGATAACCCCAAATGTTACAGTTTTATTTCTATGACTTTAATCAATTTTTATCTAACTTGCAACCTCTGAAAATTTATCCTAACATTCCTCCTCCCCCTCCCTCTTCTTCTTCTTTCCCCTCCTCCTTCTTCTCCTTCTCCTTCTTCCTCTTTTCTTAAACCAACACTCTGTCAGTGCTTTCCGTGTTCTAGGCCTTCAAGTATTGGTTCTGAGGAGAGGATGCTGTGTTTCTGGGATTCCCGGAAGAAGCTAAGATTCTGGTGAAGGTCCATTCTAAATATTCCTCTTCCCACTCTGCCTCACTCTCTGAACAAGCATATCTTCACAGCCTCTTGTTGCTGGAGTATCTCTCCTTTGTTGCCTGTAAGATGGCCCAACTTGATCCTCTTCCATGAGGTCCATCTATTTCCATGAGGGAATTTATGCAGTAGCTAACACCCACTTTTATTAAACAACATTTGTAAAGGACTACATAAACCTATATTCCCCACATGCTACTCGAACCAGGTTAATTGGCTAATTTCCTGATAAATTAATGACTTTAATAACTTATTTCACATGTTTCTATAATTTTACAAGATTCACATCCTTAAAGTTTTGAAAGTTATTCTTTGAAACATGTAAGGAAGAGTATTGCTAAATAGCTCCTATTTGACCATTATATATCTCAATCTCTTCACTGTTGTGTTTTGTTTTTTTTTTCCTTTTGTTCTCATTCTCATTTCTACCATTATATTCCATTTACTTGGGGATAATTAGGAGTAGAGGACCTTTATTCTTTGTTATATATTGGATGAAACTGTAGATTCACATTCATTTTTAGGTAATGGATAAAATAATGTATGTTTTACAATTTTCAGAAAATAAGATAGAGTGTATATTCAGTTTAATTTCACCAAATGAAGTCAGAATATTTCAATGCATGATAGTGGTTTATTTTTTGTTTACTTGCTTGGCATATTTGGGCATAAATACATAAATTTTACTGAATCATATTCTAACTTTATAAATTTTCCAAAAGTCTGAACACTAATACACCTTATTTAAATATAGTAATACTGTTTTTAAAACAGAAAAACATATTTCCCATATTTCTTCCTACTTAGGCTGGAAATTTCAAGTTATCATATCAATTCCAAATGCAGACTAGGAAAATGCAAAAAAAAAAGCAAAGAGGACTTTAAAATTTTTATTATAGTGCTTGAAACTCCCATCTGAATATAACATTCTTCAGTAGAATGTCAGTATCATTTTGATATTCTAACATCATCAGTGATTTTTTTATATTCTGAAAATTGCTATGAATGTGTAATATTAAATTTTTTTAAAGATCTTAAAATTCATATGTTGACAAAGCTACAATAGAAAATGATTGCTAGACATTTCATCTTAACCAAAAGGATATTTAAAGGAGCTTATTAAATGACCAAAAATATGAAACTTAGAAACCTGTTCTCCAGTCCACCTCCATATTGTCTCATATCCCATCACTAGTGAGATATGCTGGGAACTTAACCCGTTCACACCACAGGACTATTCTGAAGCTTAAAATAAAAGACAAAAGTATCTTGGGGCGCCTGGGTGGCGCAGTCGGTTAAGCGTCCGACTTCAGCCAGGTCACGATCTCGCGGTCCATGAGTTCGAGCCCCGCGTCAGGCTCTGGGCTGATGGCTCGGAGCCTGGAGCCTGTTTCCGATTCTGTGTCTCCCTCTCTCTCTGCCCCTCCCCCGTTCATGCTCTGTCTCTCTCTGTCCCAAAAATAAATAAAAAAAAAACGTTGAAAAAAAAAATTTAAAAAAAAAAAAAAAGTATCTTGTAGTGAGGAAATTGCCTTTCTATGAATGATTTTAATACCTATGGTTTCTTGCTGTTACTCTGTATTTATTATTTAGACCTCTGAATTTTCTAGTGATTTGGTTTGTGCTCATAACCATTTGGGTTGGTTTGTGTTTATAACTGGAAACTTTCCTTAAACTCCAACATCTAACCTCTAACCAGCCTCTGTTCCCCATACCTTGACATCATTTTCTAATTCTTGCCTAAAGTGATATTCATGGTCTTGAACTGAGAAAAGACCCACAGATTGCCTTTTGGTGGATGATAGTTTCACCAGTCACTCTCAAGAGTAGCTGAGCTTTTGATATCCTTATTCTACCCAAAGTCTGATTCTGCACTAGAAAAGTTATTTCTTTGATATGTCTTTCCAAGTCCACACTACTGGAGGTGAAAGTTGTCTTCTACTAAGTTTACCTACAAGGAGTTTTTATTTTAAGCACACCATCATCAAAAGAGAGGGAACAGATTAGAAGAAGCAAAATAAGATTAGTACATAATTGCCATCAATCAAAACCTAGTGTTTGCTGCTTTGTACTAAGTAACATCTCTCTCTAAATGAGAACTCTGTTGCTTGGATAAATGTAGTGTAGTCTGGCTTCCTTATTGAGCATCAAAAAACATCTTTCATAAAGGAAGGAGGAGTATATCAAGCTTGTAAAGAACACAAAAACATATGGCATCAAGACTGGATGAATAGCTAAAGAAAGTGTGGTTTATATACACGATGGAATACTACTTGGCAATGAGAAAGAATGGAACATGGCCTTTTGTAGCAATGTGGATGGAACTGTAGAGTGTTATGCTAAGTGAAATAAGTCATAGAGAGAAAGACAGATACCATACATTTCACTCTGATGTGGATCCTGAGAAACTTAACAGAAGACCATGGGGGAGGGGAAGGAAAAAAAAAAGTTAGAGACGGAGGGAGCCAAACCATAAGAGACTCTTGAAAAGTGAGAATAAACTGAGGGTTGATGGGGGGTGGGAGGGAGGGGACAGTGGGTGATGGGCATTGAGGAGGGCACCTGTTGGGATGAGCACTGGGTGTTGTATGGAAACCAACTTGACAATAAATTTCATATTAAAAAAATATAAATAAATAAATAAATAAAAAGACTGGATTCAAATATTGACTTGCTACCTCCTGTGTGATTGACTTAGGCCAAGTTACTTAAATTTTCTGAAGTCGTAAAAACCATTTTATATCTCATATGACTATAATGCAAATTAAATGTAATAATGTATGTAAGGTTGTTACTAAGTGCTCAATGAAATATAATATTATTGTTATTCTGGCAAAAACCAATTATTATCCATATTTCACTAACCTAAATGCTCAGAATGAGTAGCACAATCTATAACAGCAAAGGCAGCCATTCAGGATGAGTGATCGTGCTTCATTCTCAAGATGACCCTCATGAGGAGACAAAACCAAATGTCCCATTTGCCGTATCCACAAATACAACCTTGCGAGAAAATATGAAAGAGTTTTATGACCAGCATATGGGAGTGATTGATTTATTTTTCATCAGGGAATGAAGAGTTCCACAAGATAAATTTTCTAAATAAAGAAGCAAGTTATCAAGGAAAACTCAATTTGTTTGATCTCTGATGGCTGATATTTAGAATATTATTTACTGCATGTTACAGTAACACTGTCGCAAATATTTTTGGATACATATCCAGAAAATATTCCTCAATTCTTATTTGATATAAGAATTTAGATTTTGTGAATCATGATAATTCTAGAGAAATTATGGCAATAACACAACCCTTGGAGGAGATTAGTTTAAGAGTGTGTTTATGGCCTAGTCTAGTCAATGAATCAAAGACCTGTAAGGGTAGGGGCATCTGGGAAATTGTTCTTCGCACCAAAGAATATATGACCAAAGAAAACAGTTCTTTCAGTCTCTGAATATTCTTAAGTCTGGATGTAATTAATTTTTGGTAGTGTTAGAGTGAATTAGCAAAAATGAAGGGAGTCAGGTCAAGGACAAGCTGAGACACTGAGGGTAACAGAGTAGGGAGAGAAGCATCTTGTGCTGGAAACCTCTAGTTGCATGCATAATATCCATTCTTCCCTACTAATAGGACTCTGATTTCATTGGAATCATCAGTGTAATGAACTAAAAAAATCCTACATTTCCCAGCATTCCTTACAGATGTGAGACTGTGCTATATTTTGTGTCAAGTGAGGTGTAAGTAGAGGGTTGAATGGGTGAGGCATCCAGGAAAACTTTTTAACAGGGAAACAGATTCACATGAAATGTACCCTTTGATTTTGACTTGTTCCTTTTCCTGACTGGATAAGTTATGCAATACTTGAGATAGAGAAGCCATTTTGCAGCAAGAAACATCATAATGGGAATAAAATACAACCTTTATCTTGCTGAAGCCATTATGTTTTGGTGTTTCTATCATTAGAGAGAAAAGCATTTCCAACTAATATTCCACTGACTAAGCCAGACGTAAAGGTATCCTCCATCAGTATTTCTTACGTGAGGTAAAAGCTTCTCTTCAACTTTACACAAATTTGGCTTACAAATAAAATTATCCTAATGACACACTCTAATAAAAGCTATCAAAAGCACATAGGGTTAATTTTTCTACACTTCACTGTTCTAGGCTGCTATCTGTTATATCAGATATATATATATATATATATATATATATATATATATATATATATATATATATATATGAATATTGATTTATTTTTCATCAAGGAATGAAGAGTTTCACAGAGGTAAATTTTCTGAATAAAGAAGCAAGTTATCAAGAAAAGTCAATTTGTTTGATCTCTGAGGACTGATTTAAAATATTAATTACTGCAGGGTATAGTAACACTGTATGTATATGTGTATATGTATGTGTGTGTGTATATAACTGTATAAATATTTATATACCTGTATAAATATATTTTTTAAAAATTTTTGAGTATAGTTGTCATACAATATTATATTAGTTCCAGGTGTGCAACTTGGTCATATATCTATATATCTATATCTGTATCTATAGAGAGAGAAGGAGAGATACACACATCACATCTTCCTTATCCAGTCACCTATTGATGGACTTCCATATTTTGGCTACTGTAAATAATGCTGCAATAAGCATAGGGTGCATATATCTTTTCAAATTAGTGTTTTTACTTCCTTTGGGCAAATACCCACTCATGGAATTATTGAATCATATGGCATTTTTAAATTTTTGAGGAACATCCAGAGTGTTTTCCACGATGGCTATACCAATTTGCATTCCCACCAATACTGCATAAGGATTCCTTTTTCCTCACATTCTCACAAACACTTGTTATATCTTATCTTTTTTTATTTTAGCCATTCTGACAGTATGAGTTGATATCTCATTGTTTATTTTTATTGAGATATAACTGACATATAACATTATATTAGTTTCAGGTACAATGATTGCATATTTGTGTATACTGTGAAATGATCACAATAAGTCTATCTGGCATCTGTTACCATACATAGTTATAAAATATTTTTTCTTGTGATAAGAACTTACAAGATCCAATCTCTTAGCAACTTTCAAATATACAACACAGTATTATTAACTGTAGTCACCATGCTATATATTATATACCTGTAACTTCTTTATTTTATAACCAGAAGTTTATACTTTTGACTCCCTTCATCCACTTGTTTAAATTTATTTATTTATTTATTTATTTATTTATTTATTTATTTATTTATTTATTTTGAGAGTGACAGAGAGCATAAGCAGGGGTGGGGGGCAGAGAGAGAGGGAAAGAGAGAATACCAAGCAGGCTCTGCGCTGTCAGCACATTCTGTTCTCTGTGTCTATGAGCTTATCATTTTTTCTTTTTTAGATTCTACATATAAATCAGATCATATGATATTTGTCTTTCTCTGACTTATTTCACTAAACATAGTGTCCTCAAAGTCATTATGTTGTCACGAATGGCAAGATTTCATTATTTATTATGGCTGAATAATACTGCACTGTGGGTGTGTGTGTGTGTGTGTGTGTGTGTGTGTGTGTGTGTGTGTATTTATATATTTTCTCCTATCCATTTTATTTATCTATTCTTCCATCAGTGGATACTAAAGTTGCTTCCATCTCTTCACTATTGTAAATAATGATGCAATGAACATGAGAATGCATACATCTTTTCAAATCAGTGTTTTTGTTATTTTCAGATAAATACCCGTAGGCAGAAATGGTGGATATTGTAGTTCTAATTTTTATACTTTTTAGAAACTATATACTGTTTTCATCATGAGTGAACCCATTTACAATCCCACCAACAGTACACAAGGAAGGTTTTCTTTTTCTTTATATCCATGCCAATACTTGTTATCTCTTGTCTTCTTGATAATAGTCATTTTAACAGTTGTATAGTGATATCTCATTGTGGTTTTGATATACATTTCCATGATGATTATATATGTGAGCACCTTTTCATGTACCTGTTGGCAATCTGTATGCCTGTTTCAGAATAATATATGTTCAGGTCCTCTGCCCATTTTTTAATCAGATGGGGTTGCTTTTCTGCTATTGATTTATATGAGTATTTTATTTTATTATTTTATTTTATTTTATTTTATTTTAGAACATGGAAAAAATTTTATGCAGCTTAGTCATTTCAGCAAATTCTAATCTGGCATACTCAATATTGTAGAAATAATTTCCATGTTTTATTTTAAGTCATATCATCTTACAATTTTCTTGAAGTTCTTGAAGATTAGTGTGGTATATAATGATATTGTATAGATTTAAGTGATATTCTTTTATTTTTTCAAGTTTTTATATAAATTCCATTGGTTAACATACAGTATAATAAGCAAGGGAAACAAAAGCAAAAATAAACTATTGGGACTTCATCATGATAAAAGTCTTCTGCACAGCAAAGAAAAAAATCAACAAAACTAAAAGGCAGCCTATGGACTGGGAGAAGATATTTGCAAATGACATATCTGATAAAGTTAGTGTACAATATCTATAAATAACATATAAAACTCAGTACTTGAAAGAAAATACAAATCATCGAGAAAATACAAATCAAAACTACATTGAGATATTCATTCATAATAGCTAAAATTAACAACATAGGAAACAACAGGTGTTGGCAAGAATGGGATGTGGAGAAAGCAGAACCTCTTACACTGTTGGTGGGAATGCAAACTGGTATAGCCACTGTGGAAAACAGTATGGAGTTTCCTTAAAAGTAAAAAATAGAACTACTCTATGATTTAGCAACTGCACTTCTAGATGTTTACAGAAAGAATACAAAAATACAGATTCAAAGGGACACATGTTTATAGAAGTATAATCAACAATACCCATACTATGTACAGAACCCAATGTCCATTGACTGATGAGTGGATAAAGAAGATTATGTGTGTGTGTGTGTATGTGTGTATATATACATAAACATATATATACATGTATATATACATATGTATACACACACACACAAAATGGACTAGTATTCAGCCATCAGAAAAATGAAGTTTTGCCATGTGCCGTAATGTAGATAGAGCTACAGTGTATTATACTAAGCAAAATAAGTCAGAAAAACACAAATATCAAATGATTTCACTCATGTGGAATTTAAGAAACAGGAATAGATGAACATATGAGTTCTTTATATTTTTAGATATTAACTCCTTATCATATAGATGGTTTATAATTCTCCCATTTCATGGGCTGCCTTTTCATTTTGTTTATGGTTTCTTTTTTGTTGTTGTGTGCTGTTGATGTTGATGATGGCTTCCTTTGCTGTGCAGAAGCATTTTAGTTTGATGTAATCTCACTTATTTAGTTTTGCTTTTGACACCTTGGCTTTGGATGTCAATTGCAAAAAATCATTGCCAAGATCAATGTCAAGGGGCTTACCACCTATGTTTTCTTCTAAGAGATTTATGATTTCAGGTCTTATATTCAAATATTTCAACCATTTTGAGTTTATTTTTGTTAATAGTATATGATACTGATTTGGTTTCATTCTTTTGCATGTAGTGGCCCAGTTTTCCCAACACCACATATTGAAGGGACTGGACTGTCTTTTTCTCATTGTATGTTCTTACCTCATTTGTTGTAGACTATATAAACACACGTTTATTTCTGGGCTCTCTCTTTGGTTCCATTCATCTATGTGTGTTGGTACCATATTCTTCTGATTACCATAGCTTTGTAGTACGGCTGAAAATCAGAACTGTGATTTTCAAGATCACTTTGGCTATTTGGGGTCATTTTTGATTCCATACAAATTTTATTATTTTTTATTCCATTTCTGTGAAAAATGACATTGGTATTTTGATAGGGATTTACTGAATCTGTACATTGCTTTGTATAGTATGAGTATTTTAACAATATTTGTTCTTCCAATTTGTGAGCAGTGAATATCTTTCCACTCATTTATGTTTTTTTAAACTTCTTTCATTAATGTCTTATGTTCTTCAGGGTATAGCTCTTTCACCTTTTTACTTACATTTATTCCAAGGTATTTTATTCTTTTTGATGTACTTGTCAATGTGATTGTTTTCTTAATTTCTTTCTCTCATAGTTTATTATTATATAGAAACATATTTTTTTAGAAACACAGAATTTTGAATATTGACTTTGTATCCTACAACTTAACTGAATTTATTGATTAGTTCTAACAGTTTTTTGGTGGAGCCTTTAGTGTTTTCTATATAATATATAATATCATATCAGCTGAAAATAGTTGATAGTTTTATTCTTTCTTTTTTGATTTGGATTTTTTTATTACTTTTTCTTGCCTGATTGCTTCATCTAGGATTAAAATACAAGTTGAATAAAAATGGTGAATGGGCATCCTTGTCTTGTTTCTGATCTTGAAGGAAGAACTTCAACTTTTAACTACCAAATCTGATGTTAGCTGTTGGCTTCTTTCGGCCTTTATTTTGTTGAGAATTTTTATTGTTGATGTATGTTAAACTTTGTCAAATGCTTTTTGTGCATCTCTAAACAGATGATCATATAGTTTTTACCCTTCATTTTGTTGAAGTCATGTATCTCATTGATTGATTTTTGGCTATTAAACCATCCTTGCATGTGTGGAATAAATCCCACTTGATAAAGGTGTATGATCCTTTTAATGCAGTGTTTAATTCAGTTTGCTAATTTTTTTTTTGAGGATCATTAAATTTGTGTTCTTCAGGGATACTGGCTTGTCATTTCTTTTATTCTGGCATCCTTGTCTGATTTTGGTATTAGGGTAATGCTGGCCTGGTAAAATGAATTTGAAAGAGTTTTTTTTTGGAAGAGTTTGGGAAATATTAGTATTAATTCTTCTTTAATTGTTTGGTAGACTTCACCAGTAAAGCCATGCACTGACATCAAACCCCAGTAAGTGGTTTTACAAAATGAGCAAAAATTCTGAACAGATACCTCATCAAAGAAACTAAACAAATGGCAAATAAGAATACAAAAAAAATTGTTTAATATCATATGTCATTAGGAAATCAAAAATTAAAACAATAATGTGATACTATCACACACATTTTAGGATAGATAAAAAGCAAAACACTGACAACTTTATATGCTGTAGAGGATGTGTAGCAACAGGAACTTTCATCCATTGCTGGTGGACACACAAAATGGTATAGCCATGTTGAATGAAATTTGGCATTTTCTTGCAAAGCTAAATAGGCTTACCATACACTCTAGTAATTGTGTTCCTAAATATTTATCCAAATGAGTTGAAACCTTATGTCTATAAAAATACCTGCACACAATTTTTTATAGCAGATATATTCCTAATTGCTCAATGCTGTAAACAACCAAGACGTTCTTTAAAAGTTAAATGGATAAACACATCGTTGAATCCATGAAATAAAATATTATTCAGGAATAAAAGGAAATAAGCTATCAGTCTACCAAAAGGGGTAGAAAAAACTTCAATCCATTGTACTAAGTGAAAGAAGCTAGTCAGAAAAAGATACACACTGTATGAGTTCAACTGTGTAGAATTCTGGAAAATGCTAAATGCTAAAACTGTAGAGATATAAAGATAAGTGGTTTACAGGGTTCTATGGTATGAGGAGAGGGATTAATAGTGGAGTAAGGGGTAATTTTAGGACAGTGAAACTATTCTATATGACACCATCTATATTCATTTTTTTAAATTTTTTTTAACATTTATTTATTTTTGAGACAGAGAGAGACAGAGCATGAATGAGGGAGGGTCAGAGAGAGGGAGACACAGAATCTGAAACAGGCTCCAGGCTCTGAGCTGTCAGCACAGAGCCCGACGCGGGGCTCGGACCCACGGACTGCGAAATCATGACCGGAGCTGAAGTCGGCCACTTAACCAACTGAGCCACCCAGGCGCCCCCATCTATATTCTTTATAATGGTGGCTACAAGATATTAGGCATTTGCCAAAACTCATGGTACTATACACCATGAAACGTAAATCCTAATGTAAACTACAGACTTTAGTTAATAATAATGTACAAATATTGGCTCATCAATTCTAACAAATACAACATATTAATGCAAGGCATTAATAATAGGGGAAATTCTCAGCACAAAGAGAGAAGGTACATGGGAAATATTATTATCTGCTCAGTTTTTTTCTAAACCTAAGACCTCTGAAACCTAAAGTCTACTAATTTTTAAAAAAAGATTTGAAAAACCCAAGAGACACTGTACCAGGAAAATGTTAAAAAGTAAAAAAAATGCTATAAAATATCAGCTATTTGTTAATCTGCTTTCCCTGCCCATATTTTATTAGAAGCCACTGATTATAAACAAAAATTATGGTTGGCAGTGTGAAGAACATTGTAGAAATTAATATATTTATATATTTATAAATTATAGATAACATATATATTATATTATTATATATTACTTTATCATATATAATACATTATATTATTATATATAATATAATATATATTAATATATTAATATATTATATATACACACACATACAAAGAACGAGCCATAAAAAGGATGAGACCATGTTATTTGCAACAATATGGATGGACCTAGAGGGTATTATGCTAAGTGAAATAAATCAGATTGAGAAAGACAAGTACCATATGATTTCAATAATATGTGGAACCAAAAAAAAAAAAAAAAAAAAGAATAAACAAACAATCAGAAAACAGAATCAAAGAACAAACTGATGGTTGCCTGAGGGAAAGGCATGAGAGGATGGGTAAAATGGGTGAAGAGGAATGGGATACACAGGCTTCCAGCTATGAAATGGATAAGTCATGGGAATAAAAGACACTGCATAGGGAATATAGTCAAGGATATGGTAAAGCCACTGTATGGTAACAAATGCAGCTACACTTGTGGGGAGCATAGCATACACAATGTATAACCTTGTTGAATCAGTATGTTGCACACCTGAAACTAATGTAACATTGTATATCAACTATCCTCAAAAATTATTTAAAAAATAAATATAATTTTTGTAAATGAAGAACTATAAAAATATGAATCTTCTCTATATGAATAATTTTAAAATGTGATCTCAAATATGAAAATGGAGGGTAGGTCTTATATATAAATCTCTTGTAACCAGCATAATAAAGATTATGAGTGGAAAAGAATTTTAAAAAATACCTCTTGAAGAAATTTTCAATGCAATGATTCCAAAACTGTAATAGAAATATAAACGGAGCTTTCTTCATTTGCTTAGTTCCAGACATTGAATGATTTAAGCATGCCAAAGGAAATGGAGGAGTAGAACTACCGAAGATGTCCTGGACTAAATGGGATCCAATTCTCAGAATTTCTGAAGTTTAAGTGGTGCCATTATTCCTTCTTGATTATGCACAAGTGTACAAAAATGTCAGTCTCTTTTCCTCTTCTTCCAATACTCCTTATTTCTTTTATCCATTCTTCTACCTTCTGTCTTTGTAAACTGGCAGCTTTCAGAAGTTCTAGTGAAATTGTTCTATCATTATTCATTCTTAATGCCCCTGGCATCTGCCATATTCGATTACATAAGAATGAAAGAAACCTTTTCTTAACAGTTTAAAAATCTATCCTAAGTGCATCACTGTATATTTTCTTTTATTTTTCTTTCTCTATTTTCTTTCTGACATAGCTATGGATTTATCCATAGCACATTCTCAAGAATGCTGCCCATTTTCCTGTTATTATCTAATTTACTAGTCCTATGGGTTTTGTCTTTTGATGTTCTCACACTTCTGAAATCTTGTGTTTTGGGAGATACCGTTTCTGCAATTCCTGTCATTAATCTCGTTAAAAAATGTATTGTTTTTAGTTGTATAATGAGGCTGAAAATAAGTAAGTATAATTGGATTTGACAAAAGAAGATACAAAAAGGAATCATTATTGCCTTCTCCAACTGGCTAAATGATACATGTATTTCAGAAATACTTTGAAACTTAACTGAGTAATTAACTCAAACTATCCTTTGACCTAATTTCCTCTATAAAGTGGAAAGTGCATGGCCACGGACACTAATGGGTTCAATTTAAACTCCATGCCTTACTTTTTCCTTTTCAAAGGAAGTGATCAACCATACATACATTTTGCAAAGACTTAGCCTAAAATAGCTTAGCTGCTTTTATGAAGCTTTTAAGATTACAAAAGTGTTGTGATGTTGTAGACCGGATGTGGTACAGCGAGTAATATAAGGGATGTTTGTCAAGATAATTTTGGATAAAGCTGCTGATATACTGTTAAGTCCCCCCTCCCCCTAAACTCCCCCTAAATCACCTCATACATACATACACATAAACGTGCGCACACACGCGCACACACACACACGGAAGAGGTGGGAATAGGTACCTGTCTTTCACCATTAGCATAGTGAGAAAAGTCTTTAACAGGATTATTCCAAGAGTTTGATAAATATCCAAGTACTTGTAGTAAACATTAAATTAGGGTCTTCCTCCTGCCTAGGGAGCCTGCAGCATAGGAATGGGCTAGCTAGCAGCTTTGATGATCATGTGAAGGAGAGTTGCTGATGTGCTAGGATGAGCCTACACAACATACAGCTGGCACAGCTCATAATGAGTTAAGTGACTAGATTCCTAGGGGATGAGAAAACAATCAGTGACTCCAGAACAGAATGTATTTGACCAGATTTAGGAAACTGTAGGGAACAAAACCTCGACAATGACATATGGGAGTGGTAGAGGTGATCTCTAAAGGCTCCATGGAAGTATCAGACCAAAAAAGGAACTTTCAACACTGCACAGGCTAGAGAGCAGAAAGCCTATTTACAACAGTACCGGTCAAAAAATAATTCTCCTCTACCCTTTAATGTTCTTTCCTTAATTCATTTCTTACAATCCTGAAGGGGTTCAAAGTTGCACCTAAATGATAGTAAAGGAAGTGAACAATGGAGATGGAGATGACCACAGCCCCTTTCTCACGGTAACTGACTGTAGCCAGAGACGGTAGAAAGAAGCTTTACCTTTGATCAAGTTGGAAGCTTTGATGATTATA
Source organism: Panthera leo (assembly GCF_018350215.1). Lineage (NCBI taxonomy): Eukaryota > Metazoa > Chordata > Mammalia > Carnivora > Felidae > Panthera > Panthera leo. The sequence goes on along the minus strand of NC_056684.1, from coordinate 56,844,760 downwards.
TGAAAGAGGGCATTTTTAATTAATAAACCTAATTGTTTGTGAAACAAATTGACCTGGAGTATCTACTAACCACCAGCGACAAAAAAAAAAAAAAAAAAAAAAAAAAGTCTCATTTCTGTCCAAGTTTTTCTCCTGGGGCAGTGGGAGGGCTATGTCCACCAAGATAGTTTAAAGGGACAGGAGGAAACAGAAATAGAATTGCTTTTATGTTTAAACACCATAAGTCTTGCTTGATTAAATCCATTAGGTTTGTGGCCTTGAGCAAGTTATTTAAACTCTCAATTCCTCATCTGTAAAATTAAGTTAACTATTAGTACTTCATAATATTGCTATGAAGACTCAAATTTTTTTAAGTTAAAAGAAGCATTATTATTTAAATTATCTAACACTGCCTGACTCATGCAATTAAATAAACAGCACCTACTAGGTTTTTCCAACCTCACCTGGACATTTCACTTATGATTAAGGTATATTTTACAGTATTCACTGGACTTGAATACAGATAATGCATTCACACAGTTTGACAAAAATATTCATTGAGTGCCCACTTTTCACATTACACTAAGCAATTTTTCATGTATCTTTTCATTTTACATCAGAAAAACCCACATATAGGTAGCACCATTGTATATAATGCATTTGAGACTTGGAAACATTAAGAAACTCATTCAAGCCATGGAGCTGGTAGGAAGTAAAGCCATAATTCTATTCCTTTTCTCTATATTACCTGATCAGGACATTTTCCCAATATCTCAAGCTGTTAATAACCATTTTTAATGGGTGTTCTAAGTCCCTGGTAACAAAGGACAACAAGACAGATGTCACTGTTTTCTGAATAATCATATGATGAAAGAACTTACTTTCTCTGTATAAACCTCTTATGGCTCAGAGAAATGTTCCTTTCCAATAAGCACCTGTAGGCTCTGAGTTTCCAGCCCCATACACAGTAATGTGAGTGACCAAAAGAGGTATGAGGTTTCTGCTCTTAAAGGATTTAGTGCCTTCTTAGGAAAAAAAAATAAGTAAAACATAATCAAGTGTAAAAAAAAAATCAGTGTTAGAAAGCAGCAAATTGTAAAGAAAGGTCAACTAAGCACTTGCATGAAGGACAGTTTTAGTGGGAAAGACCAGGTGGATTTGAGGTGGGCCTGAGGAAACGGGCAGTCTTCAGAGAGATAAAAGCCGGGAAGCTTGTACAGATGAGAAAAATGGAAAAGATATCAGATATGCTTTGGGTTTAAATTTGTGATGGCTGTTTCGTCCTTCTGAATGTACCTGAGCTAGGAATCCAATATGGTTTAATTATAAAAACAATCATTCCATGGAGTTATTGAGATAACAGGATAAGACACTTGACTTCTGCCTAGTCCCTTTGGGCTCTGCTACAGCAAAAATACCATAGGCGTATAAATAACAGAAATGTAATTTCTTACAGTTTGGAGCCTGGGAAATCTAAAAGCAAGATGAGGGCAGACTCATTGGCTGGTAAGAACCTGCCCCCTTCTTCATGGATGACCATCTTTATGCTGTATCTTCTAAAGGGCACTAATCCCATTCATGAGAGCTCTATCCTGTGACCTAATCACCTCTCAAAGGCCTAACCTCTTACCACCATAACCTTGGGAGTTAGGATTTCAACTGTGAATTGAGGTAGGGGGAGAAACAAATATTCAGTCCACAACATCATAAAAATTGGAACTTTTTAAAAAAAGAATAGCTGAATTGTGTTTTTAAAAAATAATACAGATGTAGCACTTAATCATGTTTTGGCTGCAACACAAAGTGACAGGTCATTTACTCCATTTAAGAAAAATAATTTTTTAATTTTTTAATTTTTATTATGCTTTTAATGTTTATTTATTTTTAAGAGAGAGAGAGAGAGAGAAAGAAACAGAGTGTGAGTGGGGAAGGGGCAGAGAGAGGGGGAGTCACAGAACTCAAAGTAGGCTCCAGGCTTCCAGATGTCAGCACAGAGCCCAACGTGGGGCTTGAACCCATGAACCATGAGATTATGGCCTGAGCCGAAGTTGGATGCTTCACCAACCAAGCCACCCAGGTCCCCCAAGAAAAATATATATTTTTTAATGTTTACTTATTTTTGACAATAAGAGCACAAGCAGGGGAGGGGCAGAGAGAGAGGTAGACAGAGGATCTGTGCTGACAGCAGCAAGCCTGATGTGGTGCTTGAACTCACGAACCATGAGATCATGACCTGAGCAAAACTGTGATGCTCAACTGACTGAACTACCTAGGTTCCCCAAGAAAAATAAGGGGTTTTTTTTTGTTGTTAAAAATATATTGAGAGTCAAATAATTAGAATGTTGAGAATAATGGCTGTCCAGATTTTTTTCTTTTTTCTTTTTCTTTTTTTTTTTTTTTTTTTTGAGACCGAGAGACAGAGTGGGAGAGGGGCAGAGGAAAGGGGAGAAAGAGAATTTTAAACAGGCTCTACACCCAGTGCAGAGAGATGCGGAAATCTATCTCATGACTGTGAGATCATGACCTGAGCCAAAATCAAGAGTTGGACACTTAACCAACTGAGTCACCCAGGTGCCCTTGTCCAGGTATTTTTTTTTAACATTTATTCATTTTTCAGAGATAGAGACAGAATGTAAGCGGGGGAGGGTCAGAGAGAGAAAGGAAGACACAGAATCCGAAGCAGGCTCCAGGCTCTGAACTGTCAGCACAGAGCCCAACACAGGGCTCGAACCCATGAACTGTGAGATCATGACCTAAGCCAAAGTTGGACACCTAAGTGACTGAGCCATCCAGGTGCCTCGCTCCAGGTATTTTTTTTTAACTCACATTTATGTATAATGAATAACATTTTCTAAAAATGATATTGTGTAAAGTGTTTCATTGTTTTATGTATTTTTTTATGTGATAGTCACAATTTAAAAGTACATAACTTCCATAAGGCTGACTCTTAACAGCTCTTAACATCTCTCCATGTTGGAGAGCTAAACTCTCAGGGCCTGTATGTAAATAGGAATGGAGAATGTTTCTCAAATTTATAAGCAAATAAACCAGAATTAAGGAGAGAGAGGGAAGGGGAAGGAAGAAGAAAAAGAAAGATACCATGACTGGTAAGAAAAAAAGAAGCACACAGTAAGATCTGTGGAATTTTAAGAAATTTTTCAATGGTTTCAAATCCCAAACATCTCCTGCATCCCATTCAATGGTACATGAAAGTATTAACACCAGCATTTAATCTCTATTCCTTTATAATTGTGGCCCTGCTCCACACAGACTCAAACCTGTATATAACAAACTTCTTAACATGCAAATCACTTGGTACAGCTATATTTTAAACCTCTAGTTCCCTAGTCTAACTCTGTTTTTCACTAATTGCATAGACCTCTAGCCTCAACATTTGGGAGTGGAGAAAGGAAAAGGACCTGAAAAGATCTAAAATTGAACTAGTCTTCACCCTGCATAAGGGCTTCAATTCCAGTTCATGCCTCACTTTATAACAATTTCATAAAAATGAAACAAAACAAATAAAAAAACAAGAACAATAAAACATGTGACAAATGGCATGATGACTTACTGTAAAGAGAACGGGATTCTGATGTTCTAAAACAAACTGAATCCATCACTTACCAGCTTTGTGTCCCAGGGGAGTGCCTGTCAATACCAATCACTTGGTAATCTTGTTCAAATTAGTTTGCCTCAGGAGATTTGTGGGGGTTTCCTGAGATTCTGCACTTCCAACAAGCTATCAGGTGATGCTCATGCCTCTGGCCCAAGGACCACACTCACACCTGCAAGGTCCTAGGACAAACCACATAAAATTGCCAAGGCTCAGTTTCTAGTCTCTAGGGAATATATCATGAGTCCCTTTATGGTTCCTGTAAAGAAGTGAAATGTAGCAATTCAATTAAATTACTAGTGTCTGGTGTCCGGTGAATACTTTTGCTGAAACAGGTATGTTTCAAACACTTTTCCATCATCCCTAATGTGGTTTTCTTTGTGGCAGGTTTGCTTAAGTCTTAATTATCCCCTTGTGGAATACTTTTGACAATTAAATCAGAAATTCCTATAAAATATTCCAAGTAATTGTGATTAGGATATATGCAAATTCCTTGCCAGTATTAAAGGGTTAATTAATACTGCAAAGCTTCATGTGTTACTGAGGCCCTAACCTTAGGCTATTAGTAAAATGACCTTGAAGCAACCAGCTGTCACTTAGACAAAATGCCTTAGAAGGTCTGAAATAATGACACCACACTGTACTGCCCTAAATCTGCATTTCAAAACCAGCAAAACGCAGCTGTCTGTCAGCCTGTCAGAAATCATTCAGCTTGAACCTAAATGTGTTTTTACGCTTTTCACCACAAATTTTAATAGTGACAAATGGAAGGATGGCTTCTTTAACCTAATGAAACTCTCACCACCTCTGAAAGAGTCCCCCTCCTCCTCTTAAATGTTTCCTGAAACAAGATGTACAATGTCTGTGTCATAGAAGATGTCACGGCTCATTTGTCATCTAACTGCATACCTCCGAGCAGCCTGGTACCCACATGGGAAGAGAACAGTTCCCTAAGGTGGTGAATTCCAATGCTTTGAACGTGTGACTCATTGTTTTAACTCTGCTCAAGGTATTTTCAGCTTTTCCATTTCAAAGTAAATCTCTAACCACTATATTAATAATCATGAAGGTATGCCTCTCTTGAGAAATGAACAAATACCTATTTTGTCATGAGTCTGAATTCATTGGTTCTCCTTTAATATTAATGCCTCTAAATTTGTTTATTGACTGTCACGTTAGCATACTTTTTTTTAAACTAAAGAAAGGTTATTAATAATATAATTCATGTACGAAATGTTTAATATTTAACACTACCTCCTAGCTGCTCCCGATCTAATATATTAATATAGACGCATCATTATGCTAAAGGAAATGCCTCATGATGTTAGAAAATGTTATGGACCCAAAGGAGCAATGTCTAGTTAATTACTAAAGAGTAATCTCCATCTGGTAGATTCTGTCTTCCCTGGTTTATTCTCTGATAAGTCTCCAGATGATCTCTAAAACAGTCTTCTTAAGCACGCAAAGGTTTCAGAGGTTATTAGTAGTAATTGTGTTGCACAACTGAGGGAATTTTGTTTAGCATGATGGAAGCAGCAATGTCATTATTAGTTGATTAGTGTGAACAATCTTTGACAATACATAGCACCAACTATGACTCCAACCGGTGGCAGATCATTATTCTGATTGCTGTTTGATTTGCAGTATTATCAACCACAAAGTGAGCGACATGGACCAGGGAAGAAAAGCGATAATTGGAAGATGTTTTTATGACTGGTGGGAGATATAAAGATTTCATTGTTTAGGAAAAAGAATCTGTATGAAGCAATTGAGATTGGGGGTTAGATTTAAAGGTTAGAATTCTACTAAAAGGATGCACAAAACTTACTATCATTCATCCTTTTTAGGATATGTATCACAAGACTAGATTTTTTTTTTTTTTGTCAAATTAAATATCACGTAGGCAAGGCATTATGGTTTATTGTATTTGTCAAGGGACAATTTCAATTGCAAGATGAAACAAAAACACAAGAAAAAGGGGACGCTGAGAGGGGGAGTAATTGCTAGGAGGAGTTTGGAGAGTAAATACTAGAGGAATCTGTAAGAGAAAACATGTATTTTCTAGGTGCACAAATGCTACACCAATGGAAGAATGAAACAAACATGTTAAAAGGCAAATAAATGTTTTCTGGTGAATTCCAATGGCAATGTCACCAATAATGAGCATTTTTATGCTTCTTCTTTCTGTTTTGAGACTTTTTGGTTGCTCCAAATGATACTGTATGATATTTATAACATTTTTAAAATTACAGTAGTTAGATATATACCTATATATAGATCTAGATAGATATATAGATAAATCTATATATATCTGAAGTCTGTCAAAGAAAAAAAAAACTGCATAATACAGAATTAAATAAGGAAAACTATTCAAGACTTGCAATAGGGGTCAAGACCATTACAGTAACGAGGAATTTGTATTAAACTTTGTTGAAACAAAAGTCAAGAGAGTTTTTAAGCAGTGAGGTGAGCTGTAGGAAAGTACTGGATGTGTTAAAGGGAGGTTCGTCAGTGTGAAAAGGCCATCTGGGTCTGCTTATTGGACATTACAGAAGCTAGGGTCCTGCTCTCCCACAGAAGCAGAAAGATAGGGTGTCTACCTTCCTTGATTACTACATTTCAAAGAGGTAATTTCCAAGTTCTTGAGAAAGATATTCCTAGGTCATAAAATTTACAAGAAGCCAGGAGATTTACATCCCCCCTTTTTTAAATGTTTATTTTGAGAGAGGGAGAGAGAACAAGCAGGAGAGGGGCAGAGACAGAGGGAGACAGAATCCTAAGTAGGCTCCATGCCGTCAGCACAGAGCCTGATGTGCGGGCTCAAACTCAAGAAACGTTAGATAATGACCTGAGCTGACACCAAAAGTCGGACGTTTAACCTACTGAACCACCCAGGTGCCGGGAGACTTACATTCCTCAAAAGGCAGAAAAAGAACTTGTAATTGCAAATTTCTAAAATAAACGCTCCAAGAAAAGGGAATTCTGGGGCCTATAGTCAGGAAGATACCCGTCTAAAATTCAGTCAAGCTGAATGGAATGTTAAGGCCATCTTGGTCAAGCTGCACTGTATGGACAGATCTACTACTAAACTTTTGGAGAATATTATTCTAGACCTAAACCATTTTTGTAGCTAAATTCACACTGGATACATAGTGTATACAAATACAAATATATATATGTGTGTGTATATATATATATATATATATATATATATATATATATATATATGAAACAAATATATATATATATATGAAACAAATCATTAATAAATTCTTATTTTTGAAGCTTTATTTTATTTGACAACATATGGAAATACTTCTGTTGTAGACATACATTCATGGTGCACAGTATTCTTTTTAGTGATTTCATTGTATTCAATCCTATGATATAATTTATAAACTCTTAATCCATTTATCTTAATCTCTTAACACTCAAAATACATTTTGGGTACTCTTTTATGGAATTTTCTACTTATTATTATGTGTTACCATGTACTTGTTTGTGCCTTTCCCTATTCTGCTCTAGGTTTCTATAGGGCAAGGACTATGTTTCAATTTCTCACTGGTCTCTATAGTTGCTACCAAATTCACAGCAGTGCTTTGGTAAAAATAGATACTATTTTTGTTAAATGCATGAGTACTTCAAGCCAGAACAAAGAACACCAACCAAGCTAGTTACAATGTTGTTTCTACTGAGTTTCTAAATGCAAAATAAATTCTGAAGAGATTCAAATCAAAAAGAAGTCCTCCTTTTTTCTTCCTCCTTTCCTCCCTTCTTTCCCCAAACAGCTAAACTATGGAGTCTTTGAAAAGACAAAGAGGCACCTTTTGGGTGCTTGGGATCTAGAAGACCCCCAAATAAGACAAGTCAGAAAAAATGGGGCCACAATCTTACCAACTCCTTTACAGTAGTTAAACCTCAGTCTCTCTCATCCTCCCTCCAGATCTCCTATTAAAAGTAAACAACTTTATATGACTTTGAAGCTACTCTTCTTGAAAGAAAATTTCTTGTATCCATTATTTTGTACTTCAAAACCTTGCAAAAAAAAAATACCAAATACTTAACACGTTTCTAAAAAATCGCCATACTACATGAAAAATACATGGTTCTTAATTATTGTAATATTAACATGGTTTTTCATAGTTTATTCCTGATTTTGATATTGACATTAAGGTATTCAAACTCAATCCTCAGGATGAGATAGTTAACTCATGAGTTGTGGATCTACTTATATCTCTATTTTCAAAGCTAAATTTGAAAACTATATGTGAAGTTCTATGTTAATTTGCTATGGTTCTGTTGGAGCTAAGACCATAGCCTTGCTGAGCCTAATCCCTGCTATGAGATGAACTCTACAAAATTCTAGATTTGTGAAATGCACACACATTAATTCTAATCATAGATTTGAAGCAGAAGGTTTTTCAAGTTTCCTCAACAACAGACAGTTTACATAAAAACTTCTGGAAGAAAAGGATTTTTCAAAATAGTTCAAGGTCAATATGTTCTTTGAGAAAGAACAAAGCACAGAAGGGTCTTCCTCTCTTTCATTCTGTTATTAATGTTATGAAAACATTAGTGAATGTCAAAAATAAAACAAGCATCATTTTCAGTATTTGTAGAAAATTTACCACATAGAGTGGTTTCATTAGTTAGAATTTTTAAAGGATTGTGGCACACTCACTTGAGCATGCGGGTTAAAAAATAGATCTTTAGTTTGGTCCCGCTGGGATATCAGGGTCACCTCGATGGAACCCAGCCAAGCCTCTTTTTTTACTGGCCACTTTGGTTTGTATGAATTCTGTTCTATAATTATGAGTTCCTCTATTCTGTATAGCAAAGTGATTGTTGCACACCTTGGGGGGTAAAACTTCCCTGACTTCTTATTTTTTCCAGAAATCCTTGCTGTTTCCTGAGAGTCACACTCACCGCCACTTTATCAAACTTTAAATAGATGGACTGAAGATTGAAAAAGATTTGAAAAATCAACAGCCAAGTAACTCAACAAAACTATACTTGGTTTAGGCATACTGTGCCATTTATCATTTGCAATCAATGCATGATTCTCTACATGAAGTGCTTGAAGAGATGCAGAAAAGCACACACAGTGTTCCCATAGCTAAAAATTCAGACAAGTGGGATAGTTACGGTAGTATATTTCCTAAATAAATACAGGCAGTTTGGGGGTGGGGGAGGGCTGAAAGAGATATCACTGCAGTAGAAAAACACTCAGGTTTGCTGGAACACCAAGGAACTAAAACACAGAAGCGAGGAACCCTCTCTTTACTAGGGTCACTGACTTGACCAGTAAGAATCATTTCTTCCCAAAATATATTCCTACCATTCGGAAATACAAAATTTTATTAGAACCCCCAAGTTCTAATATTTCAAAAAAACAGATTATTTGCATAGGTATGTGAAAGATGTTATTTCTTGTTTTTTTAAATTTTTTTTAACATTTATTTATTTTTGAGACAGAGAGAGACAGAGCATGAACGGGGTAGGGGCAGAGAGAGAGGGAGACACAGAATCTGAAACAGGCTCCAGGCTCTGAGCCATCAGCCCAGAGCCCGACGCGGGGCTCGAACTCATGGACCGCGAGATCGTGACCTGAGCTGAAGTTGGCTGCTTAACCGACTGAGCTACCCAGGCGCCCCAAAAGATGTTATTTCTTGAGTGATTTCCTCCCAATACAAGATGCCCGGCAACATCTTTACCACTACTTGCTTGCTTGCTTACTCACTTACTTCTTTATTTTTTAATGTCCTCCTCAGGACATTTGGGGCATCAAGCTCAGATGATGAGATTCAACATACCTGGATGTGATTTCTGGCTCTGCCAGTTATAAAGTGTTAAGCAAGGTATTTAACCTCTCTCTGAACAGTGTTTTTAGTGATAAAATCAGACTGGTAATTGTAAATGCCTAATGGGGTCATGAGACGGGATGGGGAAATGCATGGTCTGGCATATCAAACATGCTCTACAAATATAAGTAATAATAACTATTATTATCACTATCACCAGTAGCAGTGACTTTTATCCGAGCACTATTGCATCAAACCATTTTAAGTGGGATCCTTTAGTAGAGGCTTCAAAGGATCTGAAGAAAAGCAAATATAAAACTGATGATTGTCAGAGGTGAGTCATAATGGATTCTAGACCTTAATGTAGACAGGGATTAAGTAAAATGGGTACAGGGCGGAACTTGAAAGTTGACCTTCTCGAAAACACTTACTGGTCTGTATGTTTTGAGTAATACTAGTAGCTATAGAGACTTTCTGAAGACAATGGTAAAAAGACCCACTAAAAATGTACCCTCTAATAGGATGCATGAAGTGAAAAAAGTGACAGAATTATATAACAGTGAGTTAAATATATTTAAAACAAAAAAAAACAGGGAAGGGATTAATAGAAATATTTAACATTTTCAACATTGTAGTATATGTCTAATAATTTGCCAAAGAGTTAGGAGAGAGCCACATTGGAATGGGGAATTGGGAGCATTTTCCAGTCAGGACCTTCTTGCTGTAGTGTCTTTTGAATAGTCAGTCTTCTCACTTTAAAGGAGTTTCACAGAGTAAAGGGTCCATGACTACTTTTCCCTGGCACCCTAGTCTCAGTCAGGTGGTCTTTCTGGGTGTGTCGATGGTACCTCTGTATTCCTATGAGCATATTCATAGCACTGCAATGTTGTTTTAAACTGCTGGCATTCACTAAACAGTGCTTATCAAACACTTCTCTGAATTTGAATCACTCAGAACTTTCCTTAAAACCCAGATTTGGATTCAGTGGGTCTGGGCAGGGCCATGGATTCTTCATTTCAACAACTAGTCTCAGGTAATGCAAGTCTGTGGACCACACCTGGAGCAGAAAGACCCTAACAAAAGGCAAAATTCACTAAGGTAGAAACTGAGGCTGTCTTGATCTTCCTTGCAGCACCGCTGTCTAGCACAGTGGCTTGCACAGAGCAGCTGTTTAGGAAGGAATAGCCTATATCCACAGAGAATTCATGAAGACATGATTCATGCTCTTTAGAACACTGGCTTCTAAAAAAGAAATCAAGGATCAATATTTATTCATGAGCTATGTCCTGATCGTGGCTATTTGAGTAAAATCTATTCTACTTTGTGATGTATATGAATTTTTGGTTCTGCTACTCAGATAATGCCTACTGCCTGTATAAATCCAACTGTATGATACATCACAAAATGCTTTTCTGGACCCAAGTAGCCATATTTTCTTCTCAACCACACACAAGAGATTTGTGGATAAGCTAATGAAGGGACAGAAGAAGGTGGATGGATGACATGTGTGCTTCTCTTAGATTCATGAATCATAACATCCATCAATTCCAATTCCCTTAAGAGAAATAGCATTCTATATTCGTAGTAAATGATACTAAGGATCTCAATTTTTATTGTGATCAAATTTTATTGATTTATTACTAATTTTGCTATGATCTAGAGATATTAAAATAGATTAAATCTAAGAAAAATAAGATGTTAAAGACTACTCTAGAAAAAAAAATTTTAATTCTGAATAATTATAAACTTTAAAAAATTTATACTATGAGAGTCTGCCACTCTGTTTGTACTTTCACCTGCCTTCTCACATTTAGAATCTTTTCATGTCTATTCTCAATAACTTTTTAGAATAACTTCTTACCTGCTCTTCTCAAATTTTAATCTTCATCCTTGAGATCCCAGGCTGACAAATGCTGGAGAATCACACACCATTTGATGGAGGATCACTTATCGTTTGAAGGACATTTTCTGGCTGTATTCATTCACATGGCTTCCTAGAAACCCCTGCATTAACCCAGTGCTGGTACCAAGCAGATGGCCTCAACATCGTGAGGAGAAAACTGAATTCTCTTGGCTCAACCCTAACTTGATCACATCCTTGCTTTTCTTCCACCAGATGATCTTGCTTCCTAATTTACACAAGTCCATTTGTTTTCCCTCCTCTCCTTTTAAAAGCTCTCAGTATTTCCCCTTCTATTTTTTTCTCATTTTGGTTTCTGAGGTTAAACTATCTCTCTTCCTTGCCCAGATTAAGCCCTCTATCTGTACCTTTGGCTTCAAGCCCTACCATCAATTGCGGGACTATTTTTTTATTATCTGCTAGCAGTTATATATTTGCAAATAGTACACTGCAGACAATATGTAAATACCTGTAAACATTCCCACATCCTCAGTATCCTAATAAATAACATAGGGTGTGTGATACCATATCATCTCATATTACATAAACTTTGCCTGCTAAATCTTCTTAACCTTCTCATCTGTACTCTTTGCTCTAATTTTAGATATGCTTTACTGCCAATTTCTCACCATGTCCTTATTCACCTATGCTGTGCTGTCCATGAAAACTTGCCTCACACGGCTCTGACTGCATGGATAAAAACAGATCAAGGTCCCCAGTTGCTGTGCTCTGAAATGCATTGCCACAATGGCTCAGAGATCAAGTTTCCCATGAGTTGCTTTTAGGTAATGACTAGCTGCAACAGAGATACTAAGATAGGCTCATTTCTGGGAGATACAGGATTTCTCCGATGGCCTACCTTGACTCAAGGAATCCCTGATGATCTTGCTGAAGACTCATTAAATTGTACATGAGCCCAAGAAATTCTACTTAGGTTACCTCCCTTTCTCCTTTACTTAGAGTCAAACTTGTATCACTGCTTCATAATGCTCCCAGCTTTCTCCTACCCTATCCTTGTTTTCTTTCACAGACATTTTCTCTAATAACATTTTTGGGTCTTTAATTCTGTCTTGTGTCTACTTCCTGGAGGACCTGGACTTAGACACCTGTTAATCCAATCCTTCACTAGTGTTCTAATTTAGTGTTCTTTTAACGAAAATATTCTCTAAGGTCACCAATAACTTCTCAAGACCCAAAGGAAAATCCTCATCCTTTGAATGACTATATTTAATTTGTACCTTTAAACATTTATCTATCCTCAGACACTGTCCTCTTTTGGTTTGGCACAATTTATCCTCCCTATATTGCTTACTATATTTTTCTTGAGTCCTATTTTGCTTCACCTTACACTTTAAATGAAGTCATCCTCTAATACCTCCAGATATTTACCCCATCATTCTCTACTCTCTCCTTTCTTGATGTCACCCATGACCATAATTTTCCCCATTTTCCATTTACTTCTCTGCACTGAAACTGCTCTCATAATAACCACCATTGAAAATGGCAACTTTGGTCCTAATGTTACAGAACTTCTAATAAGAATTGAGCATTATTGATTTTCTCTACTGCTATTTCCTTGGCTTTTGTGATTTCACTTATTTCTGAGTTTCCTTCATGGGTCATTCTTCTTAGGTCACTCTCTTAAACCTTGTATCTTAACAGTTTCATCCTTCTCACTGCACATTTTATCTCAGGAGAATCATATCCATTTCCATGTTCCCAGTTCTCAAAATTATATTTCCAGCCTAATTCTCTTTCTGAGACCCTGACCCTAATATCTAATTGTCACTAGATATCACTTCTTGATTATAACATTGCTAGTAAAATAGCAATTTATTATTTCCCCTTCATGCTTACATTCTCCTTTCCCTATCTCATTGAATCATTTCAGCAACTACCCCATTACCTAGCCAAAATATAGGCATTAACATTTCTTTCCACCTCATCCTGTATATTTCATAAGCCACCAACTTTTATATCCTTTTATATCTTTTATATCTTGATTCATCCATTCCATTCATCATATCATTACCATAATTGTATTCCACATTATTCTTTGCCCAGATTTCTGTAATGGCTTAACTGGTAATGTTGTTTCCTTTTGCCCGATCATTGATCCTCCATACTGTGTACAAAGTGATTTCTCTAAAGTGTTAATCTGATCACAGTCCTCCTCTGCTTAAAACCTCTTGATGGTTTCCAGAGCCTTAAGGTAAATTCTTTTTTTTTTTTTTTTTTTTTTTTTTCAACGTTTTTTTTTTTTTATTTATTTTTGGGACAGAGAGAGACAGAGCATGAACGGGGGAGGGGCAGAGAGAGAGGGAGACACAGAATCGGAAACAGGCTCCAGGCTCCGAGCCATCAGCCCAGAGCCTGACGCGGGGCTCGAACTCACGGACCGCGAGATCGTGACCTGGCTGAAGTCGGACGCTTAACCGACTGCGCCACCCAGGCGCCCCGAGGTAAATTCTAATATGGAATTCAAGACCCTCAAAACATTTGGGTGTCATCTTTCACCATGCTTCTTATTCATACCATTGCTCTTACCATCCTGACCTGAATGTTTCTACTTTTTGGACATGCCCTGTCCTCTCATGTCTCTTAATCACTGAATTCTCTGATAGCTCCCTTCCCTTGGGAAATGTTTATATCTCCTTCCTCGGCTTTTTCCTGTTCTTCCAAAGTAAATTATAAATTACATGCTCCTCCTATATTCTCCCAGATCTTGGTTCTTTACCCTTACAGACTGTACCACACTGTTTCTATGTACTTACTAGTAGCCCCCTCTATACTAGACAAGATGTGAATTCATCATTGAACACCACACCTAGCTCCCTTATTACCTGGCACATTCTGGGCAATCCATATTTGTGGAATGACCTAATGCATGATGAATATTAAATCATTTTAACCCCACATTTGACTTTTATATCTTCTTCATTCGAACTCCCCTAGCAATTTATGTACCCATTTTGTATTTATTTTACTTTGAATTTGTTACTTGTGAAAGGAACCTACTGTCACAACTATCACCTACCTCCACGTAGTAAGTCACATCCCGTAAGAATGTAATTCCACTGAGTTGTGGGAATTTTTGCAAACAAAAATTTTTCTTCCAATGTATGTCAGAATTAATGAAATTCCACAGGAAAGGCGAAAGGTGAGACACTGATCACACATTACTGATTACAGTATCTACTGATGTTTCTCTAGAATTTGCATCTATAGACAATTACCATCTTCTTGCTATTAATATTCTTGAGAGAACATAAGAAAAAATTTGGCACAATCATATCTCAGAAACCAACTAAAATAAATAAACCTAAATAAAACCTTTTTTTTAACCTAATATAAATAAAACATTTTTAGGTCGTCCTACATGGCAGAATAGATACAGGAAATTTCTACAGTGCTCTTTTGTTTATATAATCTGTATCTATTCAGATACATAACAGATGAAATTTGAAATGTCAGTTTTTATTAATGAAAGATATAAAGTAGCAGACATGATGAAGAATGGTCTGATATGCACTTCTAATGACTGGTTAGAAATAGGAAAAGGAATTTATCCCACAAAGGCAATCTACTTTGAGACAACTGTGGTTTCTCCTAGTAATAAGTCAGTTATTAAGCATCCAAATCTCTGAACTGAGTCTACTAGCAGACTTGTTAAGCTATGTTTTAGAGAGCCAGAAAGAGACAGGTAATAAAGAGGAAGCAACTGATCTTCTTTGGTATAGTGCTCACTTCATTTCAAATATTTGCTAAAGAGTGCATGACCTCAAGAATGCTTCCCTTAATCTATACCTGTGTTTTAAATGCTTGAAAACAATTACTCAAATTAGTACCCTTGGAAACATAATTTGACGCAATATACTTTTTGTTTTAAAATAGTATTTTGATTTTAGACAAGCAATGATTCAGAAATCATGATGAAATCAGAGGAGAAAATAATCAGAGCATCCTAGCACATTGGACAAACCACAATTTACTATAATGATATTGATATTAGTATATTTTATATATTTATTCAATTTATTTTTATAAACATATTATTTTAATTAATTTTATTTAACATATAAATTATCTTCTACCAGCTTCAGGGCTTTTTATTTTTTTTATTACTGTTTAAATGTTTATTTTTGAGAAAGACAGAGAGATACAGAGGGTGAGCAGGGGAGGGGCAGAGAAAGAAGGAGACACAGAATCTGAAGCAGGCTCCAGGTTCTAAGCTGTCAGCACCCAGCTGGATGTGGGGCTCAAACTCCCAAGTTGTGAGATCATGACCTAAGCCCAAATTGGACACTTAACTGACTGAGCCACCCAGGTGCCCCATTTGAGGGCTTCTTAAAAGCAAACCATGGAACTCCTTTCTATTTAGCTCAGTTTCTGTTTGCTCAAGGACCAAGTAAATCAATAAACATGTACTCTATTTTTTTATTTGTTTACTTTCAGAGAGAGAGAGAGAGAGAGAGTGCACAAGCAGAAGAGGGGCAGAGGGAGAGACAGAGAGAGAATCCTAAGTAGGCTCTGGGCTGGCAGTGTATAGCCCCATGCAGGGTTAGAACTCAAGAGATCATTATTTGAGCTGAAACCAAGAGTTGGATGCTTAACTGGCTGAGCCACCCAGGCACTCCAATAAATATGTACTCTTAAACTATGTTAATATAACAGAAAATGATAATATATTTATAATCAGATATGAAAGGTAATGGGGAAATCTTTGACCTCTCCCTTATATCATTAATAGAAGCTTATTCTTTAGAAAGAAGTATTCCTAATGTCATTACACAGACGAGGCAAGACTGGCCAGATATGGCACTAGACAAGTATAGAAGTTCTCAAGTTTTAGGTAATTAGATGAAGGTTGGCTTATAATTTTAGTCAATACCAAGTCAATTTCCCATGCTTTTAGTCAATATCAAGTAGATTTCTCACATAATACTATACTTAATTCAATACCATGTTAAAAAAAACAGTATTGTAGTAGAAGAGCAGTAACTGAACAAGACATAAGTCCGCAGAATTCCATTCCAGCTTTAGCATACTGTTGCTTGTTCCCACCTGTCCCTATGGTTATGAGGGAAGTAAAATTGAAAATGTCCTTTTCTCAAACAATACCAACCAAAAAACTATAATGTGCATCTATTATCTCTTATTTTCGTTTGTTGGTTCTTCTTGCCTTTTATGGACCAAATAATTAGCCCATTGCTTTTAATTTTATTACTGTATAATTCTGGCAAATGAATATTATGACACAAAAATCAAGATGTTAGCCACAGCAATAGATATAAAAAAAATACCTGCAATGTAAGATATTGATCAACTAAGAACAACATATTCCTGCCAAAATGGTCTCATTCTGAAAGCCGGTCAATCAAGTGACACTTCTGTCATTCTTTTAATTATAAGCTTCCAAATTCTACCATACAGGATATAACAAATCCTATGCCAAACACCACGTCCTAGGGAAATCATCAGCCTGCCCCTTCCTCTTGAATCAGGGAAAACACTATGGGAAACCACTTGTATTGACCATGTGACCTCTTGACCTCTTATTCAATCCTCATGACTTCCCTAGGAACAGCCCCCCAGGGTAGTTTCTGAATAATGCCTGGTGTGGGATTTACAGGACAGAAGAGTAGCTGTGCGACTGAATGCCTACAATATGCTAGGCTAGGCGTTACACAGTGTCTCTTATCAAGACAACAGCATTATACAAGAGATACTGTTATTCTTATTTGATGCCTGTGGAAACAGGGCACAAGTAAATTAGGTAATTTGCCCAATGTTATGCAACCTGTAAATGAAGTCAAGACATAGGTCCACATTTCCTTTATATTGCGACATAGGCTCTTTACACTGTGCACTACAGCCAAACCCTAAGATTGGTTATGTCTACAGCATGCTGATAAAGTCACTCAACACTTACAGTTAGGCCATTCTCCATCTTGTTTCAGTAACTTCCTTTTTAGGTCATTTATAACCAAAGGAAATAAACTGCACCCATGTGTATCTCTTTAATATGTTGAATAGCTTCTATGTTTTACTTCAAGTGGGATCACTTTTTAAGTTTGACTATTGATTTTCTTTAAAGGCAAACAATACCATCACACCAGTTTTTCTTTTCCAAAAGCTCAGTCTTTGGAGGAATAAAGAGCTGGTACTATAGATAGACCATATCAAAGGAGACACATAAAAGTTGGTATTTTCTTTTTATTACTTGAGAAAAGTGCATAGTGGCAATTAAAGTGCCTGAGTCTCTGAGCTCAAATCTATTTATTGTGGCCGATAATGGGCACAATAAGAAGATGTGCTCTATTCCAAGGGTAGAGAAGGCTTTAATAGCCTTTTAAGTGAAAACAAATAGTAAGAAAAGGCATGCAGGCAAGTTCCTCTTTAGAGGTGCAGGGGATGTACAAATTCCATTATTTGCTAATAAGATTTCGCTACTCCCCCTCATCACTTTGAAACTGCTTTCAGCTTTGCACATCTCTCTCAGAAGCTAGCCTCCTGGGTGGTTGTCAGCAGGACATCCATCTGTTTTTCATAGCTTCTCTTTAAATGGAGTCGAAAAAGATCACATAAAAGCTATTGGATATTTCCAGTCCATATTAAAGGAATAAAATAAATACTATGTAATTATGATTTATGCTTCCACCTTGTTTTATAAGTTAGCTACCATCTTGAAAAGTTACTGTTTGTACAGTTGGGTAAAAACACAGCTTTATTTAGGCACTCCTCACATTCCTGGATTCCATGCTGTCTGCCACTCACTGCTGCATCCTTTTTACGAGTACTACTTAGCATGACCCTCATGGTGGGAAAGTGGGGTTAGCGTGTGAGTGGGCAGACATGGCTACTAGACTGAGGAAAGACAATCTGAAAGATGTGCTCTGTTATCTCTTGCTTATCACATGTTTACAAGGATGGCAGGCAGTTCATTAAGGTGCCAGAGAACTGCTCTTAACTTGAAGTAAAAATGACCGGTAATTTTATAAGTAGAAATAGGTTATCTGCTACTGTTGGCTTTGCATCACTGGATGCAAACTCAGTGATTCTCAATCTTGGCTACACGTTAGAATTTTGGGAGGAATTGGGGGGGGGGGGTATTTTAAAAAACTGAGTCCCAGACTACCCTGAGAGCAATTCAGTCAGAATCTCTGAGAGTGGAATCTGGAAATAAGTATTTTGGGGCCCTTGAAATCATTCCAATGAACAGCCAAGACAGAACCACTGAGACAAACCCCAGTTGTCAGCAGCACCAATGTGAACATATTTTCTTATGTGAACCTTAAGAAACCCAAATTCATATAGTTCAGTCTCAAGATGATACTGTGTTCAAGAAAAACAAATCAATAGCCAGTAAGACTACTTACTCTCCTATGTATTCCCTCACACTCTAGAACTTTTTCAGCTGGATTTTCAAACACAACAAAATCGGTCCTTCTACCATTAGCTCTTTTGTCTGTTTATTTTTTTCCTGCCTCTTTCATTTTGATTCCTCACCACTTCCTTCTGCTTAGTATTTATTAAGTAGATTGACAAAACCAGCAAAAAGGAACCCTTCCTCTTTTGAGGAGTGGGGGAGGGTTGCAAAATGGGAGAAGCCAGGCTGGCAATTCCAGGATTAGTTTGGTGAATGACAGTAATAGACAACTGTAACAATCCTGTATTGCCATTGACAGTGTTTCCTCAAACATTTGGTCACTCTTTAAGCCTTTCCCCTCAAGAGTTAGAATATGTAATTCTGTTACCTACCAAAGCCCTTCCATTGAGAGTCAGTCCTATCGAGCATCTCCTTCCCAGCAGCCTCTAGAGAGGCTTGCAGGAGTTTTCAGATGAAATACTGTGATTCCAGTTCAGTCCCTCTACAAAAACTTGGGTCTGAGAAGATGATTTCCCAGGGGGCAAATGTAGCAGCATTAGCATTCAACCCCCTGACAATGTTGAACTTTACATAAGCTCTGTGCTCCTGAAAAGCCTTTAGGGCTGAGAAATCCTTCCCCCAACCTGTAGTGTTCTGAGAAACAGCTAACCCAAAGGACCACCTTGCCTTCACATATTCACCTTTCAGCTAAGACTCAGTATCCACTCTCCCTCATTACTCTCTATTTACCTGCCCCTATAAAATCCCACACTCCTTTTCTTCAGAGAATCCTTTGCATTGATGAATATTTTCCTGACTGCAGTGACTGCAATAAACGCATCCTCTTAATTGCTTGATGCCATTTGTCTTTCACACTCCTAATTCCTATGTCTTTTATGATGTAAGAAAAAGAGTATATAGGAGCAATGAGTAATTAGATGTACCTCTTTCACTTTGCTTGCCTAAAGCAAGAATAAGTATGTATGTATGTATGTATGTATGTATGTATGTATGTATGTATATATTTTTGTTTTAGAGAGAGGGGGTGGGAAGAGGGGCAGAGGGAGAGAGATTTTTTCTTAATGTTTATTTATTTATTTTTGAGAGAAGGAGAGACAGAGCATGAGTGGGGAAGGGGCAGAGAGAGAGGGATACACAGAATCCAAAAGCAGGCTCCAGGCTCAGAGTTGTCAGCAAAGAGCCTGACGTGGGATTTGAACTCATGAACTGAAAGATCATGACCAAATCTGAAGTTGGACACCTAACTGAGTCACCCAGGCACCCCACCTGCTGGAAGAGAGAATCGTAAGCAGACTCCACACTCAATGCAGAGTCCAATGCGGGGCACAACCCACCACCCTGAGATCATGACCTGAGCCAAAATCAAGAGTTGGACACTCAACTGACTGAGCCACCCAGCTGCCCTAAAACAACGACATTTTTAAAAATGAACTTTTTATTTTGTCATGATTATAGATTCACAGAAGATTTGCAGAAATGATATAAAGTTCCTGCATATCCCTCATCCACTTTCCTCTGTTGTGAACATTTTATATTAACATGGTACATTTGTCAAAAATAAGACACTGACATTGGTACATTACTACAAACAAAATGTCAGACTTCAGATTTCACCAGTGTTCCATTAAGAAACTGCCTGCCATAGTAGCCATTGACGCATAAGAACTGTAATGACAGTCTGATGACACACACACACACACACACAAAGCATCTCAACACCCACTTGTTGCAGGACATGAATACCTACAGAAAAAACTCTACCCCTAATATTTAACACTCCTTCCTCTTTTGAAATGCTCCTAAACTACTCACCTGCCTTTTTGTAGCCATCAGGGATCAACAAATGTTGCTAAAGCCAGTTAGAAAGTCTCCTTATTTCCAAATCCCACCTTAACAGAGGTCTTGCCAATTCATTACCATCTCATTATTTTTTTATTCTATAAAACCTATTCTCCATTCTAAAATTTCTGAATCCCTGCTGAAATGAAAATGATGGTACATGTATTCTCCTGCCATAAGTTTATGAATCAACAGTCTTTATTAATTTTGCCTAAAACTTAGTTTAGCCTTGGGACCATTATTGTCCTTTTAGTATTTATGATGTTTGGAGTTTGCTGTGTTTCTTGCATCTGTGGGTTGATATATTTCATCAATTATGAAAAAGTTTTGTATTCTTTTTGAGCATTTTTCTCCATTCTCCATCATTTTGTCTCTTTCTTGGACATTAATTAAAATTAATTAAACATGAATCATACTATTGTTTTTCCAAAGGTTCTGGGTGATTTTCTGTTTTTTATTTCTTTTTCTCATGTGCTTCAGTTTATATAGTTTGAGTTCATCGATATGTTGATGTTTTCTACTGTGCCAGTCCATATCTAAGTGCTTTCAATAAATTCTTTCAGATTTTTAACGTTTTAGTTCTAGGATTTCATTTGTTTCTTTTAAAAGCTCCTGTTTTTCTCTAAATGCATCTGTTTATATTCTGTATACTTTTTCCTATTGTATATTTAATTTACGTAGACACGATTTAAAGTCCTTTAAAATTCTAAGTCTAACATGACTCACTTGCAGTACTATTTTTATTACCTTTTATCTTGCTAAGATTCACATTTTTTATTTATTTGCCTATCTTTAAAATTCTAATTTTATCTTGGACAGTAGGAAAGATACATTGTAGAGTTTCTTCTTGGTTACCTTATCTTGCTCTAAAATGTGCTGACTTTTGTTCTGGAAGGCAGCTATATTACTAGAGGATCTATCCTGATCTTGTTGAGGCTTAGTTTTAGGAATATTTTGGTTTTGCTCTTTGTTCTTCCCAATAGCCCTTACTCTAGAGTACTGTCCTTACTCTAACGCATGGTCTTTCAGAATCCTAAACTGAATGTCAGGGTTGTTCAAAAATTAATTTTTCTCTAGCTGGACTTAAATTCCAACAGCTCTCCAGCAATGTGCATCCTTTCAAACTTCCATTTTAAGCACTCCAGAAGTTTTCATTTCCTTGAACTCCGAGAGCCTTGCCCTACTAGTACCTACCTGGGCAGAGAACTGAGGAAAACCCCAACACAGATTTTAGGAACTACTACCTTTCTAGTAACTTCAACCTGCAAATTCCAGTTGCATTTTCCAGGCCTAATTTCAGCTTCTTCCTCTGGCTAAGCTATACTTCTTTTGCAAATTGTAACCAACATTCTTTTCTTGAACTTTACGTCTCTATTCCCAGGTTTAGCAGTCACTGTCATGCAAAAAGCAAGGTCGAATGTACACCACAACTTTAGGCTTCCCCTTCTCCCATGAGTATCAGGTCTGATCTGTGTGCTATGGAATACCTGAAAAAAGTAGTGCCATATACTTTATCTGGTTTCATACCTGTATATACTATGAGGGTAAATTTAATACCAATGATGGCTGAAATCTTAATTTCCTTTCTTTACATTTTAATGCAACATTATTTTGCATATTATTGTGATAATTGTTTTGTGTGTTTTTTTTTAAATCCTAATATCTCTATAAAAAGTCTTTCTTTGCATTATTTGGTAGTGTTCTCCCTTCAAATTCTATTTTACCTGAACTTAATACCGAAAAATATGTGTTAATGTTTCTCTGTATGCATTGATTTATTTTAATATTTATTCAAATCTTTACTATTTTCTTTAAATATATCTGGTATTACAGATTGTGTTAAATTATTCAACCTTGTTTTATGTGTGTGAAGAACCACAATTTTTATGTTTGTTCTCTTCTAGTATTTTCCCTGTTATCCTCCCTCATTACTTCTTAAATCTTGGGGCATGTTTTAGTGACCAAACATTCCACTGATCTCTATTTCAGCAGTATCAATTCCTTTGCTACCTTAGTCCACCCTAAATTTTAATTTTGCGTTGAAATTTGGGTTTTCTTATAGCACTGTATTCTTAACAATTTTCTTCTTTTATGTCTTTGCCTTCATCTTAGGTTTTTCTGTTGTAAATGTGCACCCTACTTTTTATAAGCCACTTCTTCTTGAAATCAATTGAAGATGTAAATGATAAAAGAAAACAATGCTATTCTAATCAGTCCTTAATTAAATACTATTTAAATACTTCAGATGCATTTTATCTTTTTTTATTTTATTTTATTTTATTTTATTTTATTTTATTTTATTTTGTTTTGTTTTGTTTTATTTTAATTTATTTTTAGAGAGAGAGTGCATGACTAGGGGCAATGGGCCAGAGGGAGAGAGAGAGAATCTTAAGCAGGCTATGTGCTCCATGCTCTTTGTGGAACCTGATGCAGGCTCAGTCCCACCACGCTGGGACCATGACCTGTGCCAAAATCCAGAGTCAGATGCTTAACCGACTGAGCCACCCAGGTGCCCCTAAATGCTATTTAAAGCATACTTTCCCTGTGAGGTTTTAAAGGGTTTCCTTTTACCAGCGTTGAAGCTATTTTCACCGGCCACATTACACTTTGTGCTATCCTTGCTCCACTTCTGTGTTTGCTTCCTAGGGCTGCTGTAACAAAGCACCACAAACTGGGTCACTTAAGCAACAGAAAAATTTCCCTCACAATTATGGAGGTTAGAAGTCCAAAATCAAGTATCAGCAGAAACATGCTCTTTCTGAGACTGGGTAAAATCTTTTCTTGCCTCTTCCTAGCCTCCGGTAGGGGTGGCAATCCTTGTTTTGCAGATGTATCATTTCAATCTCCTTTGTTATCACATGAAGTTCTCTTCATGTGCCTTTGTCTATTTTCATATTGTCTTCTTATAAGGACACAGTCATATTGGATTAGGGGCCCACACTATTCCAGTATGACTTCATCTTAACATCTGCAATGACACTATTTATAAATACACTTAACATTCTGCTAGTTAAGGCTTCAATGTATCTTTTTAGGGAGACACAATTCAACCCATACTGACTTTTAAATAAAGTAATTTTTATCCATATATGGTTGTGTGAATAGATAGGCTAAGTTAATATGTCCTTGGAGTTAGTCACAGGTCACTTGGAATGGGTACCAGATAGTATCAATATAAACAAAACACCTGGGTTGCTCAGTAGGTTAAAAGTGTGACTTGATTTTGGCTCAAGTCATGATTTCATGCTTGTGAGATAGAGCCCTGCCTAGGGGCTTATGATTCTTTCTCTCCCTCTCCTTCTGCCCCTCCCATGCTTGTGCTCTCTCTCTTAAAGAAAAATTAAATTAAATTAAATTAAATTAAATTAAATTAAATTAAATTAAATTAAATTAAATAAAAAAAAAACACACCAAAATACTAAGCTCGTGTTCTTTCATGTATGCAGCAAATCAGTGAAAAATTCCATACAACATAATAAGCCAATAAATAGGGAAATTTATGTGTATGTTGTATTATAACATGTTTTATTGTTCAAACACCTTATACAATGAACTTTCACATTTAAAATACTGCAATGAATAACTCTATTGTTTGATGATTGCTAGCATTTTCCAAGTATTTGCCTGGAGGACAAGTTCATGAGTATATCTTGTTCCTAGCCTGATTTTCACACCTGGTAGACATTTGTCTAGTGCAGCCTCTCTTGATTAAGGTGTTTTTCCCAGCCTTTTAATCCCTGAACTGATAGAATACAGACATGACTATTCACTCCAGAAAGTACTATTTGCACAGCCCTTCCTGTACCTTTTCTTGAAACTCCTGAAATGCTAGTAGTACCCCTTCCAGCATGCAGTACGTGACAGTTCCCTGTTTTTTACTGTCCTACTTTTTTTCTAGTAAGTTTCAGTCTTTTAATTCACACAGGGGTGATATTAGGAAGAGAAGGATTATCTCTAGATACAGAAAAAAGGCTTTCTGTATTCTCCTAGATACTTTGGTGAGAATTTTACACTTAAAAAGTCATTAATAAGTTCGAATATATATATATAGATAGATAGATAGACATGTATATGTATTTATATATATAATTACAATTTATATATGATCATGTAAATAACTTTAAATTTAAACATATATAATTTTCATTGTCTCATATAAGGCAATTAAATATATTTTCAGACTCGTGATTTAAATGTGACACAACACAAACCTTTCCTTTTTTACTATAGAGTATTTCATGTACTCTAAAGGATGTGACAGGCTAATTGCTAACATTGGTCATTTCTTTTGCAAAGTATTAAACAGAAATCAGTATATGAATAGGAAGTTTTTCTTTAATTTTTTTTTAATGTTTATTTACTTTTGAGACAGAGAGAGACAGAGCATGAACGGGGGAGGGTCAGAGAGAGAGAGAGAGGGAGGGAGGGAGACACAGAATTCAAAGCAGGCTCCAGACTCTGAGCTGTCAGCACAGAGCCTGACGCGGGGTTCGAACTCACGAGCCTGAGATCATGACCTGAGCTGAAGTCAGACACTTAACCGACTGAGCCACCCAGGCGCCCGAGTAGGAAGTTTAGATAATTCATGTAGTTCTTACTTATCATACAGTAGTATTCCTACCTATCAGTCAAAAGCCTGTATTAACTCTCCCCAATAATTTTGATGCATTTTTTAATGTCTAGCTCCTAAAAAAGATCTGAATTTTAAAATACTGGATCAGTGTATGCTTATGTGTAACATAAGCAACATAACTTATAACTAAATTAACATAAGATTTTGATTCACTATAGCTGATATCTTCCATTAGTATTGATGCTTTCTAACTCCTTTGACATTTCAGAAAACATTCACGTGTGTATAGTAGAGGGAAGACATTAAACATCTGGTCAGGAAAACCTGATTTGTGACTTTAATAGTTTACTAGCTGGGTGAACTTTGAGAGGGAACAATATCTCAACTAGATTTTCTTCCTTAGTAATATTGTCCAGAGTTGTTGAAAAGAATCAAAATGATATGGTGTACATGTAAACTCTTTTTAAGCTAGTACATAAATGCCAGGAATTTTGATTATCCCAATGGTGATGATTACCAGACTACAATTTATTAAGCATATAAAACAAAAATTTTTGTCACATAAGTATATACTAAGTAAACTTGATTGCCATGAATTTCTTTTAAGTATATAATCAAAGGCTGCAGTTCTACTCAAGGTGAAGTAAACACATTCTGCTCTGTCTCTCCCATGAATGCCTCCCAAACCCTAGACCTCATGCATAAAGTAGCTATCTCTGGATAGTGTTTGAAAAATACAAGTTCCATTGTATATTGGGAAAAGGAAACCAGAACTTGAAGTTAAAACAAACTGGAAGTGATTCTCTTTTTTTCCTCCAGTTTCTTGCATTCTGTATTTAAAGTCAACACGCAACCCAGAACTCTTTCAAGGATGCAGACAGGAAGAGTTCCAAAAGAAAGCAATATCTCTGCTCTCAATAACAAGAAAGAGGGCACCTTAAGGGCAAGAAAAAATGGAGGGGAAGCTGGATTTTGTTGTTGATGTTGTTGTTCTCTCTTACTTCCACCTTCAGGGTATTTCAAGACAGCAATAGCAGCAACAGCAGCAGGAGCAGCAACAAAATGATTGCAGTGCAACTGGGCAACCACATGCAACTCTGAGAGGGGATACTGTTTCCATGACCACGGGAACTGTTGTCCTGAGAGTGTGGAGAGAATCTACACTGCTTTTCCCCCAATATGCCTTTGCTAGAGGCAGAGACAGTAGTAGTAACTGCATCAATGAGTGGGGAAACTAAAGGTCCAGTTTATGGCCAGAAGACCAAGAAAGAGGACATAGAAGCTAGAAAGTATCAGAGAAGTCACAAAGAAAGGATCTCAGGAAAGAGATACTATAATGCTGTATACAAATACCTGGGATCACCCTTAAGTTTGACATGCATGTTTCTGACTTTAACAGCACTATCAAAGGCTTTGAGGGAGGTATGAACAGGCACAGGACCATCCACATCCCAGATCACCTACTGAATGAGATACATGTGGTACAGATATAAATAATATGGCAAACACTTAGAAAACTGAATTGCCACAATATGGGTGGATAACTTGTGGGTCAAACCTAACTGCATTGATTTCCAGCTAAAATCAAACATTCTCCTTGGCAATTAAGTGGTATCAAGAATATTATAACACAGTATTCAAACATCCAGAATGCAATCCAAACTTATGCATGAAGAAATTATTAAACCTTAATCATTCTCAAGGGAAAAGACAACCAATAGAGGCATTCCTTGACAGAACCCAGCTATTGTAATTATGAAAGACTTTAAAAGCAATTATTATATTCATGCTCAAGAAGTAAAAAAGAATAACCTTGAAATCAATGGAAAGAGAGAAAGTCTCAGTAGGGAAATAAATGATATTACCAAATATAAAATTTAACTGAAAACTGAACAACTGAAGTGGGTTCAGTAGCAAAATGAAGATGACAGAAGAGTCAGTGAACTTGAACTTAAATATAGATTAGTAGATATTAACTGATCTGAACAGAAAGGAAAAGATTATAGATAATGTAGAAAAATGAATAGAAACTAAGGGATCTACAAGATAGTAAGGAAATGTCTAACATACATGTTATTGGAGTCTTAGAAGGTAAGAAGAAAGACTACAATACCAAATAAATATATGAAGAAGAGCCAAATATTCCTTAAAAGTTGGTAAAAGAGATATAAATAATATTACAGATTTAAAAAACTCAGTTAACTCTAAAGGAGATAAACAAAGAAAAAATTATTAGATATATTATATTCTAAATCTTAAAAACTAACAAAGAAAAATATTGAGAACTCAGAGACAAATGCTACATCATGTATATAGAAATGATTCAGAGGATGGAATACTTCTTTTTAGAAACCACAGTGGTCAGGTGACAGGGGAAATGATTTTGTAAATAATGAGAAAAAAAGTTATTAAACAATTCCATATTCTGTGAAAATATTCTGCAGGAAAGCAAGTGAAATAAAGACATTTTCAGATGGAGATGGAGAAAAATTAAGACAATTTGTTTCTAGGAGACCTGCCCTAAGGAATACTAAAGGAAGTTTTTCTGATGGAAGCAAAATGAATCTAGAAGGAAATGTAGAGCTTTAGGGATAATACAACACAAATTATGTGGAAAAGTAAAATACACTATTTTCTCTTCTTAATTTTGTTAAAATATGTGTCATAGTTGGAAACAAAAAATTATAACAGTCTTGTTAGGTTTATAATTTGTTATATATGTATATGTTATATGTGAATAAATATAACATTTTTGTTTTATATATATACATATGTTTTGTGTATATAATTAAATATATATTATATATATTACATATATATATATATATATATATACACACACACACACACACACACACACACACACACACAAAACATACATATATTTAGAGAGACAAACAACTAGAATATAAAGGAGATAGGGCAAAGATTATTACCACTATCACCACTTATATGGTAGTAAGATTGCTACATTGCACTTGAAGTGGTAAAATATTAATTCTAAGAAGACTGTGAAATTTTAGGTGTTTAATTTCTAGAGAAACCAGTAAAAAGATAAGACAAATATATATAGTCAAAATCACAATAGGTAAAATAGAATACTAAAATGAGATAATAAAACATTCACTTAATATAAAAGAAGACAGGAAAGGGGCACAATGGAACAAACATGAAAGAAAACGGAAAAAAAAATAACGTGGTATCCCTAAATAAGAACATATCAGTAATTACATTAAATATAAGTAATCTAATAACATCAAAAGACAGATTATGTGAATGGACTTAAAAACAAAAACAAGACCCAACAAACTATATGTTGTCTACAAGAAATTATTCTAACTACAAGGTACATAGGTTAAAAGTAAAAAAAAAAAAAAATGGTAAAAGATATTCCATTAAAACACTGACCCATTAATCACTGTGTAATATTTTTCCTTATCCCTGGTAATTTTTCTTGTCTGAATATATTCCTTCTATCTGAAAAACTCCCTTTAATACTTTTTTTTTTGGTAGGTTGGTAATAAATCCTGTAAATAATTGTAAAAGTAAATATTTTCTTCTGTGTTTTGAAAGATCTTCTCTGCTGGGTATAGAATACTCAGTTGACAGTTTTTTTGGCCCTTCTGCATTTTGAGTAAGTCCCTCTAATATCATCTGACTTGTATGGCTTCTGATGAAATGTTAGCTATATTCTCTTTGTTCTGCTTTTCTTTAAGACTTTCTCCTTGCCTCTGATTTGCAGCAATTTCATTATGATATGCCTAGGTATTGTGTTTTATTTTGTATTTATCCTGCTTGGTGTTCTCTGAACTTGTACATCTACACCTACAAAATATCTTCATAGTAACACCTAGGTCGATATTTGAATGAATATAACCTAGCCAAGCTGACATAGAGAGCTACCACAATACCTATCTGATATTTTACGTTATACATCTTTTTAACTGGAATATTTACTTTGTCATTTTAAAGTCATTGTCTCACTGTTCCAAAATCTGTGTCTTATCTTGAGTTTAGTTCTATTGATGTCGTTCTTATTTGACAGCATGTTGTTTTTTGGTATGCCTTACAATTATTTTTTGATAGTCAGATATCTTGTGTAGAACTCTAGAAACTGAGATAGATTGAGATAGTTTTGTTTTACTTTATTGAATTGAAAATGGGCTTACTTTTCTACTGTTATGCTATTAGTGTGGAAATCGAGTGAATTTATTCAGGAATTGATGTCTGTTTGGGATTTGTTGTTACTATGGTTTACTTCAGGTTAGAACAGGGTTCAAATTCCACTGCTATTACCTCACTTTTAGGGTAAGAGTTGGTTGTCAGTGGTTTTATCTCAGTATCTGCTCATCTTCATTTTCCTTTTGTATACTCCCTATATGCTCTGGGCTTCTTCCCAACAGAAAATTGCTGTTTCTTATTACTTCATGTTTCTTAGTCTGATAGTGGAATGCAGAGAAGGGATGTTCACTTTTATTCTGATTTGGCCTAAATCTCAGGAGGACACTAACTAGGTCCCTGGTCCCTAGGGGTTGGTGTTCTCAGGGGTTCTGTTCCACTAGTAGGACTACTGGTTTGGGACCAGCATGCATTGCTACCCTTTCCACAGGATAGAAAGTCTTACTTTGTCCCCTTTTATTAGCAGCTATTTGTTTTCATTAGTTCCGTGTGACAAATATTTTGTTGTTGTCGTTTTTTGTATGTTTGTTTTTGCACTTCCTTGAGCAGGTAAAACTCTTCTGTAGGAGAGGTAGGGGAGAAGAGGTAGAGGATGGAGTTTTGTGACTTTCCTATAATTGTTGCTCTTTCTCTCCCAGGGCTGTATCATGAAAAGGCTATCACATGAACATTCAAAAAATGGCTTACAAGTGGGTCTGCAAATACTGAATTTCCTTCAAGTCTGTGTACCTTAGATATTCTATATTATCTATCTAGCCCACACTTAGCCTCTAACAATTTGTTAAAATTTTTACCTGGATTCTACTGATGGGCAGAAGCATCTTACCCAGAGAAACAAATGTTCCTGTTCTATCTCTCCTTCCAAGTCCCTATATACCTTAGATTTCAGGTTAGCTTATGGCCCTGTTACTCAGTTCTCTGACAGGATAAAGAAAATGGAAAATCTGCAAGTTGTCTGGATTTTTTTTTTTTTTTTTGCTTTAGTGTGGGAGTGATATTCTTGATAATTTTCAACATTCCAAACGGAAGTTCTATTTTTTGAATGAAATATTGAACAAAGGAAGCATTGGCCCTTGCTTCCCTGATTTTATAAGGAAGATGCTTATTAAAATATAACTATTAATTTTGAAAGAATTAATGCATGTCTAAAAAAAGGCATTCTCTGAAATAAATTTTTTAACAAAAGATCTTAATTTGTAGGTTTGGTATTATGAGGTAGACTAAGGAAATGATGCTGAAGCAAAATATATTTGGATTAAAAGAGTTTCCAGCTTATCTACTACTGAATTTGACTCCAGTGTTAATATTTAACTGATAACAGCTTTTAAACTTTTCCCTTCCTTCTTGTCCTTTGCCCTACAATTGGCAAAGCTGATAGATGCTTTGGCACTAGAAAAGATTGAACCATGAAAGCCTCTTGTCAGACCACCTGGGGATCTTAACCCTGGCTTCAGCCCCTAACCATAATAAAAACCCCTAGACAGTCTCCTTTCCTTACCTTCTTAAACCATTTTTGGACCTTTTGGGAGACCTACCCTGTTCTTCCAGAAAAGTCTCAATTATGTAAGAAATAAACCTTTTACTACTCCCTTGGTGTATGTATGGTATCTATACTCAAACCACAGTATGGGGTGCGTCCATCCTGATACTCCAAATTGGCCACAACAAATTTTCACGTCTATTAAGCATGCATCATTCACAAGGGTTTTGGAACATTTGCAACTAGATCACACTATATGTATGCAAATATTCTTGTTTAGATGATAAACATGTAAAAATATTTACATAAAGAAATTGGAATAATTTTTTATCAGTTCATTCTTGTTCTTGGAAATTTCTGATCCGGGGACTCAGAGACAATTAAAGTGAGCCATGTCATCCTTATTTTTTAGTGTCTGAGTGAGTCTAAAGCCATATGATCACACACTTGATATTTCAGATTGAGTCTTAGAAGCAAATATATAGGGCGTCAAGTTAAGATAATATGAGGGCAGTTTAATACAAGACGTATTTGTAGTCATAGCGAACAGATAAAGAAAAAAGAGTCTCATACTTGGGCTAGTAGGCTAGCAACATTAGAGACCAATATCACTCTTAGACCTGAAAAGTAAAGGGAAGGAGGGTAACTACAATATGAGTAGAGAGGGCTGGATTGAGAGAGTCTCAGGCTGAGATATTTTGGTAGGGACATAACAACCAGCATAAGGAGACTATGAAGGGAAGGAGCCAAAAGAACAAATATGCTGACATCACTCTTTCTCTCTTATCTCCTGCATGTGATCCTTCCCTATTCTCCTTGACAAAACCTATCTGGAAGCAAGAGGAAAAAAAATTATTAATGCCATCCCTATAGGCCAGCCCTGAGCTGGATGAAAATGAAGATAAACGAGATCTGAAGATGCAAGGGAATGATGCCCAGAATTCAAGACTGTGTTTATGCTTAAAGTAATATTGTAAATATACTCTCAAAATTATTGTTATTTTTCCTTTAAGCAGAAAGACATATCCTTTGGTTTTACTGTATGGAAAGCTAATAATATCTTTCATGTCATTAACAAAGTTTTTAAAGTTTCCTTTACTAATTAATTTGTATCAAATATCTAGCCTCTTTAGTTGTCATTGTTGTTCTGTATGTGTCCTTAAGGTTAATCATCCCCTCAATATATGACTAAATAACAAGAACTCTGGACATTATTCCATATTGTCTTAAGATAGGGTTTTATTTTTCCTTCAGTTTTGAACTTTGGGTAGTTGTGTCCATTCTACACCATAAAAGATACATTGCTTTTTGATTCATCCCATGTCTAGATCAAGAATAATTTCACTGTTTCCATAATTTTATAATATTAAAATATTAGTACGGACACACACTTGAAATAATCCCGAACAGGTTTCTATTTTTTCCCTTTGCTAGTTAACATTAGTGGATTATTTTACACTAAAAACTTTAAAAGTTTTAAATGAACATAGTCTATACTAGAAATCTGTATCCATAGGCTATAAAAAGAACATGATTGATTGTGTTAATTATTTTCCCTTAGAAGAAAGGATATATTTTTTCTAAGTACCTACATAAAAATTTTGAGGGGTAAGGTAAGTCAGCCTTAGATTTACTTATCTTTCTCATCTTTAGAATCTCACCCAATTCTTTAGTAGTAAAATCAGTGTTTTATATTCTGATATTCTCTGATGTATAATAATATGTCCTAGCAAATGAGGGTTATGTTCAACTGCTGGCATAAAAAAATTATTTTCTCCTATCTCATCCATATTAATGAGCTGATGTTACACTGCAAGATATGTATTAAACAATAGAAAATGGGAAGGTCCCTGATGTTCACATTTCCTAAGTAGTTATAATAATTAAAACAATTTTACAATCAGTGTAAAATGTGATTAAAAAAACCTTCAGATTTTTGGAAAGGAAACTACACATTTGGACAAAGTTACATTTCCTTCCCCCAAATCTGTTTTTTAATTTTTTATTATAGTTACTTAGCTAGACATTAAGCTGATCAGTAAAGAGACCTGCATTAGGAAGAATGAAGATTGGAAATTCAGATTCTAGAAGAATAAGTACCTAATTCCATGGACTTTACATTATCTAAAAGTAAATAAAAGCATCAATGAGCACTTGGGAGATAAACTCCTGGGAGGTAATAGAGTAATTATACAATAGCATTGAAAAAAATGACAATGTGGTTTTCAGTACTGTCACCATTTTCCTATTTTATATTCTATTTATCCACCAAAAACTAAATTTAGGTAAATTACTTATTAATTTGGTCCTTAGCCACTAAATATAAAACTTCTGATACTGACAAAGAAATCTATACTTCATTACCCTTTCATTACGATGACTGAAAAAATTAATGATTCTGAAAACTTGTATACAATTTAAAAATTATTAGACACTAAAGTTGGTCTGATTTGTATAAAGGTGGCATGTAGTCTTGGTTCTCTCAGCTCTGGGTTAGTATAAATGGTTTTGAAGAAGACTTGTTCAATCATGTTACCTTAATTGTACGTTCCTTGAGTTTAGGCCAAGACGAGAGTGTGAAGCTGAGAGAGAATGTCTCATGCAATGGACTTCTTAGATTCAGAAAGATAATGATCACCCCACATCAATGAGACACAGGCAATTCCTCTCTCAAGAGGTTTTATCAAGCATAACATCAATGCATTCTCCCACCCTCCAATACATGCCTCCTGTAATATATTTTACCCTTAATGGTGTCAGTGATATATTTGTCAATGCAACACATTATAAGGAAATACTTTCATTAATGGAGTTGTGCATGAGTTTTATTTTTAAAGACTATTTTATTTTTTACAGGTGGGCTTTAGAGCTGGGTTATATTTCCCCTCTCTAGATGAGTGGATCTCCATATAAGAATTCCTTTCAAAGAGCATGATAAAAACATAAGCAAGTTATAAT
Organism: Panthera leo; assembly: GCF_018350215.1. Taxonomy (NCBI): domain Eukaryota; kingdom Metazoa; phylum Chordata; class Mammalia; order Carnivora; family Felidae; genus Panthera; species Panthera leo. Next base: position 56,811,048 of record NC_056684.1, on the reverse strand, counting down.
GCTGCCTCTCATTCTTTCTGAGAAAAGTAGAGGATTCCTAGAAATGAAGTTAAAGGTGATGATTTATAATAACTTCAGGAAGATACTCTGCATTATGATGGGGGCAGACAAGGGATACCCAAAGAACTGAACCCTAAATTGTTGGGCCACAGAAGGAAGAGACTTTCCAAAAAGGAGTCCCAGTCTGTGTGACCAATACAGTTTTAAGGGTAGGCCACCACACTTTGCCTTCTTGAAGGGGCATATGACTCTTACTATGAACAGTAAGGCACTGAGGGTTGAATCACTTTTTAAAAAGTATAGCAGGCAGAATAATAAACCCCAAAGAGATACACACATGAATCCCCAGAACCTGTGAATATGTTACCTTATATAGCAAAAGGGATGTGACTGTATTAAGAATTTTGAGATGGGATGATTATCCTGGATCCTTTTGAGAGGGAGGCAGAAGGATAAGAGTCATAGAGAATATGATAAAGGAAACAGAGGTTGAAATAATTTGATTCCATGAAGAGGGCAATGATCCAAAGAATAAGGAAAGGTTGTAGAGGCTGGAAAATGAAAGGAAATGGATTTTCCACTAGAGGCCACAGAAGGAATGCAATTCATTTGACAACATGATTTTAGCCTAGTGAAATTTATCAGATTTCTGATGTCTAGAATCAAAAGATAATAAATTTGTGTAGTTTCAAGCCACTAAAATTGTGGTAATTTGTTACAACAGCAACAGGAAAATAATGCAGACTTTGGTATCTGGGAGTAGAGTGCCACGGTAACAAACCCTTAACAGTGTGAAAGTGGCTTTGGTATCGGACAGAAAAAAGAGGCTGAAAGAATATTTAAGAGCATGATAGAAAACAATCTACAATGCAGCATGGAGACTACAATCAGGCATACGAATGTTAACAATTCTGCTAGTATGGACTCAGAGGGAAGAATTAATTACCTAGCAAGTAACTGAATGAACACGTCTGAGTACAGGAAAATAGGCAGAAGTGGGAACACAGAGACATGGAGAAGACATGTCCCAAACAGGTAGATCAGCTACATGGGAATTCTGGCTGTTTTTTGCCCAAAAGGGGGGCAGCACCCGTATTTCAAATTTTTCAGATGATTTAAGTAAGATAAATCAGAAATATCCTAATTTTTAAGTGTTGATCACTGATTTTAAAAAATTTTCAAACATTGTCAAAGCCCAACAAAATATGTCTGTTGTTCTGATTTGACCACAAGGCTGACATTGCTTTACATGAAGTTTTAGAAGAGGTTGTTGCATAACACACATGGGAGTTTTCCTTTCATTTAAAATATACTGCAGGACCTCGTGGTATTGGCAATAATCATTTGTTAAAACATCTGTTGGACGAGCATCAGTTGTTAAAGTGGTAGATTAAGATAGCAGGTGCTGTGAATGTACTGTGTTGATATTAGCTAGTAAGACTTCATCGATGTACAACAAAAAAAATTAAAAAGAAAATATCTCTAATGACTCGCCATGTCCCAATTACTATTTAACATTTTAGACATCATTTTTTATTCAATCTTCACAAAACTATGTGGTAAGCATTAGCTCCATTAATGGTTAAGAAAACTGAAGTATAGTATCTCTTATAAAACATCACACAATTTGTAAGTCATAAATCCAATTGCTTTGTTTCTAAAGTCATTTCCTCTTCAACACAACTGATTGCCACCCCATCACTTAATACAAATCATGTTCTTTCATGTTAAAAGAACTGCATGTAGTTTGGATTTAGAGAATAATTCTAGAAGTAAAGTGTGACTTGGGTTTCTAATGTAGTAAGAAAAGTTAATGGGCATAATTAAACAGCAAGATCATTAGATCAAACATAACTAAGGTAAACTATCCAGTTCCTCTTTGGGGAGAAATGTGAAAATGAGGAGCTGTGATAGAACTACCTAAATACATGGAGATATTGGGAAAACTGTAGTGAAGAGGAAACATTATATACTCTTCTATATGCTGAACTGCTGGTATGTGGGGAATAATCCTGGAATTTGGAGGCTGAAGAACGAGGTTCAAGGAAAGTATTCCTGCTTTACCTAAGGTCCTGTTGTCTTCTCTGAGGCTGTTTCCTCTTCAGTATAATGGGAATGATACTCATTTCATAGAATGACTACAGGGATGTTTTAATACTATTACATTTAATAACATAAACATGAGTTCTCTATGTAGACAAATGGCATGATTGTAGAATTCAATTTTACAAATTACTTTTGTTCAGTATGTCTTCATTTTTCACTACATTTAATGAAAAACAAAAGAAAGAATAACAAACCCACAAAGGATACTCCTATTGCTGAATTAAATCTTTAAGGGAGAGCCAGAATGGGCTATAATACACTGCCCCAAGACCACAGGGATTTTGTGAACAGTGAGGATTTAGAGATGTGACTTAAGACAATATAAATTACTCCCTCACACATTTCCATTAAATGAAAGTGTTCTTCAATATTCACCGATATAATAATGTCCATTATAGTTAAAAACCAGACTATATTAGTCTCACACTGAATGTGCATGGGAGCGGGGGTGGGGGGTGTGAGAGAGTATAGTTTTTGTGAACCAGACCTCATTATCTAATTTTCTGAAGACACAGAATTCAGAAGAACTACAAAAGGACCTAACTCTAAGATTTAAAAAAGCCTTTCCCCTATTACTCAAAAGATACCAGGATTTAATACTAGTGGTAAAAGAGTTCACATGAAAAAGCTTCACTAATGACATTATAGTGAATAAGAAATAATTTCTCCCTCCACTGGAAGGAATCCTATAGTGAAGGGAACTTGAGAGAGTTAAAATTGTTCTAAGGCTCAAACCTTTTAACCTCTTAGGATGAATATTCTTTTCTTTTAAATTTTTTTAACGTTTATTTATTTTTTTGAGACAGAGAGACACAGAGCATGAATGCGGAAGGGTCAGAGAGGGAGACACAGGATCTGAAACAGGCTCCAGGCTCTGAGCTGCTGGCACAGAGCCCCACGCGGGGCTCGAACTCACAGACCGTGAGATCATGACCCGAGCCAAAGTCGGACACTCAACCAACTGAGCCACCCAGGCGCCCCTTAGGATGAATATTCTTGACAGAATAAAATAGTCTTTGTCTCCTAGAACAAGTGAATTTTTTTTAAAGCAGTACCAACGGACTAAAAATGACTTTTCTCTTTCCAAACATTCTAAAATATACATTTATCATCACCCTCATGTGCATTTGTTTATTTCATGATTTTGCTATATAGATACATTAAAATATTTCTGAAGATTATTTAGAGAAGCAATAAAATTTCCATGGGATGAGTTTAAATCACTATGCAAGAAATGTTTTATATTTGAAAAAGAAATACAGTAATTTAGGTCACCTGAGGGAAGAATGTTTGAAAAATGAATATCTGTTATAAGGACTTACCATTTGCAATCTTGTTCAGAACTCTGTGCATAATGGTTTCAAAAAATAAATGATAGTGAGTAAGCTGTGACTACAAAAGCTGAGACTATAATTTTTTTTTAAGTTGTAACTTGCTCTTAGAATATTAAGTGCAGAGCCAGCTTTACAAGTATGCAACCTCGAGAGTCACAAAGGAATCTATGCTTGGAAGAATCCTGTACTTGGTTTAATGCTCTGTGGTCTTAAAATTCTTCATGATTTTTGTACAAAAGGAGTCATATTTGCATTTTGCACTGGACCTCCCACATCACTTAAATAATCCTGATTTTTTTCAGGTGCGTTATTATTGATTCCTCTAAGCCAGCAATACGGCCCTATTTCCGCAGGGCCAGTGCCTTTCTCAAAACCACAAGGATTTAAAAAATGTTCCAAAACACCACAGCTCTATTCAGCTTTTTAAAATAAAGATTTAAAAGACCTTTTAATTTCCTGCTAAAAAGGAAGTAGAAATAATTTATTTGATTAATTCCTTACACTATTGACGGGATCCTGCCAAATCTTATTTTACATTGAGAGATAGCATGAAGATCAGACACTGAAAGAGTTTGGAGAAAATCATTATTGAATTCACTACTGTACAAATATTCTTTTTTATATATGTCATATTATATTTAAATCATATTTTATTATGAATTGTCTATGCATATCAGAATCACCAGAAGTTTTATTAATAATGCAGGATTCGGGGTCTTGTCCCTCTGAGTTTTTTACTCAGTAGCTTTGGGATGGTGAGGACAGTAGTCTACATTGTTGGTAAGCACCCCAAGTAAATTTAACCCTACTTGAAACCCATCATTTTCTGTTTTGCTTTTACTTCATATTAACCGTTTATTTATGTATTATCATAGTATTCAAAAATTTTAAAGAAATATAATATTTCATGTGGTAATACTATAACCTATTTATTGTATGTATATTTGTAACATTAGAAATAATCAATTAAAATGATTATAAGCTATAAGATAATCCAGTAGCCGAATAAAGAATAAATATGCAAAAATTAATGTTCTTTAGACATATAATAGTCTGTTAACAGATAAAATGGTATGAAAAAGTAATAAAAATAAATTACACAGGAATAAACTTATTAAAACATCTGTTCTATTTATATGAGGAAATTCTCAAAATCAAAAATATTCCAAATGCTATGGAGAGATCGAAAATAATATTAGCATAATTGACAAGATTTAGCACATTCTTTGATAGAAGGAGTAAATATATTAAAAATGTCAATTCAAACACTTCGCTGAAGGAAACATATGGTTATGTCATTATGATATACACACTGATATGATGTGATGAGAAGGTACTTATCTCTTTGGTATTATTCCCCAAATCCCATAAATACAGTCCAGCCATGAAGAAATATCAACTGAAAGTTCTACAAAATACCTGAGGAACTGTGTGTATTCTAGGAGAAGAGGACTCTTGGAAGATTTTGCCTGGATTCCTCTGGATTTTACTCCATCCACCTCTTCCCTTCACTGATTTTGCTGTATATCCTTTCACATAAATCTTAGCTGTGGATATAAGAACATGGAAAAATTGTCAAGATCATAAAATAAAAGGAGACTGGGAATTCTGGATTTTCTCTTTTGTTTCACTGATTAATTTGTCTTTACACCAACACTATCCTTGATTATTTTAGCTCTATAGAAAGATTTGAGATGAAATAATAGGAGTTCTTGAAATTTACTGTTCTATTTCAAAGTTGTTCTATTATATGTCTTTTCCATTTCAACAAAAATTATGAATCAGCTTGTCAACCTTCAAAATAGCCTTCTGATACTGTGATTGGAATTGCCTTACATCTATGTATCAATTTGGAGATCTGACATCTAAATACATTGAAACTTTTGATTGATTGGCATGGCACAACACTTCACTTATTTAGACCCCCTTGAATCAGCATTTGTCTTGTCTTTTCCTCACATGCGTCCTATAGTACTTCATATTTTTGATGCTATTCTAAATGGTATTATTTTCATATGTTCAATTTCCAATTATTTTTAACTAGTATATAATCACGCAATTTATTTTTTTTTGTGTGTGTATTGGTCTTAGATCTTTAAACTTTTCTAAATGTATTTATTAGTTCTAGTAGCTCCTAACCCTCTACCACCCCCTGGCTTAAATCTGTAGGCCATTCTACACAGAAATTAAATTATCTTGAAATAAGCAAAGTTTTGCTTCTTCCTTTCTAATCTTGATGCCTCTTTTCCCCCATTGCTTACTGTACTGACTACAACCTCAGGGACAGTACCAAGTAGAAGTGGCCATAATGGATAGCTTTGGGTCGTTGGATGATCTTAGTGAAAAGAATTAACAGGAAGCATGATGTTATTTGTGGGTTATTGTTAGACATACTTTATCAGGTTGAGAAAATACCCTTAAAGAATTGCAAAGGGTCTAAGATTTTAGCAAGTTTTCAAGCTAATAAATTAGCCTGCCACAAGTTAATTGATACTGGCAGAAAGCATGAGACTTTTGAATCAAAGACAAACTATTTTAACTCACATTGATAGGTGCTGCTAAAACACAGAGACCTATGGATATTGTTCTTTCAACCATTTCCTTCTATTTATGTTTTGTTGAGTTTTTACCATGAAGGAATGTTGAATTTTATTAAATCCTTTCTCAATATCTATTATAATCATATGGCTTCTAATCTTCATTTCGCCAATATAGTATATCTTGTTAATTTATTTTCAGGTATTTGGAAAAAAAAAAAAAAACAAGCTTGCATTCCTGACATAAATCACACTTGGGTCATGATGAATAGTTTTTTGTTTTGTTTTGCTTTGGTTTTTTTAATGCTGTTGATGTAGTTTGCTAATATTTTCTGAAAATTTCTGCATCAATGTTGATGGCATATATATGATGTCACTTTCTTGTGATGTATTTTATTAGACTAATATTGGTCTCATAAGTGAGTTAGGAAATTCTCCCTTCTGCTCTAATTCTGAAGAAGTTTGCACAAGATTGGTATTAATACCTCCAATTACTCTGACAAAATTCACCAATGAAGTCATTTGGCTTGGTGTTTTTTTTTTCTTTTAATTCAGACTTATAATAAAGATTCTCTAATTTTGCCCGACAGAAGTCTATTCAATTTTTCTATTTTTAAAAATTAATTTGGCTAACTTGTGTCTTTCTAGGAATCTATTTCATTTAAGTTATGTAACATGCTGGCACTAAGTTGTTTATAACTTTTGCTGCAAATCTTTTAATTGGGATACAGTTTAGAGACATGTCCTCTCATTTCTGATGATAATTTGTACATTCTTTCCCCCTCCCCTTGGTCTAACTAGATAAAAATTACTCTTTTTAGTGATCTTTCAATGGAAACGACTTTTGTTTCCACTCATTTTCTTTAAACTTTTTGGTTTCTATTTCATTTACTTATGTTCTGATCTTCATTATTTCCTTATTCTCCCTTGAATTGGATTTTTCTTTTTGTAATTCCTTGATATGGAAACATAGGTTAATAATGTTTTCTTTATGTTTGTCTTTTAGTACCCATAGCTGTAATTTGTCTAGAAGTAGGTGTCTTTGTGTTTTTCCTACTAGATATTCTTCCAGCTTCTTGGATAGGTTAATTTTTTTAATTAAAAATTTAAGTTTCACCCATCTTTTCTTCAGTTTTTTCCAGCACCATTTAATTACTTTTCTCATGCTGTGTCTTCTTTCATATGTATATTGGGATGCTTATGACTATCTGACAAGTTTCTAAGATTCTCTTCATTTTCTTTCAATTGTTTCTCTGTATTTTCTGGGTTGGAAATTCTCTAGTGTTCTATTTTCAAATTCACTGACTATTTGTTATGACATCTAAAACTTTCTGTTGAGTTCATCTACTACTACACTTTCCATTCTGGTTGTTTTGGTTTTCAACTCTCTATTTTCCACATTATTCTTTCTTATAGTTTCTATTTTCCTATTAAGCTTTCCTATTCATCAAGTCATTTTCATATGTATCATACATATATGATTTCATATATCATATATGTATGGTATATATATGTATAATATATACCATGCATATATATTTTATATATCTTCCTTTAATTCAGTTTCTATTAACTTTTTTTCCCCTAGAGTATGGGTCACACTTTCCTATTTTTTTGCACACTAATATTGTTGTTGCTGAAAATAGACATTTTAGAGTACATTATATTATAGACACACTTGAATACACTTTATTTTCCTGAAGATTTTGGTTTTATTTTAGTAATTGCCTAGACTTAACTGTGAAATCTATCACTCCCATAGTATGTAACCACTGATGTCTCTGCTCAGTTACTTTTACAAAACAAGTCTTTTACTGTGTAACCAGTGTTCCTAAGGGTTACCTATGTGTCTGCATATGTGATCAGCAAATAACTTTGGCAAAGATTGTGCTCAACGACCTGTAACCCCATAAGGTTTCCACACTCTGCCAAGTGAACTGTGTATGGGTTGGGGGATATAGTCAAAGTTGCAGCCACTTTTCATATCTCCCTTGACCTTCACTTTTTACTGCCATCACTTGGTTCTTTCTTGTGCATGCATAGTTTTATACTTGGCCTGATGTGTGGAGACTTTATATCAGATTTACCATAGCATTTTCATTTCTAGAATCTTCCTATTAAAAATAGCTGGCTGATCTGCTTGCTACTCTCTTCAACAGAGCCTACAACATTAGGATAGCAAAGATACAGGTTTTTACTGTTTGTTCCAAATCTATTTTTTTTAACTAGAAAAAACATGTATTTTTGTTTTCCACCTCCAAATTTTAGCCCACTCTATTGACAGTAAAGTTTCTGGGTTTTACGGTAAACTACATACTGGTAAAATTGCTATTCTCACCAACCAAACTTGGGGGAGGGCAGACATTGGGTGGAGTGTGGGTCAGATAGATAAGAGTAGCTTCATTCAAAAGGCCACACACACACATGCGCGCGCGCGCGCGCGCGCACACACACACACACACACACACACACACACACACACACTGTTCTGACTCAAAGTCTCTGTGATTTTTCAACAACAAACATTTTCTTTCTTTTTTTTTTTTTTTTTTTTTTTTTTTTTTTTTTTTTTTTTTTTTACTGTTTATGCTCATTTTATTGTGCCCTGAAATGCTTTTGAATATTATGGCTTGTTTGTTTGTTTAATTATTTATTTAGTTGGCATTACCCACTGACCTCTTACAACCATAACCAGAAGTCCTTCTCCTACCAAACACTTTTGATTCACACTGGACTATATTTGTAAGTTCATTTTGGAAGACTTAACCTCTTTATAACATTAATATGTCATCAAAAAATATTCATCCAAAATACATATAGTTTATGTATATTCTGTGTATTTCTAAAGCCCTAATATATTTTCCTTTCTTCATTTGAAATGTGCTGGGATGAGATGAATTTGGAGGATGTTTAATGACTCCCTGTGGAATCCTGGCTTCTACTAACCCATATCAGTGTCTCTCTGATCCATTCTTTCTGCTCTTTCAAAGCGTATCCCTTGGGGCACCTGGGTGGCTCTGTTAGCTGTCTGACTTCCCCTGAGGTCATAATCTCACAGTTGGAGTTTGAGCCCCACACTGGGCTCTGTGCTGCCAGCTTGGAACCTGGAGCCTGCTTCAGATTCTGTGTCTCCCTCTCTCTCTGCTCCTCCCCTGCTTGGTTTCTCTCTCTCTCTCTCTCTCTCTCACTCACTCACTCACTCACTAATAAATATTTAGAAGAAAATAGAGTATCCCAACACCTCTGGAGGCATAGTGAAGAAGACTGAAATCTGCCTCAGTTCTGCCAACACTGTCAGCATGCCTAATGTCAGCGATGGGGAAAGAGTAAGTAAAGAGGGAGCCCATCCCATTCCTGAATGCTAGCCCATGTCCCAGACAACTTTTACGGTCTGACTATGCCCTGATTCTCACAAATGTAAACACACTTGCATGCACACATGAATACATACAAACACGCAATGAGTACCACCCATATATTGCATTAAGCTTCCCCTAAACTTCTCATCACCATGACACACTCTAATGAGGAGCCTCTTGAATTTTGGTACCAAAAGCTAATCTCTTCAACCTCTAGGCATTTGCATAGATATGGAACAATATAAGAAAAGGTGACTCTAGAGACCAAGAATTTGATCGAAGATCCTCTTCTGCCACTTTCCAATTATCTGACTTTAGACAAACTATTGACCCCTTCTGATTATCAGTTTCCTAGACACTAAAATGGGTACAATAGCACTTACATGATAGAATTTTTGTGAGGATTAAAGAGCTAGTTGCATGCAAAGTACTTAGCACAATGCCTGGAACAGAGCAAACACTTGGGAATTTTTTTTTTTTGAGAGATCGAGAGAGCAGATGAGAAGGGAAGGGGCATAGGGAGACAGAAAGAGAATCTTAAGCAGGCTCTACTCCTTACGCAAGGCCCAACATGGGGCTCAATACCACAGTCATGAGACCATGACCTGAGCTGAAATCAAGGGTCGATGCTTAACTGACTGAGCCACCCACATGCCCCAGAAGTGAGATTTTTTTAAATTACATTCTGTACATATAAAACTCCTGAATATGTTCCCAAGGTTCAGCTGCATGAGGTTTTCCTGTTCTTACTAGAGGCTTTTGTATTCATTTATTATTGATCATGTGAAAACCATGCCCAGCCAAATCTTGAGGGAACGGTGAAAATGATACTAGCAGAACACCGGGAGAAAATGTAGAATAGGATGACATTTAAAATATTAACCTGTGTATATACTTTTTTTCACTAGTGGTAGCCAGGTAATTAATTCCTTGCTTCAGAGATTTGGGTGTTTTACTGTTTGCTGATCTATTTTGTAAGGTGAAGAACAAAAGATGCTAAACATCACAGGTGGTTTTAGTTTTTGCTTTGTTTTTTAAAGGCTTAAACAAATTGAAGAGATTATTATACACATCCAACTGGCAAAAAGGAGTTAGAGGATTGTTATTAAAGGCAAAGAAAGAGGAAGGAAAGAGGAGAGATTCTTGAAAGCTAGTATATCAGTCCTGTCCAGGGTATCTGTGGTTGAAATAGAAAATAACTACCTGCCATGTTAATGCACATTAAAATGTGTTAATGCTGCATACCGGCAGTGGAGCGTGTCTTATTGACATCCTTACCTGTAACAGATGCTGTTTATACCCCAGATTGTATCCCCTAATCCACTTCTTCAGTTTCCATGTAACTGCAGTTTCTTGTACACTAATGGCTTTCAAGTCAAACACATGTATTTTTCTGTTTCTTGGCCTGAGTGCTTTCCTTGGGATTACAAGAGCTGGCTCAGCCCAAGCACAAGTCAGCCTCAAAATATCAGATGCAAGGTCACAAAGAAAAATCTCAACCAGTGAAGGACTGAGATTAGTGATAAACATTCCAGCTTCCTAATCCTTTGCTGGACAATTCTAAATTACATCATCCCTCAAAGGTTTCCTGAAAGAAGTAAGCCCCAGTTGTCCATAGCAGTAACCTCATCCCATTAATGCACATTAAAATAATAAAGTTCCCTATCTCACTTCTACATTCCTATACTGTATTTCCTGAGATCACCTCTCCTATAAACTCTTACACTCAAATCCTTGTCTCAGGCTTTTGCAAGAAGTCAAATCAACATGTCCTCTGATTTAAGACCACACGCAGTCACTCCCCAAGATCGCTACGTCACTGGCTTGGTCAAACAGGCAATTTAAATAAAGGTGAGACAGGAGTAAATACTTGGAAAAAGTTCAAGTCACTGTCAAGTGACACTAATTTCTGCACTTCCTTCAGAAATAATGTTGTTCTTAATTTACTATCATGGCAAAGGGTGAGCACCAGGAATGTGAATTTGATCTTTCCTACATAACAGCCCTTATTTCAAGGATCAGGGAACCAATGTGGGAATTCTGCCAGTTATTAGGTAGATAGAGATAGACAGGTAGATTACTATATATACTCAAACTAGGAAAATAACCACAGATATTTTTTGGTACCATTTGGATGCACACGAAGATGGATTTTAGCCAAGACACTTTCCATCTTCTAATATCTATAAGCCACACATTCGTCAGTGGCCATGGTGTTAAATAGGAAAGGAGAGTGGTTAGGAACTAGATTTATTTAGAATTCAGTACCGAATAACCTCCAGGAAACCTGAAAATGTTTGCTTTTTCAGATGCACACACCCTGCTAAATAGCCACAGGTCACAAAAGCTTGGAGGAAGAATTACACCATATACTTGTGGTCATACTGCAAAAGGATCAGTCTCCTTCTTTAAAAAAATTTTTTAACATTTATTTTTTTTTTGAGAGACAGAGACAGAGCATGAGTGGGGGAGGGGCAGAGAGAGAGAAGGAGACACAGAATCTGAAGCAGGCTTCAGACTCTGAGCTCTCAGCACAGCTGACATGTCAAACCCACATACCGTGAGATCATGACCTGAGCCAAAGTCTGATGCTCAACCAACGGAGCCACCAGGATCCCCAGGATCAGCCTCCTTCTTAATTAAGGAAGTCTGGGTCTGCAAACTGATTAAGAAGCTATGAATCACCACTATAGTGATTTGAGTCCAGCTTCTTCTAACTGAACCTAGAACTTACCTGTTTACATAAGTAGAGGCTGCCCCTCTATTTCATTCATAGGATTCCCTCCCCTGATCAACTGATACTTACCCAATATGGAAGCCTGAGAGACAAAACACTACACATCAACTCAGTTAATCGCTTTTCAAAATTGGGCCCACCTGTGAAATGCTACCACCTCTACCAATTATTCTTATTACAATTGGGGAACCTCATTTAATACTGGCCTGTCCATGCTCATCTCTGGCCTTAAGAGGACAGGCTCTAAAGAACATTTTATAGATGCTGATTTTTTGTTCTCTAATGCCATCATGAAGTGAATGTCCTAGGGTGTCCTAGGATTAGGAGGTGGCTGAATAGATTATGCATGAAAGCTCTACTCCCAACAACCTCATTTCCTTGGGTTTTCAAAAAAGTTCCTCTACAGTATGCTTGGGAAATTCCACCATCTCTCTTCCCTGTACGTCACCTGTTAGGCAAGGCCCACAATCACATGTGTGAGACAAATAAAATAAACCACAAATTCCAGATGAGTAATACACCAATAAAATAGGTTTTAAGTCAACTTTCCATTTTGTCATCTTTGGATCAATAGCCTTAGAAACCACTTCCATACACATTTCCAAACCATTTCCATACACACTCTGTTCTTACAGATAAACATTGGCAAGATATTGTACTATTTCAGTGTCTATGCTATTTTCTCCTTGGATGGACCACTTATCTCACTGGGGCTATGCTGCAATATGTCTGTTTGTGGATCTGGAGGCAATAATGTATGTTGAGTGTGGGTCCTGAAGATAATCTGAACCTCGCTATGAAAGAATCCCTGTTTGAAGTCCTTGAAGAATTTCTTTGCTAGAAAAGCTTGGTTCTCTCATTGAGATGGAAACAGCGCTGCTTCCAAAGGTAATAAAGATTTTACAGTAATTGTCTTTTTAGATTTTTTAATGTTTATTTATTTTTGAGAGAAAGAAAGAGAGAGACAGAACATGACCTGTGAGGGGTACAGTGAGATGGAGACACAGCACACAGCCCATCGTGGAACTTGAACTCATGAACTGCGAGATCATGACCCGAACTGAAATTGGATGCTCAACCTACTGAGCCACCCAAGCACCCCACAGTAATTTTCAGTTAAAAATTCTCAGTCATACACCTGAATCCATTATTACACCATACGTTAACTTGGAATTAAAAAAACAAAACAAAACAATTCTCAACCATGCTTGTGTAGGCCCAAATTTGTCCCCATCCCAAGCCTTGGGATTCCACTATTTCCTGTTTGCCTCAATTTAGCATAAAAGACCTGTCAAGATTGAGATCAAATGGTTTGACAACACTGTAACTTGCACAGTCAAGTTCTGGACCTGACCCTTGGCCATGTCTGGCTTGTAGCTAAAAATGATAAGGGATTCCTTTAGAAATAATCTAGAAGCTTTCTGATTCTCCACCCATGACTTGTGTCAGGGAGTACAAGTCTTTAAATTTAGTGTTTTCATTTTGTGAACTCTCCATGGTAGTCACAAAGTTTCCTAAACTAACAGTCTTTATCATCACCGTTGTAAGTAAAGCATGAATGTAGCACCATGTCCTTTGACCGCCCCATGCCTTACTGTCCACTAGCAAGTTATCCCATACCAACATGCGTGACTACTTGACTGTGATGCCACTCCATCCCCAAGGTGCCTCTATCCCCTATGTGCCTGTACCCTAGGGAAAGTGTTAAGACTCCTAAGGAGCAGCTGCACCAAGTTTCTCACATCATCAAACAGCCCTTCAGTGTCCAACGTGTGGCATTTAGAATCAAAAAGCTACTAGAATAAAGGGATGTCTGGGAGCTTGGACACTTAGGGTAATAGTGGTAATCATTATGTAGTACAGATTCAAAGTCCTGTTCTCATTTTAAAAGTTTTATTCTCATTTTTCTTCCTACATAATGGTATACTGCAAAAGGGAATGTAATTCCTATAACGACTACAAGATACAGGTTGGGTGTCTAATTTTAATTCATGGGAGATAACATAGTACTGGATATTTTTTTATAGAGTCTATAGTTTTAAGTTAATATACACAACATATCTAAGCATTTTATATTTTATACTAAAAAGATGTTAAATTCATCTTTCCAGAGGGCAGAGAAGATGGAGGCATAGGAGGACGCTGGGCTCACCGCACATGCTGCTGATCACTTAGATTCCACCTACACCTGCCTAAATAACACAGAAAACCACCAGAAGACTAGCAGAATGGAGTCTCCGGAGCCAAGTGCAGACAAGAGGCCCACGGAAGAGGGTAGGAAGGGCGGAGAGGCGGTGCCCACTCCACAGACTGGCGGGAGGGAGCCGGGGTAGAGGGGCTGCCTGCCGGCCAAGCAGAGCCCCGGAGTCTGGCTTGCAAAAGCGGAGGGGCCAGATGGACTGTGTTCCGACAGCAAGCGGGACTTGACATCTGGAAGGTTATAAGCTAACAGCTCTGCTTGGAAAGTGGGAAGGCTGGAGGACAACTGGAGGGAGAGTTGCTGAGCCCCGGGAGGACAGAGCTCAGTTTGGTGGGGAACAAAGGCACTCACCAGCGCCATCTTCCTCGCCCATCCCCCAGCCAAAATCCCAAAGGGAACCAGTCCCTGCCAGGGAACTTGCTTGCTCCTCACAAACACCCAACACTGTGCTTCTGCGGAGCCACCCCTCTGGCAGAGGATCTGACTCCCTCCTGCTGCCACAGGGCACCTCCTGAAGTGGATCACCTAAGGAGAAGTGAGTAAGCCTGCCCCTCCTGCCCCCGTGCACCTTGCCTACCCACCCCAGCTAATACGCCAGATCCCCAGCACCACAAGCCTGGCAGTGTGCAAGTAGCCCAGATGGGCCACGCCATCCCACAGTGAATCCTGCCCCTAGGAGAGGGGAAGAGAAGGCACACACCAATCTGACTGTGGCCCCAGTGGTGGGCTGGGGGCAGACATCAGGGCTGACTGCGGCCCCGCCCACCAACTCCAGTTATACACCACAGCACAGGGGAAGTGCCCTGCAGGTCCACACAACTCCAGGGAATATCCAAAATGACCAAACGGAAGCATTCCCCTCAAAAGAATCTCCAGGAAATAACAACAGCTAATGAACTGATCAAAAAGGATTTAAGTAATATAACAGAAAGTGAATTTAGAATAATAGTAATAAAATTAATCGCTGGGCTTGAAAACAGTATAGAGGACAGCAGAGAATCTACTGCTACAGAGATCAAGGGACTAAGGAATAATCAGGAGGAGCTGAAAACTGCTTTAAACGAGATGCAAAATAAAATGGAAACGACGACAGCTCGGATTGAAGGGCAGAGGAGAGAATAGGTGAACTAGAAGATAAAATTATGTAAAAAGAAGAAGAGAAAAAGAGAGATAAAAAAATCCAGGAGTATGAGGGGAAAATTAGAGAACTAAGTGATACACTAAAAAGAAATAATATACGCATAATTGGTATCCCAGAGGAGGAAGAGAGAGGGAAAGGTGCTGAAGGTGTACTTGAAGAAATAATAGCTGAGAACTTCCCTGAACTGGGGAAGGAAAAAGGCATTGAAATCCAACAGGCACAGAGAACTCCCTTCAGACGTAACTTGAATTGATCTTCTGCACGACATATCATAGTGAAACTGGCAAAATACAAGGATAAAGAGAAAATTCTGAAAGCAGTAAGGGATAAAGTGCCCTAACATATAAAGGGAGACCTATAAGACTCTTGACTGATCTCTCTTTTGAAACTTGGCAGGCCAGAAAGGATTGGCAGGAGATCTTCAATGTGTTGAACAGAAAAAATATGCAGCCGAGAATCCTTTATCCAGCAAGTCTGTCATTTAGAATAGGAGAGATAAAGGTCTTCCCAAACAAACAAAAACTGAAGGAATTTGTCACCATGAAACCAGCCCTACAAGAGATCCTAAGGGGGATCCTGTGAGACAAAGTACCAGAGACATCGCTACAAGCATAAAACATACAGACATCACAATGACTCTAAACCCATATCTTTCTATAATAACACTGAATGTAAATGGATTAAATGTGCCAACCAAAAGACATAGGGTATCAGAATGGATAAAAAAACAAGACCCATCTATTTGCTGTCTACAAGAGACTCATTTTAGACCTGAGGACACCTTTAGATTGAGAGTGAGGGGATGGAGAACTATTTATCATGCTACTGGAAGCCAAAAGAAAGCTGGTGTAGCCATACTTATATCAGACAAACTAGACTTTAAATTAAAGGCTGTAACAAAAGATGAAGAAGGGCATTATATAATAATTACAGGGTCTATCCATCAGGAAGAGCTAACGATTATAAATGTCTATGCGCCGAATACCGGAGCCCCCAAATATATAAAACAATTACTCATAAACATAAGCAACCTTATTGATAAGAATGTGGTAATTGCAGGGGACTTTAACACTCCACTTACAGAAATGGATAGATCATCTAGACACACGGTCAATAAAGAAACAAGGGCGCTGAATGATACATTGGATCAGATGGACTTGACAGATATATTTAGAACTCTGCATCCCAAAGCAACAGAATATACTTTCTTCTCGAGTGCACATGGAACATTCTCCAAGATAGATCATATACTGGGTCACAAAACAGCCCTTCATAAGTTTACAAGAATTGAAATCATACCATGCATACTTTCAGACCACAATGCCATGAAGCTTGAAATCAACCACAGGAAAAAGTCTGGAAAACCTCCAAAAGCATGGAGGTTAAAGAACACCCTACTAAAGAATGAATGGGTCAACCAGGCAATTAGAGAAGAAATTAAAAAATATATGGAAACAAACGAAAATGAAAATACAACAATCCAAACACTTTGGGATGCAGCGAAGGCAGTCCTGAGAGGAAAATACATTGCAATCGAGGCCTATCTCAAGAAACGAGAAAAATCCCAAATACAAAATCTAACAGCACACCTAAAGGAAATAGAAGCAGAACAGCAAAGGCAGCCTAAACCCAGCAGAAGAAGAGAAATAATAAAGATCAGAGCAGAAGTAAACAATATAGAATCTAAAAAAAACTGTAGAGCAGATCAATGAAACCAAGAGTTAGTTTTTTGAAAAAATAAACAAAATTGACAAACCTCTAGCCAGGCTTCTCAAAAAGAAAAGGGAGATGACCCAAACAGATAAAATCATGAATGAAAATGGAATTATTACAACCAATCCCTCAGAGATACAAACAATTATCAGGGAATACTATGAAAAATTTTATGCCAACAAATTGGACAACCTGGAAGAAATGGACAAATTCCTAAACACCCACACTCTTCCAAAACTCAATCAGGAGGAAATAGAAAGCTTGAACAGACCCATAACCAGCGAAGAAATTGAATCGGTTATCAAAAATCTCCCACCAATAAGAATCCAGACCAGATGGCTTCCCAGGGGAGTTCTACCAGACGTTTAAAGCAGAGATAATACCTATGCTTCTCAAGCTATTCCAAGAAATAGAAAGGGAAGGAAAACTTCCAGACTCATTCTATGAAGCCAGTATTACTTTGATTCCTAAACCAGACAGAGACTCAGTAAAAAAAGAGAACTACAGGCCAATATCCCTGATGAATATGGATGCAAAAATTCTCAATAAGATACTAGCAAATCAAATTCAACAGCATATAAAAAGAATTATTCACCATGATCAAGTGGGATTCATTCCTGGGATGTAGGGCTGGTTCAACACTCGCAAATCAATCAACGTGATACATCACATTAATAAAAGAAACGATAAGAACCATATGATCCTATCAATCGATGCAGAAAAGGCCTTTGACAAAATCCAGCACCCTTTCTTAATAAAAACCCTCGAGAGTGTCGGGATAGAAAGAACATACTTAAACATCATAAAAGCCATTTATGAAAAGCCCACAGCTAACATCATCCTCAATGGGGAAAAACTGAGAGCTTTTTCCCTGAGATCAGGAACACGACAGGGATGCCCACTCTCACCGCTGTTGTTTAACATAGTGTTGGAAGTTCTAGCATCAGCAATCAGACAACAAAAGGAAATCAAGGCATCAAAATTGGCAAAGAGGAAGTCAAGCTTTCACTTTTTGGAGATGACATGATACTATATATGGAAAATCTGATAGACTCCACCAAAAGTCTGCTAGAACTGATACATGAATTCAGCAGAGTCGCAGGATACAAAATCAATGTACAGAAATCAGTTGCATTCTTATACACTATCAATGAAGCAACAGAAAGACAAATAAAGAAACTGATCCCATTCACAATTGCACCAAGAAGCATAAAATACCTAGCAATAAATCTAACCAAAGATGTAAAAGATCTGTATGCTGAAAACTATAGAAAGCTTATGAAGGTAATTGAAGAAGATATAAAGAAATGGAAAGACATTCCCTGCTCATGGATTGGAAGAATAAATATTGTCAAAATGTCAATACTACCCAAAGCTATCTCCACATTCAATGCAATCCCAATCAAAATTGCACCAGCATTCTTCTCGAAACTAGAACAAGCAATCCTAAAATTCATATGGAACCACAAAAGGCCCCAAATAGCCAAAGTAATTTTGAAGAAGACCAAAGCAGGAGGCATCACAATCCCAGACTTTAGACTCTACTACAAAGCTGTAATCATCAAGACATCATGGTATTGGCCCAAAAACAGACACATAGACCAATGGAATAGAATAGAAACCCCAGAACTAGACCCACAAATGTATGGCCAACTCATCTTTGACAAAGCAGGAAAGAACATCCAATGGAAAAAAAGACAGTCTCTTTAACAAATGGTGCTGGGAGAACTGGACAGCAACATGCAGAAGGTTGAAACTAGACCACTTTCTCACACCATTCACAAAAATAAACTCAAAATGGATAAAGGACCTGAATGTGAGACAGGAAACCATCAAAACCTTAGAGGAGAAAGCAGGAAAAGACCTCTCTGACCTCAGCCGTAGCAATCTCTTACTCGACACATCCCCAAAGGCAAGGGAATTAAAAGCAAAAATGAATTACTGGGACTTTATGAAGATAAAAAGCTTCTGCACAGCAAAGGAAACAACCAACAAAACTAAAAGGCAACCAACAGAATGGGAAAAGATATTTGCAAATGACATATCCGACAAAGGGCTAGTATCCAATATCTATAAAGAGCTTGCCAAACTCCACACCCAAAAAACAAATAATCCAGTGAAGAAATGGGCAGAAAACATGAATAGACACTTCTCTAAAGAAGACATCCGGATGGCCAACAGGCACATGAAAAGATGCTCAACGTCGCTCCTCATCAGGGAAATACAAATCAAAACCACACTCAGATATCACCTCACGCCAGTCAGAGTGGCCAAAATGAACAAATCAGGAGACTATAGATGCTGGAGAGAATGTGTAGAAACAGGAACCCTCTTGCACTGTTGGTGGGAATGCAAATTGGTGCAGCCGCTCTGGAAAACAGTGTGGAGGTTCCTCAGAAAATTAAAAATAGACCTACCCTATGACCCAGCAATAGCACTGCTAGGAATTTACCCAAGGGATACAGGAGTACTGATGCATAGGGGCACTTGTACCCTAATGTTTATAGCAGCACTCTCAACAATAGCCAAATTATGGAAAGAGCCTAAATGTCCATCAACTGATGAATGGATAAAGAAATTGTGGTTTATATATACAATGGAGTACTACATGGCAATGAGAAAGAACGAAATATGGCCCTTTGTTGCAACGTGGATGGAACTGGAGAGTGTGATGCTAAGTGAAATAAGCCATACAGAGAAAGACAGATACCATATGGTTTCACTCTTATGTGGATCCTGAGAAACTTAACAGAAACCCATGGGGGAGGGGAAGGAAAAAAAAAAAAGAGGTTAGAGTGGAAGAGAGCCAAAGCATAAGAGACTCTTAAAAACAGAACAAACTGAGGTTGATGGGGGTGGGAGGGAGGGGAGGGTGGGTGATGGGTACTGAGGAGGGCACCTTTTGGGATGAGCACTGGGTGTTGTATGGAAACCAATTTGACAATAAATTTCATGTATTGCAAAAAAAAATCATCTTTCCAGAATGTGTTGATGTTTCGGAAGCATTGCCAAAGTCCGAAAACACTAGAAGACAATACAGGACTGACTAAAAAGTTGTGAGACAGGTTTTTGACTCCTAGCTCATTTCCCACCCCACCTCACCTCTCAGCTATAAAATGGGACTGAAAGGAAATGTGATACAGCTGAGGGAGTCATGGAACCTTTGAGCAGGAAGCCAGGAACTGAGGGGAAGCTGATATGACTAGACCGAGGTGACACCACCCCATTCTGAACATGCTTCTTGGAGTCGCCTGTGTCTTCCAGGTGAAAAAGCATCCACATTTGACATTCAACATACAGTGAACCCCACTAATGACGCATTAGCACATAAGACTATGCCTGTCCTCCCCTTAGTAAGCCCAAGGGGGGCAAAAGCAGCATGTAATGAGTAGAATAAGGGTGTATCCAAAAGGGACAAGGAAACCTAACTCACCACTCACTCTGACTACACACTTCCAAGCCAAACTGTAGCCAAAGCAGTTTGTTGTTGTTGCTGTTGTTTAGTGGGGGTGGGTGAAAAGCTATGAATCAGATAAAGAAGTAAAGCTATAATTACAGGTAATTCTTTATGTTTTAACACCTCAAGAATGTAACTACTGATTACTTCAAAATAACCAGAAACCCTAATGCAATAGTTCTGAAAGTGCGGCCCTCCACTCTCTATAGTAGCACCAGGATCAGTGGAATCTTGTTAGAAATACTCACTCTTGGGGCACCTGAGTGGCTCAGTTTGTTAAGCCTGTAACTCTTCATTTTGGCTCAGGTCATGATCTCACGGTTCTTGAGTCTGAGCCCTTTGTCAGGCTCTGTGCTGACAGCGAGGAGTCTGCTTGGGATTCTCTCTCTCCTTCTCTCTCTGTCCCTCCCCCGCTCATGCTCGCTCTCTCTCTCTCTCAAAATAAATAAATAAACATTAAAGAAAATAAGAGCTGCTCTGCTCTTTGCAGAGAAAAAATAATAATGGCAGGGCCCAATTCTGATCCAGACTAGGACTCTCAGTTGATTCTGAGCTGTCCTCTCCATACCTGCCTGTACATTATGCTGCCAAAAGCCACTGGTCTCATCTCTAGAGTGTTAGATCTGCCCTTTCCTTGAGAAGTGACTAATGTTTAAAGTCTTTTAGACAACCTGAAGACTTCATGGTTATTTAGGAGACTACAGAATCCACTGTGGGTACAGCTAAAATGAAGTGGGAAAAAGTGGCTGAGCTGGGTCCAAAAACTCTCTCTTGTTTTATTTGTATAATGGAGAGATTAGTGACTAGTTTCCACAGAGAATTTGCACTGCACTGCAATCATGGGACATTCTGGAAATAAGAAGAGCTGATCCAGAAGTGCCTTGGAAAGAGGCCGCCAATTCACAACAGCCAAATTCAGGGTATTGGCAAATTCCAAGCCAACGGTAGATGGCCCTCCTCAATGACAGCTTTACCTTTCATATACAGTACTCTTCAACTCCATCAGATGCCTGGCCTGTGCCAAGCACACTGCCTGCATGCAAACTTTGGTGCCGTTGCTTAAGCTGAGCACACAGCCTGTCGTGTTTCCACTCTTGCCCAGGCAATATGACGTGCTATTTTTATTTCAAGACTTGGCTCCAATTCAGCAGTTTCCCTGAAGCTTTCCCTATTGCCTGAATCAAAATGTATTTTACCTCCCTTTATGGTTCTCCATCACGTTGTTTCTATTCCTGTTAGAGCTTATATTTTATCCTGTCTTTAGAATGGTTTTCTGCTTCCCTACTGATTTCCTCAGGCAAACAGTGTCTCCTAGATACGTATTTATTCTCTAAATCTCTACTATTAGGTACACAGAATTTTCTTTAAAATTTTTTGATAAAACTTGATGTACAGAATAACAATAAACTATTATTTTGGTATATACAAGAAGATAGCACAAGGATTTTTTGGTTCACCAAAATGCTAAAATGTTTTGCTTTTTCTGAAAAATTGAGTTTGTATAAAAATAATTTTTAAGACAAGTAATCTATCATCCTAATTTAATGATTATTAAAACACGAATACATCTGTATAGTGATTCAGTGTTGTCAAAACACCTTTACTTGATTTATATCACATGATCCTCATAGCAACCCTTTAAGTTACAAAGTTGAGTGTCTTATATGTGCTAGACCTATTGGTAAGCACTTTACTTTCATTTTTACAATGATCCTTCTGCTCACCTTGTAAGGATGGTATGATCATACTCATTTCAGAGATGCAAAAGTAGGTTAAGGGATGGTTATATATCCAATTCATACAGCTATATAAGATGAAGACACTGAGATTTTAATCCAGATTTGTGTCATAACAAAACCCCTGCCCCTAACCTTAGGTATAAGTAACTATTTAAGAACCCACAACTCTGATGATTCATTGTGCCCTACTACATGCACTTTACATTCTTTAGAAAAGCAAGAACCTTTAAAAATCACTCTATGTGTAAAGTGAGAGAAAGCATTTCTTCCATTTCTAGAAATCATTCTCTCTCACAAATGGTGCTTCATTCCCCAAATTATGCTTGCACTAATGTATCAAAACAATGACATCTTTGAAATACTTCCAGCTTTCAGACATTCCCAAGGTAGTTTGTGGAATATGGTAATGCAACCCAGAATTTTAATAAAACTTACATTTATATGCAAAACCTGCTGTTGTCCAGGATTATTTACCCAGCCAGGCTTAACCTAAGTTTGATTTTATATATTTTTAAACTTGATAGATGTATTATAGAAAATGACAAGACTGCAGAAAAGCTAAAGAAGGGAAAAAGCAATAGTTAAATTATAATAAACTTTTAGAAATAAAGTACTACTTCTATTTCCAGTGATAAACTAACAAATTAAATTGTTAAAAAGGATTTTATATCAGAAATATTTAATGGCAAGAAAATATTATACTCATATTGCAATAAATACTCAGCAGTTTATGTGATAACAAATTTTGAAATTAATCAATTTACTTGTTATTAATGTGCATACTGTTACTATATATTCTATATAAAGTAGGAAATTTAAGTTTAACAAGTTGCTAATCATTTTTAAATTGTGAGTTCTTTTATCTTTTTCCATAGATAAAACAATGAGTATTTGTTTTTTTTCTGCTAGGAATTAATTGTAGAGTTAACTAGGCATAGTGCCCTATGCCTGAAAACTTCAATAGAGCAAACATGAGGGTATAAAAAGTCTATCAACCATCTTCATCAGGAACAAATATAAACTATTTTTCAAACCTCAAGATCTTTCATGAATATTTTTTCAGGTATCATACATCAAAAATTACATAGGCCCATGGGACAATATTTTTCTTTATTTTTTATTCATCTATTCACTCATCAATTTATTCATCAAACTATCAATTATTTTATGACTATTATGCAGAATGATTATGGTGCTGAAATAGCAAAGAAGGCATAGTTCCTCAAAGGGAAATCTCAGGATGCTTGAAAATATATAAAAGCAGAGTTATCACTGTAGATTTCTATTTCTAGCAATAAGGCTGATGAGATGCTCAGAGAAAATGCCCCAAAGTAGTAATCTTGGTTAAATGAATACAGCATAAGCACGTGTGTGTGTGTGTGTGTGTGTGTGTGTGTGTGCGTGTGTGTGTTAGAATATGATTGAGTTGATTACAATCAAAAAAATTAATCAGAAATGTTAAGGATGCATGAACTCAAAATGGGGACCAGAGCACTAGAGGCATCTGTTATAGTTGTGGCCCACAGCCTCCATTTTAATGGCTGCTGTCACAGATAGGAGATGAAGATTAAGCTTTAATGAAGATGAGAGGTCAGACTGGAATCCTCTATATAAAGCCAAGATTCCTGAAGGGCAGCACCCTTAGCAGAATAGCTAAAACACACAACACACACTTAATAGAGAAAGAAAACTGAGAAACATGATTGTGTTAGCCTTTGCTCTAGATAAGATTTAAAGAAAGTCTCCCCTGAAAATGCTGATCACAAGTGCAGTTATGTGGATTTAGGAAATGAATTTATAGAACCTATGCATTCCAAGAAAGCCTATGCTAGAGATTTTGTTTTCAATCATCCCAAATTGTGGTTTACACTACATTCTTGTAAAAGGTAAACACAAATCCTCTCTTGGGCGACACACACACACAAAATTATAATAATGTTTCAAAAGTGTGAACCTAAAACCAAAACACTAGGCATAGAAGGGCACAAGAACTATGAGTATGATTCAGCATAAAGAATAGGGATTCATATGTCCTCTCAATACTGAAAGTATTAGAATCATCAGATTCAGAATATAAAGAAATTATATTAATATTTTTAACAAGATACAAAAGGAATTGCATAAATTATGAAGGCACCAAGGACTGTAAAAATTGACCAAACACATTTGGAAAAAAAGGTTAATAATAGGAAATATTGATGTGACAACTGGGTTAAGTAGCAGACTGGACAAGAAAATTCATGAACGAGAATATAGAGCTGAATAAATTGCTCACAGTGTAACACAGAGATATGAAAAGATAGAAAATATAAAAATGAGATAAGAAACATAAAGGAAAGGCTGAGATGTTCCAATATATTAAGTCCAAATTGTTGTATCAGGGGAAATGGGCAATGAACAAAATTTGAGAAGATACAGCTGAGAATTGAAAAGACACCACTTCTCAGATTGAGGAAGCTTTAAAAAAACTGTCAGTGCAAAAATACCACAGTGAAACTGCGAAGAATCAAGACAGAGTTCTTAAAAGTAGCATGAATTAAAAACAATACCTACAAAGGAAAGACAATTTGGCTCTCAGATTATTATTTTTTTTTTTTAATTTTTTTTTTCAACATTTTTTATTTATTTTTGGGACAGAGAGAGACAGAGCATGAACGGGGGAGGGGCAGAGAGAGAGGGAGACACAGAATCGGAAACAGGCTCCAGGCTCCGAGCCATCAGCCCAGAGCCTGACGCGGGGCTCGAACTCACGGACCGCGAGATCGTGACCTGGCTGAAGTCGGACGCTTAACCGACTGCGCCACCCAGGCGCCCCGGCTCTCAGATTATTTAATTTTCTTTACTGGACCACACTGTAGAAGGCTAAGTTATGGTTATAATGAAGTTATTGTCATTTCCTCTTCCAAGACTCTTTTTTTTTTTTAATAAATCATTTATTTTTTTAATTCTCATTTCCATTCTCACTCTCCTCCCCTGAATTCTATATACTATAAAATTAACAAAAGGGAAGTAAGTAAATATGGATGATCTAAATATTTCTGCTCTGCTTCCTCAACTATCAATTTCTGCATAGCCATCATCTTCCCACCATATCTCCTCTCTCCTTCTCTGGCAAAGATAATAATATTATGTTCTCATCGAGAAAAAGGGCTGGCCAGAGGAGAGGAGCCAACTACCAACCAACTTATATCCAAATTAATTTCAATAAAAGAACGCTATTTAACCTACTTTGGTTTTGATCCACTTTTTAATAAATGAGAAAGAATTGTTTCCCAAACTTGGCCTGATACAGAATGTTTTTGTTTGATATAATTCATGACCTCCATCTAGGAAGTAATTAGGATTTCTCATAAAACACTTGAGTAATTTTTTGATAGCCCTAAATGAGATTAAAAAATTCTGGGAAGCTAAGGTTGCCATCAAGCTGAGTAAAATCCTAAAAATATTTTAACAGAAATATGTTTTTTAAAACTGTCATATCAATAACTATATAGCAATTTTTCTTTCCTATAAAATGTCTGTTCCAGGACAGAAATATTTTTAAAGGAGTCTCTCTTCTCATGAAAAGTTTGAAAAACACTTTGGCATGTGCTCATAATCAATTTGTCTGAGAAGTTTAACAGACACAGCAAATCTAAATAACAAAAATTTTTTTAGGGCAATTGGTATGTGGCTGCTATACTTATTCAATTTACAAACATATATATTGTTATTATATTGTTATTATTCCTATTCTTTGCTTGGAATGATTTTGGAATATGGCAGGTCCAAAGGTAAATAAGCAATCTTTGTATTCAAGAAATTTATAGAGTGGTGCAGTATATAACATCCTAACAGATCTTTGGTTTTACTTCCTCAACTATCTATATGGAAGATACTAAGAAGGAAGAAGTATATCTGAGAGACTGGCAGACTTTATGCCCTCCGGTCTACTTCTGAGAAGCTGAATTCATTATCCTTTTTGACCTTAGTAGCAGGCCACATTTACACATTTCTGTCTTGTTTTCATGTTCTTTGACCTATTCCTGGATACTCTATTTCCAGCCACCCAGGAAAAGTTATAAAATTTATATATAATCCCAATAGAAGAGTGAATTTAACTACCTGGGATGTTATTCTCAAAAGATTCATAAAAATAGCTTGTAGCCTCTTAATTGTTGTTTCCCTTTGTGTCCACTCCTGAACCAAAGTACTAAACGCTGGTTATTTACTTTGCTGACTCAGGACCTAAGGTATTTTTGGTGCATATTTTTTAGCTGTATCCCAAAGCAAAAGAGACAGGGAGAGAGACTGATTCAACTCAGACACAGGAGAGTACCAATATAAAGGCCATGTAAGATGTAGTCTTCTATTCTGACTTCTCTCTCCAAACAAAGAAGAGTTTTTATTATCTTCCATACTACAATAAGACCACCGCATTCACTATTTGCATCCAATAATAATAATAAAAAAAGACAGCTCTTTATTTAGAAGGCTTGGATGCAATTTTTGGCTCTTCATGATTTTTCACAGCCTCTCAAAGAGGCAATATTTTCCAGTGCTGGAGGAACTCATAACTTAAACTGGCTGGTCCTGTCAAATTCAACTTGACAGAGTCACTGTGCAAATAAAGTCTATATTTCACATACTGTTTATAATACACCTACTTCAGGCATTATAATTATAAAATCCAAACTATTTTACTTAAAAGAAAACCAATTCTAAGCACACAGACGTGCCCAATATCTCATGTCATTAAACATAGGTGAGTATATAAAATTCATTCAAATTCTTCAAGGGTTTCTGGGATGGAAAGAAAAGGAGGATCTCTGTAGGCTAAAGTAAATATGACCTATAACTTAAATAGTTGATTTATTTTGAAGGACATTGAAATTTCTTTAAAACATTATGTCAAAAGAATTTGCCTTGTTCCCTGTAAGAAAAATCCTTATGCAACATATACAAATACAGTAAGAATAGTCATTCTATTATAGCATTTAAAATTGTATCCTGATTCTTTTTTATCTGCTGGCAACCTTGTTGTTATTTTAATTAAAACTAATATAACAATTCAAAATGATTCAACAGAATAAGCAAAGTGTGCTATTAATATAGATTGGTGATACCTAGGTGGCTCAGTCGGTTGAGTGACTGACATGATTTTGGCTCAGGTCATGATCTTGCATTTTGTGGGTTGGAGCCCCACTTCAGGCTGTACTGACAGCATGGAGCCTGCTTGAGATTCTCTGTCTCCCTCTCTCTCTGCCCCTCTTCCACTTGCTATGTCTTTCTCTTAAAAGAAATAAACATTAAAAAAATAATTAGATTGTACTCTATTTTATCATTTCTCTTAGCATATGATTATTCAGTATTTCTTGAGTTCCCATAGTAACATAATAAAACAATCTAAAGTTTACAGTGTTCAGTTATATTTAAGTTAGGATTCACCATCAAATAATTTATATCAATAAAATGTTTATGAAAGATCAGTGAAGAACTCAAAATAAGACTAGATCACAAATAGTCACAATTATTACCAAGGAAATACAACAGTGTTGACTGTGTTGCCTGTTAAAAAATATTTAAATTAGAATCCAATAAAAAAACTGTAAGTAACTCACATATAAAAACATTAAAAAATAAAGTTCAAAATAATTGATCAAAGAAATCATAATATAATTTAGAAAATATTTGATACCAAACAGTATTTAAAGCATGATGTATCAAACTAATGAAAAACGTTATTGAATATCTACAGTAGAAAATAAAACTTAATGAACTAAGTATCCACATCACAAAAAAAATAAAAATAGAATAAACTGACCAAAAGTGAGAACAAAGAAAGAAGCAGAAAACAACTCCCTAAAAACAAAGCAACAAATGCAGAAGGCTAAAAAAATGAATAATGTTTCTTTGTAATGAGAGCACCTGAAATCTACTCTCTTAGCAAATTTCCAATATTAATACAGTATTAATTATAATCATCATACTGTATATTACATCTCTGGACTTATTCATTCTACATAACTTGAACTTTGAAATTTTGACCAAGATCTTAGTTCTCCCACCTGCCTGCCCTGTTACAATCCTAGTTCTCCTCTCTACTTCTATGTATTAGATTTTTTTGGATTCCACATAAAATGAAAACATGTAGTGTCTTTTCCTTTTGTGTCTGGTTTATTTCAATTGGCATAATGATCTGACTGTAGCAATCACTTTATTATGAATATCAAATCATCACATTGTATACCTTAAATATATACAATTTTTCAATATATTCAATTTTATTTCAAAATGAAATTAAAAAGTAGTTTTTTAGAAGTTTGCTTCTGACAACAATAAAGTAATTCCCTTATGAACTACAAAAGAAATAATGAAAATAAGGAGGAAAGGGAAGGAAGAAAAGAAGCAAGGAAGGAAATGTTAAAAGTAAGGGTTTGTAAGACACTGGACACAAATTAAGTAAGTCTGACAATTGTGATTGCTACAGCTTACTGCCTTGAGAGAGTTTCCAGGCTGCAGCACTGGGAGGAGGAATCCAGGTAGAGCTGAAAGATTATGTGACATGGGGAGATGGAGTTGAGATCTGGGGAAAACAGGAGACCACCAAAGTTCATAGAATACAGTTCCAGAGAGGACAGAGCTACACAGGAAGGAAACTCTAGAGATCTACAGAAAAGTGGCCTCAAATAATCAGCAGAGTACTGATCAGCTGATGTGTGTTACTTAAGGACAGAAAAAGAGCCACACAGTTAGATTAAAGGTTACAGTGCCTGGTACTCACACAGGCCTAAGAACAACACCTGTTTTTACTAGCCATAGTGGATAACCTAAGATTCATGGGGCAGTAGATAACACAAACAGAAGAATCTCGTCTCAGTAAGTGAGAAGTAATCATCTGAAGAAGAAGCAATGTGTCAGTCTCTCCTAAAAAATTTCACATAAGAGTCAAAAGAAAAACAAACAAACAAATAAACAAATAGAAACCTTCTTCCAGAGAACTTAGCTGCAACCTGGAAGAACGTTCAAGAAAATTTACAAAAATACAAAAATACTCAAAACGGAGCACAGTAAAATTCATTATGTCTAGAAACCAATCAAAGATTACTAGTTATGTCAGACAGGCAAACAAACATAACCCATAATAAGGAAAATCATCAACAAATCAAAAGCAACCAGTAGATAAAGCAGATATTAATTTTAGTAAAGAAGGACATTTTAAAAGTTGCTATAGTGGTATTAAATATGTTCAAAACTTAGAGAAATCAAAGTTATTTAAAAAGATTCAGATCAGGGCACCTGGGTGGCTCAGTCGGTTAAGCATCCGACTTCAGCTCAGGTCACGATCTCGCAGTCCGTGAGTTCCAGCCCCGCGTCGGGCTCTGGGCTGATGGCTCAGAGCCTGGAGCCTGCTTCTGATTCTGTGTCTCCCTCTCTTTCTTCCCCTCCCCCGTTCATGCTCTGTCTCTCTCTGTCTCAAAAATAAATAAACGTTCGGGGCGCCTGGGTGGCGCAGTCGGTTAAGCGTCCGACTTCAGCCAGGTCACGATCTCGTGGTCTGTGAGTGCGAGCCCCGCGTCAGGCTCTGGGCTGATGGCTCGGAGCCTGGAGCCTGTTTCCGATTCTGTGTCTCCCTCTCTCTCTGACCCTCCCCCGTTCATGCTCTGTCTCTCTCTGTCCCAAAAATAAATAAAAAATGTTGAAAAAAAAATTAAAAAAAAAAATAAATAAATAAATAAACGTTAAAAAAATAAAAAATAAAAAGACTCAGATCAAATCAAGAGTTTCAAACTTGTGAAACTTTGAACTACAATGTTTAAGATGAAAAATCCACTGGATACAATTAATGCCAGATTAGACATTGCATAAATAAAGGTTAATAAGATTTAAGGCATAGTATAGGAACTATCTGATATGAAACATACGAAGGAAAACCAACTAATAACATGAAGAGTGTCAGTGACTTAGTTGTGAAACAACTTCGAACTATCTGATATGAAACATACGAAGGAAAACCAACTAATAACATGAAGAGTGTCAGTGACTTAGTTGTGAAACAACTTCAAACAATCTGATATACATTTACATGGAGTCTCCAAAGTAGAGGAGAGAGGGAAAGAAGAAATATTTGAAGAAATAATGGCCAAATATTTTCAAAATCTCATGTAATGTTCATATCTACACACCTAAGAAGGTCAACAAACTCTAAATATAAGATCTAGAAAACACTACCATAAAGCACATAATAATCAAACTTCTCAGAACCATATAGAAAGATAAAATCTTAAAAGCAGACTGGGAGAGGTGGGAGACACTTTATGCACACAGGGACAAAGATAAAGATGACATCAAATTTTCATCAAAAATATTCAAGAACTGGACTACATAGAAGTTAAAAAACATGCTGGTAAACAATAAATGGGCCAATCAGGAAATCAAAGAAAAAATAAAACGAAACATAGAAACAAATGAAAATGAAAACAAGATGGCCCAAAACCTTTGGGATGCAGCAAAAGTGGTCCTAAAAGGGAAGTATACAGCAATACAGCTCTACCTCAGGAAGCAATAAAAATCTCCAATAAACCACCTAATCTTATATGTAAAGGAATTAGAATAGGAACAACAAATGAAACCAAAAGTCAGCAGAATGAAAGAAATAATAAATATTAGATCAGAAATAAATGATAAAGAAATTAAGAATAAAAAAATAGAAGAAATCAATGAAACCAGGAGGTGTATCTTTGAAAAAAGTAATAAAACTGATAAAAATCTAACAGACTTATTAATAAGAAGAAAAGGACCAAAATAAATATAAGCATAAATGAGAGGGGGGAAATAACAACCAACTTTACAAAAATACAAATAATTATAAGAGAATATTTTGAGAAACTATATACCAACAAACTTGGCAACTGGAAAAAATAGATAAATTTCTAGAAACATATAAACTACCAAAACTTAAGTAGGAAGAAATAGAAAACTTGAACAGACTTATAACAAGCAAAGAAATAGAATCATTAATCAAAAGACTCCCAATAAACAAAAGTCCAGGGCCAGATGGCCTCAAAGGCGAATTTTATGAAACATTTAAAGAGGTGTTAATACCTATTCTTCTCAAACTATTCCAAAAAATAGAAAGGGGGAAGAAAAGCTTTCAAATTCATTTTATGAGGCCAGCATTATCCTGATACCAAAACCAGATAAAGACTACAATAGAAAACTACAGGCAAATATCTCTGATGAACATAGAGGCAAAATTTATCAATAAATACTAGCAAACTGAATCCAAAGATATGTCACAATCAAGTGGGATTTATTCCAGGTTTGCAAGAATGGCTCAGTATTCAGAAATCAATATGATGCACCATATTAATAAAAGAAAGGATAAGAACTATATGATTATTTCAATAGATGCAGAAAAAGTATTTGAGAAAGTACAGCATCCATTCATGATTAAAAACTCTCAACCAAGTAGGGTTAGAGGGAACTTAGCTCAACATAACAAAGGCCATCTATGAAAATCCTACAGCTAATGTCATCTTCATGGGGAGAAACTGAGAGCTGTTACAATATACAGCATATAGAATGTAGTTAATAATATAGTAAAAAGATTATATTGAGACAGATGGTAGATTTATCACGGTTATCACTTCATAATGTATATAATTGTTGAATCACTGTGTTTTATACTTAAACTAATATAATATTGTTCACCAACTATACCTCAATTTTAAAAGGGAGAGAGAGAACACATTTCTCAACAAGCAGTGAGTAAATAAAGAAATCAAAGAGGAGGGGAGGAACTTGAGACAAATGAAAATGAAACACAATATAACAAAACACATAAGATGAAGCAAGAACAAGTCTAAGAGGAAAGTTTATAGAAACAAATGCCTCTATTAAGAAAAAAAGCATACTTCAAATAAATAACTTTCACCTCAAAGAACTAAGGAAACTACAACAAAGCCAAAAGTTAGCAGAGCAAAAAGAATTAACAAAGATCAGAGAAGAAACAAATCAAATAGAGAATAAATATATATATATAGATTTTAAAAACTGAGTTTTTTTGTTAATGTTTATTTATTTTTGAGAGAGGGGGAGAGATAGAGCACAAGTGGGGGAGGGGCAGAGAGAGAGGGAGACACAGAATCTGAAGCAGGCTCCAGGCTCTGAGCTATCAGCACAGAGCCGGATGTGGGGCTAGAACTCATGAACTGCAAGATCCTGACCTTAGCCAAAGTCGGACGCTCAGCTAACTGAGCCACCCAGACACCCCTGAGTTTTTGTTTTTGTTTTTTTTGAAAATGGACAAAACTTTAGCTACAGTAACAAACAGAAAACTGAAATTCAGATGTGACAGAGGAGACATTACAACAGATACCACAGAAATAAAAAGAATAAAAGACTATTATGAACAATTATATGTTAATAATTGGATAAACTTGGATGAATGGAAAAATTCTTAAAATATACAATTTACAAAGACTGAAAAATGAAATAGAAAGTCCAAACAGAACTATAAAAAAATAAGGAGAATGAATTAGTAATGAAAAGTCTAACAAAAAAAGGCCCAGAACTAGATGGCTTCATTGGTGAATTCTACCAAACCCTTAAAGGGGAATTAATATCAATCCTTCTCAAACTCTTCCAAAAACTGAGGTAGTGAGAACCCTTCCAAACTAATGTCAGGAGGCAAGCATTACTCTGATACCAAAATGAGACAAGGATACTACAAAAAAAAGAAAATTACAAGTCAAACATAGATGCAAAAATGCCTTAAAAATACTTGTAAGACAAATTCAACAGTTCATTAAAAAGATTATACTCCATAAACAAGTGAAGTTTGTCCCAGGGATGCAAGAATGGCTTCACATATATATGTATATCTATAAATGTGGTACACCAAATTAACAGAATAAAATACTAAAATCCTGTAATTATCTCAGTAGGTATGGAAAAAGCATTTGACAAAATTTAACATTCTTTCATGATAAAAACTGAACAAAGTGTGATAGAACAAATGCACATTAACATAACAAGCCATGTATGACAAGCTCACAGCTAGCATTGTACTAAATGGCAAAAGCTAAAAATTTTTCCCTTAAGATCAGGAATAAGACAAGGATACCCATTCTTACTATTTCTATTTAACCAAGTAGTGGAAGTACTAGCCATAGCAATTAGGGGAAAAAATGTAAATCAGAAAGGAAGAAGTAAAATTATCTTTTTGTACGTGACAAGATTCCACCACAAAAACTGTTAGAACTAATATCTGAATTCAGTTAAGTTGCATAATACAAAGTCAACATATAAAAATAAGTTGTATTTCATGCACCAACAATGAATGATTTGAAAAGAAATTAAGAACAAAATTCCATTTACAAAAGCATCAAAGTGAATAAAATACTTAGGAGTAACCTTAACCAAGGGGGTGAAAGATAAATGTACTGAAAAATATAAAACAATATAAAACAAAGAAATTTAAGATACAACTAAATTAGATATCCTGTAATAATGGGTTGGAAAAATAATATTGTTAAAATGTCCATAATAAACAAAGTGATCTATAGATTCAATGTGATCACTATCAATGGCATTCTTTTAATGGCAAGTTCCAATACATTATTCCCAGAAGCAGAAAAGGCAATTCTAAAATCTGCATACAAACACAAAAGAAGAGCTAAAGTAGTCTTCAGAGAGAAGAAAAAAGTTGGAGGCATCACATTTCCTGATTAAAAATTATATTGCAATACTGTAACAGTCAAAAAAAAGTATGGTCCTGGCACAAAAACAAACACGGAGAGCAAGGGAACAGAATTGAAAACTCTGAGATAAACTCACACATATACAGTCAACTCATCTTGGACAAAGACGCCAAAATTATACAATAGGGAATCAGTTGTTTCAATAGAGGATGTTGGGAAATTTGTGTATCCACATGTAAAAGAATGAAATCGGATCCTTATTTTACATCATACACAAAAATCAACTCAAAAAGATTAAGGACTTTAACATAAGACCTGTAATTGTAAAACTCCTAGGGAAACAAATAAACAAACAAACAAAACATAGGAGAAAAGCTCCCTGATGTTAGTCTTGGCAATGATTTTTTGGATTCACAACAAAAGCAAAAATAAACAAGTAGGGCTACACCACACTAAAAAGTTTTTGTATAGTAAACAATCAAGAGAATTAAAAGGCAAACTACAGGAGAAAGTATTTGCAAATCATGTGTCTGATTATAGATTAATATTCAAAATATATAAGGAACTCATACAACTCAATAGCAAACAAATAGTCTGATTTGTTTTTAATTGGCAAAGGAACTGAATGTACATTTTTCTAAAGAAAATATTCAATAGAGAGATGTACCATTTTCATGGATTAGGAGACTCAATATTGTTGAGAAGTCAAATTCCTCAAGTTTATCTATAGTTTGAATACAATTCCAATCACAATTCCAACTAGCTTTTTATAGATATATATGGTATGGCTTATAATTTTTTTAGAGAATGCGAAAGTAACTAGAAAAGCCAAAATAATTATAAATAAAGAAGAACAAAGAGATCCCACACTATTCAATTTTAAGACTTACTAAATATGCAGTAATTGAGCACAGTAATGCTGAACATAAAGGAAGAGATAAATTTAAAAAGATAGAAAGCTCAAAACTAGATCAAAAGAAATATGGTGAACTTATTTTTCACAAAAGTACAAAGACAATTTAATGGAGAAAGAATAATCTTCCCACCAAATGGTGCTAAAAAAATGGATACCATTTACAAAACAATAAGTCTTGATATATGTCTTACATCTTATACCAATATTAAATCAATACAGATTATAGCCCTGAGTGTAAAAGGTAATGCTAAAAACTGTTTAACAAGAAAACAGGAGAAAATCTATACAACCTTGAGTCTGATTAGTTTTTTGATATGACTTCAAAAGCATGATTCATAAAAGAACATAAAACAAATTGGACTTTACCAAAGCTTTTAGTCTGTGAGAGACATTTTAAGATAACAAAAAGACAAAGCATAAACACTGAGAAAGTATTTGTAAATCA
The DNA here is from genome assembly GCF_018350215.1 of Panthera leo. NCBI lineage: Eukaryota > Metazoa > Chordata > Mammalia > Carnivora > Felidae > Panthera > Panthera leo. The sequence continues at coordinate 56,775,680 of NC_056684.1, read as the reverse complement.
CAGATCTGCTAAAGGGTATATAATTTACTTTTTTTTGTAAAAGAAATATGTAAAATTCAAAAATAGAAGGCAAACCAATAAAAAGTTGTAAATCTGAATTTGCTCACCACCAAGGAAGATATACAATTGGAAAATGAGCATATGAAAAGATGCACAGATCATTAGTTATTAGGAGATTACAAATAGAATATATAATTAAATATCTCTACACACCTATTAAAATTGCTGAAGTCAATAAACTGACAATTATAAGTCATAGTGAGGATATAGAACCATAGGAACTCCTATCCACTGATATTTGAAATGCAAAATATAGCCACCAATTAAAAAAAATAGTTTACCAATTTCTTATAAAGTTAAACATACATTTACCATATGACTGAGCATTACTAGTCCTTGGAATTTATCCAAATGAATTGAAAACTTTGGTCGGCTCAAAAACTTGTATGCCAATGTTTCTAGCACCTTTACTCATTTTTCCAAAAACTAAAAACAGCTCAAATATCCTTCAAAAGGTAAGTGGATAAACAAACTGTAATACACTCATTGAGTGAATTACTATTTAGAATAAAAAAGAACAAACTATTGATTTATGAACCAAAATGAGTAAATTATAAGTGCATTTTGCTTATTAAAAGAAGCCAGACCTAAATGCCTAGATATTATATGATTCCATTTGTATTAAATTCTGAAAAAGGCAAAACTATAGGGATGGAAAGCACATTAGTTGCTGCCAGAGGGAATTTTTAGGATGATGAAACAATTCCACATGGTACTGTGGTGGTAGATACATGACTCTGTGCAATTATGAAAATCCATAGAACTACACATTACTGCGTTTTACTGTATGTAATTTATTTTAAAATCCCCCTAAAATGTTGGGAGAATCTAGGATAGGATACATGTTTAAATGCATCTGTTCTATAAATTTATGAAATAACCATACTGAAGGAAGCAAGAGGAAAGGAGGTAACCTAAAAAAACTTTGGAAAACCTTACTTTGCCCAGACAAAAGAGGAATATATATATCATATATATGTTGATATATATATATTCTAGTACTTTTCTAGTACTCTCGTAAAGTGTCATGGTCATGAAATACCAAGAAAGACCATCAAACTCTCAGAATGGAGTATGTAAATAGGATGATTAAATGCAACATATGCTATCTTAGATTGGATCCTAAATACAAAAGAACATTAATGGAAAAACTGGCAAAATGTGAATAAAGTCTGTACTTTAGCTTATAGATTTGTACAAATACCTAGCTGTGATAAATGTATCATGTCTATGTAAGATGTCAACATTAGTAAAAGCTAAATGAAAAATGTGTGAAAGTCTGTAGATGTCTTTTAGGATTAGTTTGATATTTCATTATTTGTTAATTTTAAAATTCCAATTTAGTTAACCTACAGTATTAAATTACTTTCAGGTATACAATATAATGACTCAACAATTCTATACATTACTGAGTGCTCATCATGATAAATGTACTCTAAATTCCCTTCACCTATTTCACCCATACCTCCAGCAACCACCCCTCTGGTAACCATCTGTTTGTTCTCTATAGTTAAGAGTCTGTTTTTGGTTTGTCTTTTTCTTTCTTCATTTGTTTTGTTTCTTAAATTCCACATATGAGTGAAATCACAGGGTATTTGTCTTTCTCTGACTGACTTATTTCACTTAGCATTATACCCTCTGGACATATCTATGTTGCTGCAAATAGCAAGATCTCATTATTTTTTGTGACCAATATTCCATTATATACATATCAGATTTTCTTCATCCACTCATCTATTGGTGGACATGGGCTGCTTCCATAATTTGGCTATTGTAAATAATGCTGCAATAAACATGAGGGTGCATCTATCTTCTCAAATTAATGTTTTCATATTCTTTGAGTAAATACCCATTAGTGGAATTAATGGATCATATGGTAATTCTATTTTTTATTTTTGAAGTATCTCCATACTGTTTTCCACCTTGATTGCATCAACTTGAATTCCCATCAACAATTCATGAGGGTTTCTTTTTCTCCACATCCTTGCCAAGACTTACTGTTTCTTCTGTTTTTATAACTTTTCATAATATTTTCCTATATCCTTTATATTTCTGCAGTGTCAGTTTTTTATTTCTCCTCTTTCACTTTTGATTTTGAGTCCTCTCTTTCTCTATTTTTTTTTTTTAATGAATTTGGCTATGGTTTATCAATCTGGTTGATCTGTTTAAGGATCAAACTCCTGGTTTCATTGATCTGTTCTTTTGTATTTTTTTTTTTTTTTAGTTTTTATTTCATTTATTTGTGCACCAGTCTTTATTATTTCCTTTCTTCTACTGGCTTTGGGTTTTTGTTTGGTTGTGTGTTTGTTTGTTTTTTTAATAATTCCTTTAGGTATAAGGTTAGGCTGTTTCATATATTTCTTCTTGAGGTAAGCCTGTATTGCTATAAGCTTCCCTCTTAGGACAGCATTTGCTATACCCCCAAATTTTAGACTGTTGTTTTCATTTTCATTTTTCTCTACATATTTTTCAATTTCTACTTTGATTTATTGGTTGACCCATTTACTGTTTAGCAGCATGCTCTTTAACCTCCATGCATTTTTGCTCTTTCCAGGTTTTTTCTTGTGATTGATATCCAGTTTCACAGTGTTGTGGTCAGAAAAGATGCATAGCATGACTTAAATTTTTTAAAATTTGTTTGGGACTCATTTTCTGGGCTAACATGTAACCTATTCTGGAGAATGATCCATGTACACTTGAAAAGAATAGGTATTCTGCTGTTTTAGGATGGAATGTTCTGAATATATCTATTAAATCCATCCGGTCCATTATATCATTCAAAGCCACTGTTTCCTTGTTGATTTTCAGTTTGAATGATCTATCAATTGATGTAAGTGTGGTGTTAAAGCAAAGTACTATTATTGTATTCCTATCAATTATTTCCTTTGTTATGAGTGGTTTTATGTATTTGGGCGTTCCTATGTTGAGTGTATAAATATTTATAATTATTGTAGCTTCTTGTTGGATTGTTCCCTTTGTGATTACATAGTGTCTCTGTCTCTTGTTACAGTCTTTGTTTTAAAGTCTACTTCGTCTGCTATAAGTATTGTTACCCCAGGTTTGTTTTCACTTCCATTTGCATGATAAATGCTTTCTATCCTTCACTTTCAATCTGCAGGTGTGTTTAGATCTGACGTGAGTCTCTTTTGGGCAGCATACAGATGGGTCTTGCATTTTATCCTTTTTGCCACCCTAGGTCTTTTGATTGGAATGTTCAGTCTATTTACATTCAAGACAGTTATGATAGATTATGTACTTTATTATAGTTATATTGTTATTATTATTTTTAAGTAATAAATAAAACGATTATCTTCTATTGGAACTAAATAGGGGAAGTCCGTTTCAGTAATAAAACTGATTTATTGCCTTTCACTTTTTGTTTTCCAATGATCTCTCTGACTACAGTAGGGAAGACAGAGTTAGGCAGACAGAGATAGGCAATAGTAAAACCAATTATAAAATAAAGCTATAATTGAGGATTTACTCTGTATTTAAGTATGAGAAATCAAAAACCTTTTTAATCAGTATCAATATACATTATCCAATATTAATAAGAATCACAGCAGAAAGAAAATTATTTCTTATCTGGTACCCGCTGGTGTAATTTTGATTCTGGAACACAGGCATTACAAAGTTCCCAGGAATTCAGCATTTTAGGGCTGGGATTTTACAGATTCAGTTCAAACACCTGTATGCATGGGAAGTTGAGGCTTAAAGAGAGGACATCATGGCTTCAGAATGGACAGGAGCTTAAAACAGTTTTATTGACTCCAAGTCCAAGTGGCTCTTTCACCAGCAACACCTGACAATTAGGCAATAATGAGGATAGACTACTTGGCTGTGTTTTACTCTGATGCCCTGTCACCGGGAGGCAGGGCTTTGGGATGCATGTATCAAGGGGTACAGTGGGACTAGACATCCTGTCTTGACAGTTCTTCCCCTTGGTTTCTGGTTGGTGACAAGGTATCATTATTGCTGATTTACAGTTGGTGAGTGGTACTATGTTTTTATATATCTATACCAGACATCTATTGTTTTTGCCTGCTTAGTACACTTCGTCTCTTCTCTTGGTAACAGTGATTCTCTTTCCCTTTCTTTTGGGGATTGCTCCTCATTCACTCTCTACATTTCTGACAGGGCTGCTAGTCACAGTAACTTGCCCCTCCTGTCTGAGCTTGTCACTCAGGCCAAGAAAAGCAAAGTACTACACCTCCCTTGATACCTACTTCATGGCAGACAAGAATTCTTCCCAGGACTTTTCAGAATTAAAATTGAATGGATGGCTTTCTTCTTCCCATGTCATCATGACCCTTGTGCACATAACGTCATTCCTCCTGTTGGTCATGCCTCCATGCTTTACTCTGTGAAGCAACCTAAGAGGTGGAGGCCAAGATGAAAGGCAGAAAGATAGGGAGTAGCATTGTGAATGTTATAATTTGGGTTCTCCAAGGGCAGACCCTGAGACAAGGATGGCAGGGAAAGTAGTTTAATAAGAAAGTAAAAGGAATACCAGTAGAAGAAAGTGGAAAGGTGAGAAGGAAGAAAAAAAAGCCAATAAAAAGAGAGCTACACAACCAGCTGTCACTGTGGATGATGCACCCACAAAATAAACTTTGTTTTTAATTTACAGTGGTGAAATAGATGCCTCCTGGACTGAGATGCATGTGTTGGCATTTGGAGAGCATTATCTCCCTGGCTCTGAGGGAAACTAAATCATAAAGAGAAGATTGCTCAGTAATGGAATCAGAACAAGAAGGCTAAACCACTGGATTCCAACACCCAAGGGGTCCAGGCCTAGTAAGCAGGAACAACCATCTCCATACTGGAGAATATGTGCTCTGGCCCCAAAACCCTGATTCACTGAACCAAGGAGTCCAGTCATATTTCCCTTAGGAAGCACTGAGTGGCAGGTCCCATTTGGCCTCACAAACCCCATAAATTCCTTTTTTTCTCTTCTCTCTCCCCCCGCCCCTCTCTCTGTCACATTCTAAGAATCCCCAATAATTGGAGTTTACTATGCATCTGGCACTCTAAGTGCTTAACATGCATTATCTTAATTAGCTATTTTTCCAAACAGTGTTAGGACTCGGATACTACTAGTACTGTTCTCTAACAGATGAGGAAACTGATGCCTAAGAGGATGTCCAGCATCCAGCATGTGGTTATGTACTGATTAATGCTCTGGGGTATTTTGTTAGGTATCAACAGCACTCTCTATCATCTTCCTTCAGCATTAACTCTCACTTTTACTTTTCATTCTACCTTTTTTCTTTCTCTCCCAAATTCAATCTCCTCTTCTACTCCTAATATGCCCCATTTTACGCAAAGTAAGTTGTGAACAGCATTTAGTATAGAGTCTAAAGAGGCTCAGTGTTGAGATAGGTCTGCTTTTACCAAAAGCCTTTTAAACTAAGGCAAGTGGCTTCAGCCCTCTAAGCATTTTTTCTATCTCTAAGTTGGAGCCAATGCTTTGCAGAATCCATCTCACATATCAACTAAAATCACAAATAGGGAAACCCTTTGTAAACTGGAAATTGCTGTAAATATTGTGTTGTGAAGTGGAAGAAGGCATGTATGGTAATATAGGAGGGGTGGAAGATGTAGTAAGCCAGGACTTAGATGGCCCCATTCCAGGTTGGGAGAGCAAACAAAACAACTCCTGGAACAGGGTACAGAATATGCAAGCTACAAAGGGGTTTAGAATTGCGGAGGTTTGAAAAGGATCTGCTAAAGTGTTTTTAGAAAACTGTTGACTAAGTAGTTTATCAATCCTCATGTTTTCAACCTGCACACAAGTTTCATGCTCTGCAGCATCTTGGCAAATGCTTTCGTTAATTACCCACTAATTATAACATCATTGAATGGCTACACTGAGGCAACCATATAATTATGGAGCAAAAAGCTCTGAGCAATTACAAGGCTGAGCATATTGGTTGATTACAATAAATCCCCAGCTCATTGTTGATATTTGTCACCTGCTTAATGTTCCTAATCTCTTGATGCATGTGATAAACCATGTGCAACACAAGAAGCAGGGCCTTTGGAGAGAAAGTCCAAATTAAGGGAGAGATAAAAACATATATGTAATGAATTGGAAAATTGTGTTCACTTTTGTTTGTCCGGCCAACATAGATCAGGTAAATGCTCTAGTGGTCCTTGCCCTCTAGGACCTCCTAGTCCGTGAGAGGAGATAGTCTTATACGCACATTATAATGAGTTAGCAATGGTAGAGGTGGATATGGAATGCTATAGGAGCCTAGAGGAACCAGTGACTTGATGGAACACTGGAGAGGACTACAGAAAATTTTCACAGATGAGATAATATTTGAGGTCTATTTTGGATTGATGAAAATATTGCCAAGTGTTCAGAGGAGAAAGGGAGTCTTTGAGAACATATAGTTTCATAAAGGCTGTTAGTAAAACACACACACAGCAAAAACACACATAGAAAGAAAATTATAATCTTTTTTTGTATCTCCTGAAAATAACATGCCAGCTTCAAGTAAGCAGAAGCAGTTGATCTTGATAGTTACAAATGGGGAGGAAATCTAACATGAGGACCACCAAGAAAGCTTATTTTTAAGTGGTTTGATTCTCTGTACCACACCCAGGATCCTCAAGCAACCCCTTTGTGTTTCTAGAAGGATCTTATGTAATAACTTCTCTTGGAAAATCCTTTAATTGACCTTCAGTCTGAGAACAACAAGAGAGACTTGAATCAATTGGGGAAGGGGGAAGAAGTTGTAAAATGTATCTAGGTAACCGGAGAAAAATTATTCTACATTCTCACATTGCCTTCAAGAGAGCATTGTTTGTAGTCTCCTATATTTCCTCCAATCCTAAAACTTCTTAAAGTGCCTCAGGTATTTCCACCCTAATCATTTTCTTAGAGAAAGATTGTAAATATTTTAAAACATTGGACTGACACTTTCAGTATATGGCAGATGGATTTCTCTGAAATTTTTTTCAGATCCTGTAGGCCAAAATCAAAAATTCAGCTACTATGTAATTAATATTTGCCTTTAATATATGATCATTTCACTGAGGAAACTGAAAATTAGTAATTGAACGTATTATATATCTTAGAGCTATGTAGATTTTTCATATAAAAAAAGTGAACACATGGCAAAGAAAAGTGACAGTTTCCTTTGAGACACCATGACAACATCTGTGTACTGTGTTCTGCACACAGTGGTATTTAATAAGTGTGTGTTGGCCGATTTAGAAATTTGAGACACTATCTTGGTAGAAATGTGTCTATAGTTGTAAGAGATTAGATTGGGGACAAGGAAGGCAAAACACTACCGGAGAATTCTGTACACAGCCAAGGACATTTTATTTGGAAGATAATCCATTTTATCAAGCTCTTTTTCTACACAGCATTGGAGAGTACATGCTCTCTGTTAAACTACTGCCCAACCTGACTGTCCTGTGTGAAGAGCTGATGCTCTCCATGGGAAGGGAACATTTCCAGTTGAACCTTTCAAACCATTCTCTATTCAGATGCTTTTAAGAAATCCACCAGTTTCCTTAAACATTCCTTCAATTATTTTGAAAAATCTCTTGTTGACATTTGGAGGGAAATCGATTTTATAAAATTATAACTAAAAAATGAAGGGTTTACCATTGTTTTATCACAGCCTAGACCTCTTTAGAAGCCTTTATGGAACACTGTGTCTAGCAGGGTCCTACAGAGTCCACTTACTCAACACACTCTTTTTTTATTGTTTTGAAATTTGTATATTTAGCCTCCCATTTTTACCAATGAGATTTAAATTATGGTCATTACACTTTTCCTACATATATTAATATATTTTGAAATTGGGTAAACAATGCCTGACCTACTATATATACAGAACATAGTACAACATATTCCATACTCATGCTAAATAACTGGATATTTACCATATTTAGTTAAGATCACCATTCATGTAGTCAGTTTCTCATTTATAAAACTGCAATGGAGATATCTACCTAGCCCTACAAAAGAGTACAAAGGATATAAGGACTTTAAAAGAATTTTGTAGATTTTAAGCTCTCTACGCAGGCAAGCAATTGTCATCGTGAAAGATCTTCAGGTGTGCCAGGGTGGCTCAGCCAGTTAAGCTGCTGACTTGGTTTTGGCCCAGGTCATGGTTTGTGGGTTAGAGCCTCACATTGGTCTGCACTGGCAGCACAGGCCTGCTTGAGATTCTCTCTCTCCCTGTCTCTCTGCCTTTCCCCTTCTCTCTCTCTCTCCCCGAAAATGAATAAGCATTAAAAAAAAGATCTTCAGTGAGTACAACAGAAAAACATGTGCCACTACTTTATATTTTAGCCCCTCAAAACAGCTAAAACAATGCCCCACCTGTGGAAAGGGGGATGCTTAAGTCAAAAGTAACAGACTTTCAGTACCTTCCCTAGTGTGGTACAAACTCTAGGCCAGTCTGCCTGGCCATGCAGAGCCTCTTGCTGAAGCCACTACATCATCTTTTCAAAAGGATTTAATTAAAGAATTGTTTGATTTAATCATTGAATGCTTAGGCTCAAAGGTCATTAAGTGCATTCATCTCTTTCTAAGCAGGGCTGCTTAGAAAGGTGTTAAGTAAATATGATTATAAATCACAATTACATATTCTAGCTTTGACATGAGTATGAAGAGTGAGTGCATAGAATCACTAGGACTGTGGTCCAGTGCTGGATTCTCTTTCTTCTATTTACTATTTTTATCTACATAGCATTAAAGCACATTGTCACATACAGATCCATATGACATCCATATGCCATTATGTCTATAGTGAATAGAATATCCTAACGTATAAAAAACTTTGAAGAAACATAATGAGAAAAGTAATATTTTCTATGTTACACAATGAAACCGTTCTGGATCAGGAGGTACCATTGGTCTTCATGGTTTAATCTTAAAGATGTTTCCTTGAATACTAAATTATTTTTAGGATATAAATTGGGACTTGCATAGCCCCAACGGATCATCCCATATATATGAGCATCCTAAATCATGTAACATTATAACACCTGGGACTTAGTCCACTGTTGAACAAGTCCAATCTACTGCTACGTCATGGCAATATTCATCCTAACTCTGAAGGATATTCTTGGGAATTTTTTTTCCTGCAGATCTAATGTTCATAGCCTGTCAACAGGAGCTGTAGGGACACTGGGATTTCACTCAGTTCAGAGAGTTACCACAATGCAAGATGAATACTGTGTATAATAAATAACTCTTTTTCATTACAAAAGAGGAAAGCATGAAAAGATAAGAGGAGAAGTTGTGGGAGAATTTGGGGTCAAAGAAGAGAATATTGGCTTTGCTTGAAGAAGGCAGCTCATTTGGCTGTGCTTAAGGAAGCTGTATCTGGTCACCTGATGTCAAAACATCTTAATAACTAATAAAAAAAAAATAAGTAGTCCTCATGATGAAAAATAGTCAAAAAGAATATACTATTTATACTCTTTACCTGTGAATTTTCAGGTGTTGGATCTAAAGTTCCTGTATTATTCCTACTCTGTGTGAGGTATTTTGGCAAGACTGTTCAAGTCATAACAAATGGCTACTGCCACTCTTGCATTTACTTTGACATTCTCAATTAGTTTCCATGCTTTATAAATAAATGTAAGTATAAAGGCATGTATCTAATTACAAGGGAATAACATCAGGTCTTAAACATAATAACTAGGATTTGAAGAAATGTGAAATTGAAAAGTTTATATGTATTCATTAGAATGAGGAAGTATTTAGTGTTAATGTGACTTTGCCAACGATGCAGCATTATCTGAAAAGTAATTCTCTAGGGACTTTATTTTTACAAAATTCCAATTGAAATTGTTGGCCAACATGGCAATGGTCAACCCCTATATTCCATGTGGTATGTTTTGCTCCATATGAGGATAGGCTTAAAATATGTATCTCTGAGGGGCGCCTGGGTGGCTCAGTCGGTTAGGCATCCGACTTCGCTCAGGTCATGATCTCACGGTCCGTGAGTTTGAGCCCCGCGTCGGGCTCTGTGCTGACAGCTCAGAGCCTGGAGCCTGCTTCAGATTCTGTGTCTCTCTCTGTCTGACCCTCCCCCGTTCATGCTCTGTCTCTCTCTGTCTCAAAAATAAATAAACATTTAAAAAAATTGTAAAAAAAATATGTATTTTTGTTTATCTGAAGACTCTGACACCTATTTTACAATATTTGTCCTCCCACCCCTTTAGAAAAGAGTATATGTGCCACAGATATCACACAGAGTAAGTATTCATGTGGACCAGATGTGCAGGCCCTGGCTATACTAAGAATCATGTCTGTGAATAATGGTAACTCTTCTATTTTCTATTCCCTCCTTTAGAAATGGTGGCCAACATGTCTTTGATTGATGTTTCCAAGTAGCCACTTGAATGTGATCATATCAGTTCCCTTTTCCAAGCGGAGACAAACACTGTCAGCCTTCCCTTCTATTTCCCCAAACTCATGGTGTGCAAGCATGCCTGTATCAATTCTTTGAACAGACATGAACTCAGAGCTGTACTACATGGCTGGGTAAGGATAACAGGATGAATAAAGTATGGCCATTACCCTGCATGAGCTTTGAGTCTAAAAGGTAAATGTGCAAAATGGTCAACATTATATAAAGCAAATTAGGTCACTTGTTCTAGGAGATTAAGAAGAGACAGTGTGGTCCTTCAGAAAAGTAAGGTGAGATAAGGCTTTGGCATGGTGAAGTGGGGGAGGAATGGAAGAGGAGGTCAAGGTGAAGAATATTTAGGAGAACACAGGATTTGAAGTGATTCTTAAGAGAAATCAATATTTCATGTGGGAATCTTGGCCACTATTTAGATGCAGCCTAGGGAAAGGATTATGTATTATAAGCATGTTTGACTTTTTTAGGGTGATCAACCAGTATGTCTTACCCAGGAATGAGGGTTTCCTCAGGATGCCAGACTTTCAATATTAAAATTGAGAGTCCCAGGCAAACCAGTCACCCAACATTTCCTACTCTTTTACCAGGGCCCCCAAATGATTTAAGGATGGCCAGCTAATTTCATCAATTGAATTTTTCCTTAAAGTGTCTCCTCCTCTTTCATCACTTTCACATTTTCTTTTCATAATTTCTATAATTTATATAGAATTTCTGTAAAAGTTTCTAGAAATTTCTATAATTTCTTGCCTGGATTACTCCAAAAACCTTCTATCCATTCTCCTCTTTGATGACAGAATGATCTTTCCAACATAAAAGTCTGGTCATGTAACTTCCTGCTTAGAATTCTTCAATAATTCCTCAATACCTTCAGGATAAAATCCAATTTCTTTAGTGTGTATAATAATCATGCAGTAGAAGAGGTTCTTTAAAAAGACAAATTCTCATTCATTCATTTACTGATGCTTATTAATTCAACAAATAGGATTTGAGGATCCTATATGTCAGAGACTACACTAGGAACTGGGGTTAAAATGGTGAGCAAAGCAGGTAATACACCTATCCTCATTTTGAACACATCCTAATGGGGTGGGAGCAGACAATGAACAAATATTTATCCAGTGCAATGTGAGGTAGTGATATGCTGTTAGGCTTTCAAAGAAAATAAAGGCAAATAAGAAAATAGAAGGTGGGTATAATTTTAGATAGTGTGGCCAGGGAGTCTTCCTGAGTGATGTCCCTGAGTGACATCTAAGTAGAAACACAGTCTTGGGAATATTTGGGAAAAAGAATGTTCTAAGAAGAGAGAACAAGTACAAAAATCCTGAGTTGGGAGACTGTTTGATACCCTCAAGATAGTAGGAATCTCACATGTGACAGGAAAGGAGTGAGCATGAGAAGATTGACAGGAGGCAAGAAGAGAAGGCAAGCCAGGAGCCAGAGCATCAAGAGATTCATAGGCCATTTTAAGGGCTTTTGATTTCATTCCAATGAGATGGTCAGCCACGTAGAGTTTTGTGCAAAGTGGTAACATGCTTTGCGTTTTAAAAAGGTCCCTCAGGCAGCTGTTGTGCAAAGAGACTATTAGAAGAATACAATCAGGGAAACCATGTAGGGGGCTATTTATTGTAGGCAAGAAAATGATACTGGATTGGCACATGGTGGTATCAGAGGTGTTTAAGAATTAGCAATGCCCAGGCCTCACCCAACACCTCCCTCAAGCAGCCATACTTCACTACTTGTATGCTTTGCTCACATCTCTATGTGTTGTTGACTCTGCAGTAATTCCTTTTTTCTCTCCACATTGCCTTGTCCTGGACACTTCACCTTTTTAAAAGGAATCACCTCTTTCAAGAAGTCATTCATAGTTCTGGTTTTGGGTTTAATATCCTGTCTGTGCTGCATGGCACCTGTACTTAATTTACATACTGGTTGTGACTGTTTTACATGTCTGTTTACGCACTGCCCAATGGTCCTACTTATTCTCAATCTCTGAATCTCTCCTTTCCTCCCTCTTTCTTTCTTTCTCTTACACACACACACACACACACACACACACACACACACACACAATCTACCATAGATATGATTCCTTTGAGGGAAGTGACTGACACACAGTAAATACAAAATACATTTTGTGTTGACTAAATAAAGTAAGGAGCTCAAAATCAAAATGAAAAGACCAGAAATCAGTCACTACTTGGAAAGGCATTATGAAAACAAGGACATTTGATCAATGAACTCATTCATTCATTCATTCAGTGTACAGTGTTTAGTACCTACTATATGCAAATATGCAGACACATACTAGATGTTGGAGATACAATAATGGGACACAATCAGTACAGAAGAGTGCATTATCAAAAATGCCTAAAACTAACAAACAGGATGCACAAAGGCTCATACATTGTGAAATAATCCCATATTATACTTTGCAGAAACTATCACCTCTGCAGCTACACTTCAATGATTAAACAGAGTAAAAACTTAAAAATGTGTAAGAAATGTTCTCTATTCCAAAGGTTACAGACAGAAATAATTTTGATACAAACCATGGAAATGTATAATTAATTATGAGTGACATGAAAGCACCCCAATCCAGATCAGCAACAACCTATACAATAAAGTGCAGGCTATAACAGAATCAGCATGTGCCCAGTATAATTCTATAGCATAAAGTACTGATGACAGATACAGAGAACACTTGTTCTTTATGTATAGACACTATAAAAATCCAAAAGCAACTTATATGCCAGGTGGCTTGCGGCAAATACCACCTTCTTATAAAAAATAATACAAGATGGATGAGAAAATCATGGGGTGAACCTAGGATAAGGCAAGCTCCCCAGTGCATGGCGAATCACCCAGGAGGCATTGACCTTTCTCTTCTCGCTGTGACCATGCTTTGCAGAAGCATGATGCCCTTCTACTACCCACACTGTTCAATTGTTTGCAGCTGGAATAGATAGCTTAATTACCGACACCTACAAATTCAGGGGCCAACAATTCTCATGGGGATTTCTGAAACCACTCAGCTACAGATGGAAGAAAGGAGTATGTTGCAGGGTAAAGAACTGCTTGGGTTAGAAAGCATCAAGGCAATCATGCATGCTGTGAAAACCATAATGGCATACTGTTCCTGTCTGTGGCTGCTAAGACGATAATTAATAGGAGCCAAAAGGTGATTGTAGTCTCTGAGAATTGATTATTGAAGGACTAAAAATTCAGGGCAGTGTATTGGTTCAGAGCCACCTTCAGACTCAGACAACCCTGATTCCAATTACAGAGCTTTGTGCTTTTCATTAACTGGGAAATCTTAAAACTATTATCTTCTCTATTTTTTTTTCTAGTAATGGTCTTTAATAGCATTATCTAAATTGATCAACATTATTTCCTCCAGGTAACAATCAAAATTCCTTAAAATCTAGAGTCTCTTTCTAGCTCATTTTTCATCCATTTGTAATGTACAATATTATAACATATTTTTATACCTTTTTTCCTTTCACCTCCTTTCATTTGTTCTCATAGCTATTCTTTCAATGCAAAAACAAAACAAAAAAACAAAAACAAAAAACAACAACAAAAAAGAAAACACCTATAAGTAATCATGTGAACAAAGGACTTTCAAAGCAACTGAATTCAGAACCCTCACATTCAGGAAGTGACTAGTAGAGAAATTTCAAAAGTCCATGTCTTCCTCAGTGTTTTTGTAAACACCTTATCACAAAATCCAACACTGTCTATCAAACAAAAGTGAGAAGTTATTGATTTTATATTAAATCTATTACTGGAAACTAACCTCTACCTCAATTTTGGTACTGGTACTGGTGGAAAGGGCATCTATCACTATGTCCCAATTTCATTGTTTTATTCTATTTCAGACATTCTTCCTGATGCTCAACTGTTAATTTCAGATTATTGGCTAACATTTATTAAGTCTTGATATCATGTAAGTGATTCTTTATCTTTTTGAACAGTTGTGTAGGGATGGAATAAAATTGTCATAATGGAAGAACACTGGATATGGATTACAAAAGCTATTAGAAATAGAATAAAGCATGATCTTCAGTGCTCACTATATGTCAGGTACTATGCTTAAGTGGTTATATTTAGTGAATTTTAATTCTTGCTCTTCTATTTATTAGTTTTGTATAATTGAACAACTTTTTTTTTAACGTTTATTTATTTTTGAGACAGAGAGAGACAGAGCATGAACGGGGGAGGGGCAGAGAGAGAGGGAGACACAGAATCTGAAACAGGCTCCAGGCTCTGAGCAGTCAGCACAGAGCCCAACGCGGGGCTCGAACTCACATACCGCGAGATCGTGACCTGAGCCAAAGTCGGATGCTTAACCGACTGAACCACCCAGGCGCCCCGAACAACTTTTTTACATTCCTTGGGACTCAACCACCTTCTATCAAAATGGTATACTAATTACTCTCATATGGGGTTATTTTGAGAACTAAATGAGATTTTAAAAAATGCAAAAGCATAATGCCTGGAGTGGAATAGGTTAATGATAAATGATCATTTTAGAGGTACCTGGGTGCCTCAGCTGGGTAAGTGTCTAACTCTTGATTTAAGCTCAGGTCACGATCTCACAGTTGGTGAGTTTTAGCCCCGCAATGGCATAAAGTACTGTCAGCACGGAGTCTGCTTGGTTATCTCTCTCTCTGCCCCTTCACCGCTGGTTCTCTCTCTCTCAAAATAAATAAATAAAATTTAAAAATATGATCATTTTAAACAAGGCATCAAGAACTTACCCTTTTAACATCAGAATAAGAAAAAACATAATAATGTTCTGTCTCTGGTTGTTTGTTTTAAAACTGTGTGTCTCATACCATCCAATGAAGGAATATGTCAAAACCAAGAGCAAGGGCTGGCAAGGGAGGGAGAACCACTGCCCTCAATTTAGAGAAGTACAGAAACTTCAGGAGCTGTGAGCATTCAGGAGCTTGATATTATTTCTAGTAAGTGGTGCAACTTAAGGGCATGGCCAACCTGTGAGTCATAGGAGAAAAAAAAATACTTAATGCTTTTAGAAGTTTGAATATAACACTCTGTGGCTATAAAGAACAATGAGTTTTCTGCTATTTAAGAGTATATGACAGATCTTTGCTCAAAGATATTTGTTGATGGAGGTAATGAGATAGAAACTGAATGAAAACAATGAAAGACTCATATTAATATTCACTAGATTACTCTTGAACTACTCTTTCCCTCAAGTTGCTGCTTCAAAAAAAAAAAAAATCACATCCTTTACCGTTTCCCTCTGTCTCTCATCTCTTATTCTTTTCCTTTAGAAAGTAGTCACTGCGTTCATGACCTTTTCCTCAGTCATTCCTCAAGGTAACTCCTACCTCCCTTTTACTCCTCATACATTACTTAATGACTTTATAATTGCTAAACCTAAAGGATATTTTATGACCTGGGAATGCTTGACATTTCAAGCTGTTGATCAGCCTTTCTTTGAATGCTCCCTTTCTTTATAGCCTGTGCATTCTTCTTTCCTGGTTCTCATGTTTATGGCAACTCAAGCACTTCTTGCCCTGATGGCCACATAAATGTTGCTGAAAGAGGAGAGTTCATGTTCAGCAGTTTCTAGAAGGAAACCTCTTGCCTACCCCAGCTGTGAGTGTCCTAAGGAGTTGACTAGGTAGATTGAAAAGGACTTTCTCCATAAAACCAATATCACCTGACACATTCACACACAGCTTGCAGCAAAATATTGTCATCTATGTCAATTCCCCATTTAGACCAAGGCAGGAGCATTTGCATGCCAGCCAGGGAACAGCCTACAGTGTAGTAGCCCCTGTAGACAGCAGTAGGAGCAGTGATGGGCAGATTGTGGAAAAGGGTGGATTGTGTATGTGAACTTCACTAAGGTGGCTAATTCTGTCAAATACATCAGTGTGTGAAGAATTCTATGAGAGGTCGGCTGTCAAGGGAAGTTTACACATCATTCTCTCACCCTATGAGGGAATCATGCAAAGAGATGTAGCTGAGAGACAGATACCAAATTAATTTACTGTATGTAGGAGTGCAGGCCAAGGCGACATCTCTCGCATTAATGATGTGCATTCCAATAGCACTGCACACTGCCTTTATTTTTTTTTTTACATTTGAATTTTCTATTTTATTTTATTTTATTTTATTTTATTTTATTTTATTTTATTTTATTTTCAATATATGAAATTTATTGTCAAATTGGTTTCCATACAATACCCAGTGCTCATCCCAAAAGGTGCCCTCCTCAATACCCATCACCCCCCCTCCCATCCCCCATCAACCCTCAGTTTGTTCTCAGTTTTTAAGAGTCTCCTATGCACACTGCCTTTAAATATAGTATTCCAGCAAGGGGGAATGACTTTAATTTTAGAAAAAAGGACAAATGTCCTATGGTCCAGACTATCCATAGAACAATCATGCTGCAGATGCGGTTATATTTAGGAGGAGGTGATACGGTGTTTCTACTTGCAGTGTTACCAAAAATACTACCAAAACAGAAAATGGCAGGTTTCAATGTATTTCTTAATTTAAATATTTTCATTACAAGTATATATCTCTAGTCCAAATCTCCCTCCAAGTCCCCACTTCACTAAAAATATCCAAAATCAATATGTACTTTGAGTTCCACTTCTCCCCTCATTTCCATATATATATATATGTGTGTGTGTGTGTGTATATATATATATATATACACACATATATATATGCACATATGTATATATATATATACATAAATATATATACACATACGTGTATATATATATACATGCATATACACACACACACATATATATATGTGTGTATTTGTACACATATATATATACATACACACACACTCAATTAGAAGATGAGTTTATGGACTCATTTTTCTTGTAAGTTTTTTATTTAAACTCAAGTTAGCTAACATACAATGTATAAATGTACACATATGTATATACATACGTACACACTCAATTAGAAGATGAGTTTATGGACTCATTTTTCTTGCAAATTTTTATTTAAATTCAAGTTAGTTAACATACAATGTAGTATTTGTTTCAGGTAAAGAATTTAGTGATTCAACACTTAATACAACATCTGGTGCTCAGCACAAGTGCACTCCTTAATGCCCATCACTTTTATAACCCTTCCATCCATCCATCCATCCATCCATCCATCCAAGTGGACTCATTTTATAAATGGTTTTTTAACTAACTCAGGCCCATGTTATCTCTGACATATATGAGCATGGTCAGGAATGCACAGTGGTACTTCAGTATGTGCAAATTCCAGGTAAGCTTAAAAACGATTCTCTGCTCTGAACTCAACCTCTGGCTCTTATGCTGACACCTGTACTTGAGCTATCTTTATGATTTTCATGTCCCAGCAACTCCTGTAGGATTCTGTAGTATCCTCCAAAGACTGGTCACACCTCTGAGTGATGGCCAGCTTTTGGTTTCCTTGGATGCTTCTCTCTCTGCTGGCCAATGTTTATCTTTTCAGAACCTTAACACACATCCTGAAATCCTCACACCAGCCTCTCTGGAGGCCAGCAGTGTCTTCCAGGGAAGGCTGACCTGGCTGGCTTCTCTGTTCTTCCTACTTAACTGCTCCATGTAGGTCCCACAGGTTCCAGATACCTCCTAAGATAATATATTACAGGGAAATTGGCTTATTACAAATTTTTGATGAAAGTCAGGGTCAGAAATATTAAATGTGGACAGATGAGGATATTAAATGTGCTAGAAGATATTAAATGTGCTAGGCAGTAGGCTGTAAAGACAGTGATTTTCTAGCATGTTGGAAGAAGACATTCTGTGCCCTAGATGCTCTTTCTCCTTATAAAGCAATCTTCTCATGCCCAGGATGAAAATGTAGTACAATGACACTGACTTTAGCCCAAAAGAAGACCAAGCTCTTTCTCAAGCACACTATTCAATGGAAACACATAGACTGTGTAAGCTCTTAATGAATGATGCTGCAATACCAAAATTTAAATGACTGTAATATAGTAAGAACTCAACTTGTCAGGATTTGCAAGGCCCTATCTTATAAAGAGAGTGTCACCTGCATGCTGTGTGCCCTCCTTAGGTTCCCTGGAGACCAAGAAGTTACACTGAAATTTGCCGAAATGTTCTCCTCTGTGTGGCTCCCTTCTGATTTGAGTTGGTAAATATGGCTAATTAAATCAGAAAACCTATCTTCCAATGCACAAATGTGTGGCTTCAAACCTTAAATCTACAGCCATCACATAATGTTGTGGAAATTCAGAAGGGCCAAAAAAAAAAGCCAACTATTCAGCATGGCCTTCAAGACTCTCCACAATAACATTTAAACCTGTATCTTTAGCCTTGTCACCCACGACTTTCATGGTTGTATTTTATGCTTCAGCTGAGTGGAGTTATGAATTACTATTGATTATCCTCCTCATCTGTCCACATTTGTGCCTTTGCTCCACTGCTCTCCTGGTGGACCACCCTTATGTCCACATCTAAATTTCCAAGTACCTCAAGTCCCATATAAGATGCTACCTTCACAAATCTTTGGTTTTTCTTCCCCAATGTATATTGATGCCTCTTTCTCTGATGAACGCTTAGGACACTTTATTAATTTTTTTTCATTTTCCTAATTTGTCTTTTGCTTTTATATTACCATCTTGAGCCTCTTGCTAATTTCCACTGAATTATAAGACTTAAATTCAGCATTGGTTCTTAGGGATAAAAATGTATGGGCTAATTTAAATTGCATATTTTCAAAAGGGAAGAAATCCCTTTTTATTTCATGATTTAAAAAAGTTTTTTAATGTTTATTTATTTTTGAAGAGACAGAGAGAGACAGAGCATTAGCAGGGGAGGAGCAGAGAGAGAGGGTGACATAGAAACTGAAGCAGGCTCCAGGCTCGGAGGTGTCAGCACAGAGCCCACTGTGGGGTTTGAACTCACGAACCATGGGATCATGACCTGAGCCAAAGTTGGACACTTAACAGTTTGAGCCACCCAGGTGCTCCAAGAAATCCCTTTTAAAACATAGAAGGAGAAGCTTCAATAAGGCCAGTAGCAGTGGTTCAAAAACTTTAGTGGGAAAAGCCAAAGGGAACTTGTTTTATGAAGTCTGTGATAAGTTCAGAAAGTTGTGTTTTTAACAAGCAACTTAAGTGATTCTGATGCAGGTGGTCTGAGTGCCACACTTGGAGAAACACTGCCAGAAAGAGCATACGATTGCCAAAGGAAGCAAAGACAGGTGGTTGCTAATGTGTATAACCAACAGTTATCCATAATTTAAAACTTAACTAGTTCTGGCTTTACAGTACAGAAAGCTGCTCCAAAGTATAGAAGTGGTTAGCTGTAAACAATAAAAATCTCATCATTTAACAAGCGCAGTGGGGGCACAAGGGTAGCTCAGTCAGTTAAGCGTCCGACTTCAGCTCATCTCACAGCTTGTGAGTTTAAGCCCTGCATCAGGCTCTGTGCTGACAGCTCAGAGCCTGGAGCCTGCTTCTGATTCTGTCTCCCTGTCTCTCTGCTCCTCCCCTGTTCACTGTCTTTCTCTCTCTCAAAAATTAATAAACATTAAAAAAATTTTAAAAAACAAGTGCAGTGAAGGGAAATTACACTGGACAATTGTTCTACACAAATTGAGAAATGGACATGTAGAACTCTTTTAGGAAAAAAAAATGAAATAAACTTTATTGAACTGACTCTACTGGCTTTAAGAATGGAAGACTTAAGTATCACATAGGTACTATGTAAAAAAAAAAAAAAAAACTTACTTTGAAATAGTAAATACAAACATTAAGTCATGTAATATCAATCTAGAGCTTAAGATAATGTACCACAAATTATAGAAAGAGTTTAAAATGTAGGAAGTGATCAAAATGTATAAACATTAACTGCTTGCAAAAGATGTATCTAATTGTACAGAGTTGTTTGTCTTTTCATGCCCTGATTTTCTGTAATTTAAATATATATTTACTTTGAAATAAAACTTATAAAATATGTTACAAGCATAGTCTAAGCTTCCTCAAGCTTAAAGAGCTTCTTAATAGGAGTAAAATCACATTAATAGCAATAGATTTAATATTGTTCTTATTCCTCTTCTTTCAAAGGACTTCCAGTTCCATGGCAAAGTCTTCACAACTGCTTCTGGGAGATTTCAGGAGGTATCATGTATGCTCAGAAAAAGATCTTCTTTTATTATGCACAGATGCTGAATTGCTTGGCGTCATCCAGATTCTGCTATGTTTGCCAAGTAACTATCATCTCTTGTCAGTTATCACTGAGTACCTCCTAGTCCACCAGACACTGTAATTTCCTTCTACAGTCGAGTCATTGGCACCACTAAGATGCTAAACCTCCATGGTGTTCTTTAGCAAAATGGAGAAGGCTGCTTCCCTCCTTGGTCTATGCTGCATTATAGTACACTCTGATGCTGTAGCTTAAGATTGACAATTTACAATTTTCAGTCCTTTTTGCTTACAAACGCTCTAATTTTCATAAAACTTAGATATGAACATAAAGATGGCTGGGCCAAGAAGCTGCTACAAATTACATACATACCCATTGCCTTCCCAAATACACACCTAGTGTATGTTGTTCCAAAAACTTCTTATTTATTATGTGAGTGAGCTTCTCTTGACTCTCCATTACCATCTATGTCCAATTTCCTTTACAATCCAACAAAGGATACTGCTACTTGAGTAAGAGTTATGTTGTTTAAATTAAGAATTCTACTTTTACAGTGAAAACACGCTCAAGTGGGAAAAGTGATGTATCATAGAAAGTATAAGCATCATACCTATAAAAAGCTAGGGGTTTTTTTTTTGTTTTTTGTTTTTTTTTTTTTTTTAGGAATAAGAGCTTAATCCAGAAACTACAAACTTCCTGGTAGATATTTATATAAATTATGTGGAAAGTAGTGGAAATAAAAGAATTTCTATAAGATTTAATCAAGATTGCAAATTGGTAAATTTTTTTGTTTGGCCTACACTGTATTTATAATTAAAAAAATAACTAAGAGAATAATTAAACAGTACAAATAATGATAGCTTTAAGTAACACATTAATGTAACACATTTAAGTAAGCACATTAATTAAGGGCTTACTATATAGGGCCTTACATGAATGTTACTCATTTAGTCCTCACACAATCCTACAAGGTAGACAGTGCCACAACTATGCAGGTCATCGTAACAACCATGATGCAGTCTTCATAGACTTTGAGACAGCACTATTCTGAGCTCCATTTTCAATTGAGAAAACTGAAACTTGGAGCAGTAGAGTAACCCCAAAGAGTCACCGACTACTATTCAAATGCAGGGTCTCAGGCTCTAAAACATGCCCTGTGCTATACTGCCTCTGAAATCATAATTTCACATCACAACATCTATTTTTGGCTCTTGTGGAAAAATGAGATGATCTGGTGACCAAAGTGCCTCATGTTGTCATAATATCTGCTCCTCTGCAACAGCACTTGCACATAACCATTTTAGCACAGTCCCTTCCTCTCTGTTGTCTCCTTGACAGGGAACACTTTAACATTACATTTGCCTTGTTGCTCTTCCTACAAGAGAGTTGAAGGGAAGGTGAAAGGTTTCTCTTATACATGTCTCTAACCCAAAAGATATTTCAAGAGGGCCTGGGATTCTATCAGCCCTCCTTTATACACTGTGTCACCACTGGCCCTATACATGTGAATTTGTGAATCTAGATCTAAGTTTTCAAACCACGACCTATAAAATAATAGCAAATCTCAAAATTATACCTGTAGCTATACTATTTTCAGTTCCACTTCAAAGTAGTAGAATGGATAGATTTTGATCACAGGCCTTGGATTCGTCTAACCTAATTTAAATATAAGCTGCACCACCTATTAGTTGTGTGACTTAGGATAATTAAATTTTAAGCTCTGAGCCTCAGTTTCTATTGCTATACAGTGTGTCTAATAAAATAAGTATGTTCAACCCATCCATACTCACTGAATGCATAAACAATTAGGTGAATGAAAATGTATAAAATGCTAAACAAGTACTGCTATTTTGTATTATTTTTCTGCATTAACTCTTGATATCATGTCTGAGTCTTAGATACTTTAATAGGACAAATAAAAGCACTGATATTAATCATTCAAAGCTATCTATATAGTGATGATTTTTCCCTTATAATTTGAAATCAGGATGCTGCGAGACAATGGTTAGGTGATTTGCTAAAGCTGCACTTTTCTTTGATCTGTCAGTGCTAAAGGCAAAGATCCTCCTGCGGAGCTAACAGAGATAGCTGGGAATTACTACTCAGATCCTGGCCAATGACTTTATTCCTCTAATAAATAACAGAACTTCTGCTACTTGGATGTATTCTGCCTCTCACACCAGCCTTGAGGAAGAAACTATTTGCTTGAAATGTACATGTTGCTTCTTTATTGACAAACATTTACAGAAGGTAGATGAAACCAAAAATGAAGGTAGGATGTCTGTTATATTCATATAAAATGCATCTCTTTGCATTATAAAGTTTGGGTATTTGGCTACTGCAATATTAGATCCTTGGAGCCTAATATTGCTAAGGGCCCAGCAGACACTCAATAAATGTTTGCTCAAGAAGTAAATGAATAAATAATTGAGCACATAGCAGAGAGTTCGCCACTGTATTAACACTCCTTTGCATGAGATCACATATACAATCAGCCTATCATGAGAGAAAGAAAAAGAAACTAGATTAAATCATGGTTTTAACAGATACCCCTTACTTCACTAGTTTAGGGTCCCTCCAGATTTCCAAAGATACTCAATGAGATGGAAAGCTGGCTTTACCTATTACTTTGAGCATATAATGATTTCCTAAAGGGAAACTGAAGCAGCTTCATGCCTGCACCTTTAAATATACAAAGATATCCTGGTCAGAAGATGGCGATAGAGTAGAGGGACCTTAGGCTTGCCTCATCCTATGTATACAACTAGATAACTATTGAATCATCCTAAATATCCCAGAAATTGACCTGAACACTGGCAGAACAAACTCTACAACTAAAGGTAGAGAACAGGTCACATCAAAGAAGGTAGGAAGTGCAAATATGTGGTTTGGTAGAGAAATGGATCATGGCCCCCAGAGTGGGGAGGGAGCCACAGTCACAGAAAAGGGTGAGTGATAGACTAACACACAGGGGAACACAATGAGAAAACAAATCTCCATAGCAATTGACTTGGAAAGCAAGAGGGACTGAATTTCATGAGTTCTTGAAACCAGTTGGGCTTAAAACTTGGAGTTTTAAAGGCCAGTGGGCTTGGCTCTAGGAGACCTCAGAGGACATTGGGGCTGCTCTTGGAGAGTAGGCAGACAAACAGCCCACGGACATACAACAGGGAAACAGTGATCTAAAGAATGCCTGTGATACACAGTGGGGAGGTTATTCACTTATCTTGCAGCAGGTCCCAAAGAGATGGAGTTCATGGATAGACACCTCCAGCAACAAAGGAACAAGCCAGTGCCAGTTCCCCACCCCATCCCTTAGCATAAGCATCAGAACACCAGTGAGAATGAGTTCACCAACACTTCTACCTAACTTGCCCCAACACCCAATGCTTCAATGAAACTGCCCCTTCTAGTTATGCTTGCTTTAGTCCCGGGCAGTTGGCCTCCTCCCCTAGAAGACCAGCCCAAATCTCTGCTCACAATGAGTCTACAGACACCAGAGTTTTGCAGAAACACAGCTCCATTGGCAGTGGTGGCAGGTCTCATTTAACAAGCAGACCAGAGCACATTTAATTGAAATGTACGACATTCGGGCCAGGTATCAAACACTATCTACAGCAGGCAAAGAGAGTCTTGCAGACAAGCAACCTGAAGGATAAAGGGGCCAGGACAAAACAGCATAGCATACATAGCACACATTGGAGGCACTCCCAGAAGTGCCAGGTTCTGAGGATCAGGGGCACTACATGGCAGGGCACTACAGGACCTCTTCTTCCTAATGCCATTACCCTCAAAAAGAGGAGACATAGCTGACTTTCCTGACTCACAGAAACAGGGACAGAGACTCAGACAAAATGAGAAGATGAAGAAATTTATCCCAAATGAAGGAACAGGACAAGGCTATGGCCAGAGATCTAAGCAAAAGAGGTATAAATAATATGTGTGACAGAAAATTTAAAGTAATGATCATAAGGATACTCACTAGATTTGAAAAAAGAGTGGAAGTCATGAATGAGACCCTTGACACAGAGTAAGAAATAACATAATAGAGATAAAGGGCTCAATAAATAAAATGAGAAACACATTTGATGGAATGTACAACAGACAGAAAGAAGCAGAGAAACGAATTAACGACACAGAAGACAGAGTAATGGAAACTGATCAAGCCAAATAAAAGAGAGAAAAAAAATATGCAAAACAAGAATAGACATAGCAAATTCAGTGACTCTATCAAACAAAATAACATATAGCAGTCCCAGTAAAAGAAGAAAAGTGAAAAGGGGACAGAAAGTTTATTTGAGAAAATTATAGCTGAAAACTTCCCTAACCTAGGGAAGGGAACAGATACCCATATCTAGGAGGCACAGAGAACTCCCATCAAAATGAACCAAAGCAGATCCACACCCACACATATTGTAATGAAACTCGCAAAATACAGTGAAAAATAAAAAAAAAATTAAGCAGAAAGATTAAAAAAAAAAAAAAAAGGACAGTAACTTATAAGGGAAAACCCATAAAACTAGCAGTGGATTTTTCAATAGAAACTTTCCAATCCAGAAGGAAGTGGCATGATATATTCAAAGTGCTAAATGGGATAAAATTGCAGCCAAGAATACTCTATCCAGCAAGGCTATCTTTCAGAATAGAAGGAGAGATAAAGAATTTCCAATTAAACAAAAATAAAAAACTAAAGTGCTTTGTGTTTACTAAACCAGCCCTACAAGAAATCTTAGAGATTCTCTGAGTGGAAACAAGAGACCAAAAGTGACAGCATAATGGTATGAAACACAAAAGTAGTAAAAATCAATATTTCTATAAAACCTATCAAGGAACTCAAAAAATAAAAGGACATAAAATATAACAAACACTTAAAATGTGGAAAGGAGAGGAATAAAGAATAGGTTCAAACTTAACCATCAACTTAATACAGACTGCTATACTCAGAAGAGGTCATATAAAAAAACTAATGGTAACCATACATCAAAATCCACTAATGAACATCCAAAGAATAAAGAGAAAGTACTCTAAATATATCACTAAATAAAATCAACAAATCTTGAAAGAGAGAAAAGAAAGGATCAGACAAAATCCTCAGAAACAATAATAAAATTATAATAAATACATATCTATAAACAATTACCTCAAATGTAAATGGATTCAATGCTCCAATAAAATGACATAAGGTATCAATCATAATAGATTAAAAAAAACAATAAACAAAAAACAAGACCCATCTATAAGGTACTACAAGAGACTCATTTCAGCCCTAAAGGCACTTGTAGATTCAAAGTAAAGGGATGGAGAAACATCTATCATGCAAGTGGATGTCAAAAAGTAAAAAATAAAAAAAAGTCCAAGCACAAATACTTATACTGGAAAAAAAAAAAGATTTTAAAACAGATTGTAACAAGAAACAAAGAAGGGCATTCACAATAAAGGGAACAATCCAACAAGAAAATATGGCAATTGTAAGTATTTATGCACTCAACATTGGAGCATCCAAATATATAAAACAGTTAATAACACACATGAAGTAACTAATTGATAATGATACAATAATAGTAAGGGGCTTTTACACCCCCTTACATCAATGGACAGATCATTTAAACAGAAAATCAAGTCAACAATGGTTTTGAATGACACACTGGATCAGATGGATTTAACAGATAGAGTCATAGAATTCCATACTAAAACAGCAGAATGCACATTATTTTCAAGTGCACATAGAACATTTTCCAGAATAGATCATATACTGGCAAATAAAACAAGCCTCAACAAATTCAAAGAGATCAAGATCATACCATGTATCTTTTCTGACCACAATGCTATAAAACTGTAAGTCAATCACAAGAAAACAATCTAGAAAGACCACAAATATATGTAGGATAAACAACATGCTATTAAATAATGAGTAGGTCAGCAAGGACATAAAATAAGAAATTAAAATTAAATGGAAATAAATGAAAATGAAGACACAATCATCTAAAACATTTGGGATGAAGCAAGAGCAGATCTATAGGGAAGTTATAGCAATATGAGACTACCTCAACAAGAAAAATTCTAAATAAACAACCTAACCTTACAACTAAAAGAGCTAGAAAAAAACAAACAAAACCTAAAAGTAGCAGGAAGAAGGAAATAACAACAATAAGAGCAGAAATAAATGATATATAAAATAAAAAAACAAAAATAGTACTGATCAATGAAACCAGGAGCTGATTCTTTGAAAAAAATCAGCAAAATTGATAAAATTCTACCCAGACTTATCAAGGAAAGAAAATAAAGTCTTCAAATAAATAAATTCAAAAATGAGAGAGGAGAGGTAAGGACCACAGAAGCATAGACTATTATAAAATACAGATGGCTACAAATTGTACAACCTAGAAGAAATGCATAAATTCCCAGAAACATATAAACTACAAAAATTGAATCAGGAAGAAACAGAAAATTTGAATAGACAGATAACCAGCAAAGAAACTGAAACATTAATCAGAAAATTCCCAACAATCAAAAGTCCAGGAGCAGATGGCTTGATAGGTGAATTTTACCAAAGATTTTACTAAGAGTTAATACCTATTCTTCTCAAATTTTTCAAAAAAACAAAAACAAACAAACAAAACAGAAAAGGAAAACTTCCAAACTCATTCTGTAAGGCCAGCATTATCCTGATAGCAAAACCAGATAGACACCACAAAAAAAGAGAACTACAGGCAAATATTTCTCATGAACATAGATGCAAAATCCTCAACAAAATATCCAATACAACAATACGTTAAAAAAATCATTCACCACCATCAAGTGGGATTTATTCCTGGCTTGCAAGGGTGACTCACGATTCACACATCAATCAATGTGATACATCACAATACCAAGAGAAATGTTAAGAACCATATGATCATTTCAATAGATGCAGAAGAAGCATTTGACAAAGTACAATATGCATTCATGATAAAACCCTCAACAAGGTAGATTTAGAGAGAACATATCTCAACATAATAAAGGAATGTATTAAAAAATCATAACTAATATCATCCTTAATGTAGAAAAATAGAGCTTTTTCCCAAGATCAGGAAGATGAAATGGATGTCCACTCTCACCACTTTTCTTCAACATATTACTCCAAGTCCCAGCCACAGCAATCAGACAAGAAAAAGAAATGAAAAGCATCTAAAATGGTAAGGAAGAAGGTAAACTTTCACTCTTTTGCAGATGACATGATACTATATGTAGAAAACCCTAAATATTCTATCAAGACTCCTAGAACTGATAAATATATTAAGTAAGGTTTCAGGAAACAAAATCAATGTACAGAAATCTGTTGCATTTCTGTACACCAATAGCAGCAGAAAGAGAAATTAAGAAAATAATCCCAGTTGCAATTGCATCAAAAATAACATACCTAGGAACATACCAAACCAAAGTGGTGAAAAACCTGTATTCTGAAAACTATAAAATATTTATGAAAGAAACTCAAGATGACACAAAGAAATGGAAAGACATTCCATACTCACAGATTAGAAGACCAAATACTGTTAATTTTCTATACAACCCAAAGCAATCTACACATTTAATGCAATCCCTACCAAAATACCAATGGTATTTTTCAAAGAACTAGAACAAACAATCCTAAAATTTCTATGGAACCACAAAAAAACCCAAAATGCCAAAGCAATATTGAAAAAAAAAAAAAAAAAAAAAGGAAAGCTGGAGGCATCACAATTCTGGACTTCAAGTTATATTATAGAGCTTTAGTAATCAAAACAGCATGATACTGGCACAAAAACAGACACATACATTGATAGAACAGCATAGAAAATCCAGAACTAAATCGACAATTATATGATAAATTAATCTTCCACAAAGCAGAAAAGAATATCCAGTGGGAAAAAGTGTCTTCAACAAATGGTGTTGGGAAAACTGAACAGCTGCACACAAAAGAAAAAAAGAATGCACCAATTTTTCATCAAAGACAAAAATAAATTCAAAACTGATTAGGGGTACCTGGGTGGCTCAGTTAGTTAAGCAGCCAACTTTGGCTCAGGTCATGATATTGCATCTCGTGGGTTCAAGCCCCACGTCAGGCTCTATGCTGACAGCTCAGAGCCTGGAGTCTGCTTCAGATTTTGTGTCTCCCTCTCTTTGTCCCTCCCCGACTTATACTCTCTCTCTCTCTCTCGAAAATAAACATTAAAAAAATTTAAAAACTGATTAAAGACCTAAATGTAAGACCTGAAATCATAAAAATACAAGAAGAGAACACAGGCAGTAACCTCCTTAACTTCACTATAGCAACTTTTTTTCTAGCTAGGTCTCCTGAGGCAAGGGAAATAAAAGCAAAAATAGACTATTGGGATCACATCAAAATAAAAACCTTCTGCATAGTGAAGGAAACAATCAAAGGCATAATATGAAATGGAAGAAGATATTTGCAAATCACATAGACAATAGAACGTTTGTATCCAAATATATAACTACAACTGATAAAACTCAACACCAAAAAATAAATAATCCAATTAAAAATGGGCAAAAGACATGACCAAACGTCTCTCCAAAGAAGACAGCCAGATAGCCAACAGACACATGAAAAGATGTTCATCATCACTTACCATCAGGAAAATGCAAATCAAAACTACAATGAGATAATCACCTCATACCTGTCAGAATGGCTAAAGTCAACAACACAGAAAACAACAGGTGCTGGCCAGAATGTAGAGAAAAAGGAACCCTCGTGCACTACTAGTAGGAATGCAAACTGGTGCAGCTACTGTGAAAGACAGTATGGAGGTTCCTCAAAAAGTAAAAAATAGATCTACCCTATGATTTAACAATCACACTACTGGCTATTTGCCCAAAGAATTCAAAAACACCAATTCAAAGGGACACATGCACCTCTATGCTTATCGTGGCATTATTTACAATATCCAAATTATGGGAGGTTCCAGAAGATGGCGGCGTAGGAGGACGCTGGGCTCACCGCGCGTCCTGCTGATCACTTAGATTCCACCTACACCTGCCTAAAGAACCCAGAAAACCGCCAGAGGATTAGCAGAATGGAGTCTCCGGAGCCAAGCGCAAACGAGAGGCCCACGGAAGAGGGTAGGAAGGGCGGCGAGGCGGTGTGCGCTCCACAGACTGGCGGGAGGGAGCCGGGGCGGAGGGGTGGCTTGCCGGCCAAGCAGAGCCCCCGAGTCTGGCTGGCAAAAGCGGAGGGGCCAGACGGACTGTGTTCCGACAGCAAGCTCGACTTAGCGTCTGGGAGGTCATAAGTTAAAAGCTCTGCTCAGAAAGCGGGAAGGCTGGAGGACAAAGGGAGGGAGAGCTGCTGAGCCCCCAGACGGCAGAGCTCAGCTTGGTGGGGAACAAAGGCGCACGCCAGCGCCATCTCCCCCGCCCATCCCCCAGCCAAAATCCCAAAGGGAACCAGTTCCTGCCAGGGAACTTGCTCTCGCAGCGCAAACACCCAACTCTGTGCTTCTGCGGAGCCAAACCTCCAGCAGCGGATCTGACTCCCTCCCGCTGCCACAGGGCCCCTCCTGAAGCGGATCTCCGAAGGAAAAGCAAGCTGAGCCTGCCCCTCCCGCCGCTGTGCACCTTGCCGATCCACCTCAGCTAATACGCCAGATCCCCAGCAACACAAGCCTGGCAGTGTGCAAGTAGCCCAGACGGGACACGCCACCCCACAGTGAATCCCGCCCCTAGGAGAGGGGAAGAGAAGGCACACACCAGTCTGACTGTGGCCCCAGTGGTGGGCTGGGGGCAGACATCAGGGCTGACTGCGGCCCCGCCCACCAACTCCAGTTATACACCACAGCACAGGGGAAGTGCCCTGCAGGTCCTCACCACGCCAGGGACTATCCAAAATGACCAAACGGAAGAATTCCCCTCAGTAGAATCTCCAGGAAATAACAACAGCTAATGAACTGATCAAAAAGGATTTAAATAATATAACAGAAAGTGAATTTAGAATAATAGTCATAAAATTAATTGCTGGGCTTGAAAACAGTATACAGGACAGCAGAGAATCTCTTGCCACAGAGATCAAGGGACTAAGGACCAGTCACGAGGAGCTGAAAAACGCTTTAAACGAAATGCAAAACAAAATGGAAACCACGACGGCTCGGCTTGAAGAGGCAGAGGAGAGAATAGGTGAACTAGAAGATAAAGTTATGGAGAAAGAGGAAGCTGAAAGAAAGAGAGATAAAAAAATCCAGGAGTATGAGGGGAAAATTAGAGAACTAAGTGATACACTAAAAAGAAATAATATACGCATAATTGGTATCCCAGAGGAGGAAGAGAGAGGGAAAGGTGCTGAAGGGGTACTTGAAGAAATTATAGCTGAGAACTTCCCTGAACTGGGGAAGGAAAAAGGCATTGAAATCCAAGAGGCACAGAGAACTCCCTTCAGACGTAACTTGAATCGATCTTCTGCATGACATATCATAGTGAAACTGGCAAAATACAAGGATAAAGAGAAAATTCTGAAAGCAGCAAGGGATAAACGTGCCCTCACATATAAAGGGAGACCTATAAGATTCGTGACTGATCTCTCCTTTGAAACTTGGCAGGCCAGAAAGGCTTGGCACGATATCTACAGTGTGCTAAACAGAAAAAATATGCAGCCGAGAATCCTTTATCCAGCAAGTCTGTCATTTAGAATAGAAGGAGAGATAAAGGTCTTTCCAAACAAACAAAAACTGAAGGAATTTGTCACCATGAAACCAGCCCTACAAGAGATCCTAAGGGGGATCCTGTGAGACAAAGTACCAGAGACATCACTACAAGCATAAAACATACAGACATCACAATGACTCTAAACCCGTATCTTTCTATAATAACACTGAATGTAAATGGATTAAATGCGCCAACTAAAAGACATAGGGTATCAGAATGGATAAAAAAACAAGACCCATCTATTTGCTGTCTACAAGAGACTCATTTTAGATCTGAGGACACCTTTAGATTGAGAGTGAGGGGATGGAGAACTATTTATCATGCTACTGGAAGCCAAAAGAAAGCTGGAGTAGCCATACTTATATCAGACAAACTAGACTTTAAATTAAAGGCTGTAACAAGAGATGAAGAAGGGCATTATATAATAATCACAGGGTCTATCCATCAGGATGAGCTAACTATTATAAATGTCTATGCGCCAAATACCGGAGCCCCCAGATATATAAAACAATTACTCATAAACATAAGCAACCTTATTGACAAGAATGTGGTCATTGCAGGGGACTTTAACACCCCACTTACAGAAATGGATAGATCATCTAGACACACGGTCAATAAAGAAACAAGGGCGCTGAATGATACATTGGATCAGATGGACTTGACAGATATATTTAGAACTCTGCATCCCAAAGCAACAGAATATACTTTCTTCTCGAGTGCACATGGAACATTCTCCAAGATAGATCATATACTGGGTCACAAAACAGCCCTTCATAAGTTTACAAGAATTGAAATCATACCATGCATACTTTCAGACCACAATGCTATGAAGCTTGAAATCAACCACAGGAAAAAGTCTGGAAAACCTCCAAAAGCATGAAGGTTAAAGAACACCCTACTAACGAATGAGTGGGTCAACCAGGCAATTAGAGAAGAAATTTAAAAATATATGGAAACAAACGAAAATGAAAATACAACAATCCAAACGCTTTGGGATGCAGCGAAGGCAGTCCTGAGAGGAAAATACATTGCAATCCAGGCCTATCTCAAGAAACAAGAAAAATCCCAAATACAAAATCTAACAGCACACCTAAAGGAAATAGAAGCAGAACAGCAAAGGCAGCCTAAACCCAACAGAAGAAGAGAAATAATAAAGATCAGAGCAGAAATAAACAATACAGAATCTAAAAAAACTGTACAGCAGATCAACGAAACCAAGAGTTGGTTTTTTGAAAAAATAAACAAAATTGACAAACCTCTAGCCAGGCTTCTCAAAAAGAAAAGGGAGATGACCCAAACAGATAAAATCATGAATGAAAATGGAATTATTACAACCAATCCCTCAGAGATACAAACAATTATCAGGGAATACTATGAAAAATTATATGCCAACAAATTGGACAACCTGGAAGAAATGGACAAATTCCTAAACACCCACACTCTTCCAAAACTCAATCAGGAGGAAATAGAAAGCTTGAACAGACCCATAACCAGCGAAGAAATTGAATCGGTTATCAAAAATCTCCCAACAAATAAGAATCCAGGACCAGATGGCTTCCCAGGGGAGTTCTACCAGACGTTTAAAGCAGAGATAATACCTATCCTTCTCAAGCTATTCCAAGAAATAGAAAGGGAAGGAAAACTTCCAGACTCATTCTATGAAGCCAGTATTACTTTGATTCCTAAACCAGACAGAGACCCAGTAAAAAAAGAGAACTACAGGCCAATATCTCTGATGAATATGGATGCAAAAATTCTCAATAAGATACTAGCAAATCGAATTCAACAGCATATAAAAAGAATTATTCACCATGATCAAGTGGGATTCATTCCTGGGATGCAGGGCTGGTTCAACATTCGCAAATCGATCAACGTGATACATCACATTAACAAAAAAAAAGAGAAGAACCATATGATCCTGTCAATGGATGCAGAAAAGGCCTTTGACAAAATCCAGCACCCTTTCTTAATAAAAACCCTTGAGAAAGTCGGGATAGAAGGAACATACTTAAAGATCATAAAGGCCATTTATGAAAAGCCCACAGCTAACATCATCCTCAATGGGGAAAAACTGAGAGCTTTTTCCCTGAGATCAGGAACACGACAGGGATGCCCACTCTCACCGCTGTTGTTTAATATAGTGCTGGAAGTTCTAGCATCAGCAATCAGACAACAAAAGGAAATCAAAGGCATCAAAATTGGCAAAGATGAAGTCAAGCTTTCGCTTTTTGCAGATGACATGATATTATACATGGAAAATCCGATAGACTCCACCAAAAGTCTGCTAGAACTGATACATGAATTCAGCAAAGTTGCAGGATACAAAATCAATGTGCAGAGATCAGTTGCATTCTTATACACTAACAATGAAGCAACAGAAAGACAAATGAAGAAACTGATCCCATTCACAATTGCACCAAGAAGCATAAAATACCTAGGAATAAATCTAACCAAAGATGTAAAAGATCTGTATGCTGAAAACTATAGAAAGCTTATGCAGGTAATTGAGAAGATATAAAGAAATGGAAAGACATTCCCTGCTCATGGATTGGAAGAATAAATATTGTCAAAATGTCAATACTACCCAAAGCTATCTCCACATTCAATGCAATCCCAATCAAAATTGCACCAGCATTCTTCTCGAAACTAGAACAAGCAATCCTAAAATTCATATGGAACCACAAAAGGCCCCGAATAGCCAAAGTAATTTTGAAGAAGAAGACCAAAGCAGGAGGCATCACAATCCCAGACTTTAGCCTCTACTACAAAGCTGTCATCATCAAGACAGCATGGTATTGGCATAAAAACAGACACATAGACCAATGGAATAGAATAGAAACCCCAGAACTAGACCCACTAGTTGGCCTAGTGGGCCTAGTGGGCCAACTAGATGGCCTAGTGGCCTAGTGGGCCAACTAGATGGCCAACTCATCTTTGACAAAGCAGGAAAGAACATCCAATGGAAAAAAGACAGTCTCTTTAACAAATGGTGCTGGGAGAACTGGACAGCAACATGCAGAAGGTTGAAACTAGACCACTTTCTCACACCATTCACAAAAATAAACTCAAAATGGATAAAGGACCTGAATGTGAGACAGGAAACCATCAAAACCTTAGAGGAGAAAGCAGGAAAAGACCTCTCTGACCTCAGCCGTAGCAATCTCTTACTCGGCACACCCCCAAAGGCAAGGGAATTAAAAGCAAAAGTGAATTACTGGGACCTTATGAAGATAAAAAGCTTCTGCACAGCAAAGGAAACAACCAACAAAACTAAAAGGCAACCAATGGAATGGGAAAAGATATTTGCAAATGACACATCGGACAAAGGGCTAGTATCCAAAATCTATAAAGAGCTCATCAAACTCCACACCCGAAAAACAAATAACCCAGTGAAGAAATGGGCAGAAAACATGAATAGACACTTCTCTAAAGAAGACATCCGGATGGCCAACAGGCACATGAAAAGATGTTCAACGTCGCTCCTTATCAGGGAAATACAAATCAAAACCAAACTCAGATACCACCTCACGCCAGTCAGAGTGGCCAAAATGAAGAAATCAGGAGACTATAGATGCTGGAGAGGATGTGGAGAAACGGGAACCCTCTTGCACTGTTGGTGGGAATGCAAATTGGTGCAGCCGCTCTGGAAAGCAGTGTGGAGGTTCCTCAGAAAATTAAAAATAGACCTACCCTATGACCCAGCAATAGCACTGCTAGGAATTTACCCAAGGGATACAGGAGTACTGATGCATAGGGGCACTTGTACCCCAATGTTTATAGCAGCACTCTCAACAATAGCCAAATTATGGAAAGAGCCTAAATGTCCATCAACCGATGAATGGATAAAGAAATTGTGGTTTATATACACAATGGAATACTACGTGGCAATGAGAAAAAATGAAATATGGCCTTTCGTAGCAACATGGATGGAACTGGAGAGTGTGATGCTAAGTGAAATAAGCCATACAGAGAAAGACAGATACCATATGGTTTCACTCTTATGTGGATCCTGAGAAACGTGACAGAAACCCATGGGGGAGGGGAAGGAAAAAAAAAAAAAAAAAAAAGAGGTTAGAGTGGGAGAGAGCCAAAGCATAAGAGACTGTTAAAAACTGAGAACAAACTGAGGGTTGATGGGGGGTGGGAGGGAGGGCAGGGTGGGTGATGGGTATTGAGGAGGGCACCTTTTGGGATGAGCACTGGGTGTTGTATGGAAACCAATTTGACAGTAAATTTCATATATTTAAAAATTAAAAAAATATATAAAAAAAATAATAAAAAATAAAAAATAAAAAAAATAAACGTAAGTAGAAAAATCCAAAAAAAAAAAAAAACCAATATCCAAATTATGGAAGCAGCCCAAGTATCCATCAATTGATGAATGGATAAAGAAGTGTGGTGTGTATATACAGTGGAATATTATTCAGCCATAAAAAAGTGAAATCTTGCCATTGCAAAGACATGGATGGAGCTAGAGAGTATAATGCTAAGTGAAATAAGTCAGCCAGGGAAGGATAGATACCTTATGATTTCACTCCTATGGGATTTAAGAAACAAAACAATCAAAGGGGAGAGAGTGAGAGAGATCAAGAAATCAAGAAATCAAGAAACAGACTCTTAATCATAGATAACTGATGGTTACCAGAAGGGAGGTGGGTGAAGGGATGGGTGAAATAGGTGATTGGCATTAAGGAGTGCACTTGTCATAATGAGCACCAAGTAATGTATGGAATTGTTGAATCACTATATCGTACACCTGAAACTAATATAACACCATGTTAACTAGCTGGAATTAAAATAAAAACTTAAAAAGTCAGTAAGTAAACAAAAAGTTGAGCATTGCCTAACGTTAAGCTCAGAGGGGAATTTCTCATGGGAACTAGATGTAAAATTAAACTGCAAATAGCTTGCCTATGCCATAGCATGGACCAGTTGTTCCCAGAGAACTCCTTGAATATATCAGGATCAATAAGTAGTTGTGAAGCAGGCATTGAATGAGAAGTCAAGTTCCAGAGACATATCTGATGGAAGCTTAGACTATTACAGAACTAAAGAATGATCAAGAGATTCATAAATGCAAAACTTTGCATACAAATTATACTTAGCAAAAATAATCACAATAAATGCTTAAATTTTTATTCAATTGCTCAAAATCTGACATCTCTGTGACCTAAATGTAATTTTCAGTAAATGTTTCCATTAAATGCTTCTATTAAATATTTCTATGTTGCCTACAAAATCTAAAAATATTATAGTATGTTTTTATATATTAAAAGCATCAGAAGTGAGCAATTGGGAAGAAAAAAAAACTTCTAGTATAATGTATGATTTGATGGTGGGAACAATAATACAGACATTAAGTATTTCCACAAAATCAATTTTAAGATACATTTAAATGTGAATAATGAGATAAAAATCTAATACCTTCTGAGATAAAAATCACAGGGATTCTTTTTTTTTTTGAGAAATGTCATATACAATAGCTTAAAAGAGAGAAAAATGATTATTTTCAATAATACACGATTGAGTAAAGCCATGTTTATTTAATCCCTCTCCCTAAGTAAAATAAATCGTTAGTAAAAAAAAACCAAAACAACAAAGTGAGATGAAAATCCTGTTTACAGTGAGACTAAACAAAAATGGCTATAAATCTCACATCACAGGCTGTCAAAAATGCCGTCAGACATTGTGTCTCTTGGATTAAATCAAGATGGATCTTAAAACTCAATGCAATATTCCACAGTTCAAGTAGCATACACACTTTCCTAAAAGCTATGTATAGCACTGACCACCTCAAGATTTATCATTTTCTGGAAAAAACTAGGTGGAAGGTGGGACAAGGAAACTCAGAATAGCTGACAACCATTTGTGTGCATGATCCTACATAGAAGATAAACAGGGAAGGTACCGATAGAGAAAGAAGTATGCAGTGTAGTCTTATTTATTTTCATAGAATCTAACTCCTAAATGATATAATTTTCCAATCTTGAAAAGCATGTATGGAGGGAGAACATTCAATAGCTATTATGTGCTGACTCATTCACGGATGGTATGGTTCTTAACCTTTCTCCTGGTGATGTGATGTATCACATTGATTGATTTGTGAATAGGGAATTACCCCTTCATGCCAGGGATCAATTTCACCTGGTGGTGAATTATTTTTTAATATATTGCTGGATTTGGTTATTTTGTTGAGGATTATTTTTACATCTATGTTCACAAGAGATATTGGCCTATAATGTTCTCTCTCCCTCCCTCCCTCCCTCCCTCTTTGTTTTTGTAGTGTTTTTATCTAGCTCTGATATCAGGGTAATACTGGCCTCGTAGAATGAATTTGGAAGTTTTGCTTCCTTTTCTATTTTTTGGGTTAATTTTATAAGAATAGGTGTTAACTCTTCTTTAAATGTTTGATAAAATTGACCTGTGAAACCATGTTGTTCTGGACTTTTGTTAGTTAGGAGTTTTTTTGATTACTGATTCAATTTCATTGCTTGTAATTTTCTGTTTCCTCCTGATTCAGTTTTGGTAGGTTATCTGTATAAACGAATTTATCAATTTCTTGTAGGTTGTCTAATTTGTTGGTATATAACTTTTCATAATATTCTCTTATAATGTTTTATATTTCTGTAGTGTCAGTTGTAAATTCTCCTCTTTCATATCTGATTTTTTTTCAACACCCCTGCCCCCCGTCTCTCTCTCTTTTGTATTGACTCTGGCTAAAAGTTTAAAAGTTCTGTCAATCTTTTTTTTTAATGAATTTTTTAATGTCTTTTTTGTCTTTGAGAGAGAGATAGAGTACAAGCAGGGCAGGGGCAGAGAGAGGGAGACATAGAATCTGAAGTGGGCTCCGGGCTCTGAGCTGTCGTCCCAGAGCCTGATACGGGGCTAGAACTCCGGAGCAGTGAGATCATAACCTGAACTGAAGTTGGACACCCAAGTGACTAAGCCATCCAGGCACCCCTGTCAATCTTTTCAAAGAATAGCTCCTGGTTTTCCCAGGAGCTGGTTATCCCTAGCTCCTTTAGGTGTGAGATTTGTTGTTTGAGATTTTTCTTGCTTCTTGATTTAGGCCTGTATTGCTGTAAACTTCCCTCTAGAATTGCTTTTGCCTTATCTCAGAGATTCTAAAATGTTGTGTTTTCACTTCATTTGTTTCCTTGTAATTTTTTTAAATTTCCACTTTGATTTCTTGGTTGACCCATTCATTGTTTAGTAGCATGTTACAACCTCCATATATTTTCGTTTTTTCCAGATTTTTTTCTTATGGTTGATTTCTAGTTTCATAGGATTGTAATCAGAAAAGATGCATAGTATGACTTGGATCTTTTTCTAATTTATTGAGACTGGTTTTGTGGCCTATATGTGATCTCTTCTGAAGTATTGTGCATTTGAAAAGAATGTGTATTCTGCTGTTTTAGGAAGGAATACTCTGAATAAAACTCACAGATCCCTCTGGTCCAATGTGTCATTCAAAGCTACTATTTCTTTGTTGATTTTCTCTTTGGATGATCTGACCAATGATGTAAGTGCCCGTTAAAGTCTTCTACTATCATAGGATTACTATCAAGTAATTCCTTTATGTTTGTTACTAGTTCCTTCAGGTATTTGGGTGTTCCCATTTTGGTGCATAATTATTTATAATTGGTATATCTTCTTGTTTTATCATTTCCTTTATGATTATGTAGTGTCCTTCTTTGGCTCTTGTTACAGTTTTTGTTTTAAAGTCTATTTTGTCAGATATAAGTATTACTGCCCTGGCTTTGTCTTCAGTTCAATTTGCATGATAAATGCTTTCACATCCCTTCACTTTCCTGCATGTATCTTTAGGTCTGAAATGGCCCTCTTATAGATAGCATATAGATGGTATTGCTGTTTTACCCATTCCATCACCCTATGTCTTTTGATTGGAGCATTTAGTCCATTTACGTTCAAAGTAGTTACTGACAGATATATACTTAAAGCCATTTTGTTATTTGTTTTATGGTTGTTTTTGTAGTTCTCTCTTTTTTCTCTTGCTCTCTTCTCTCACAGTTTGCTGTCATTCTTTAGTGATATACTTAGATTCCTTTCTCTTTACTTTTTCATGTCTATTATCATTTTTTTTAATTAGTAGTTACTAGGTTTGTGTATAACATCTTATGTATATATTGGTCTACATTAAGTTGATGATGGCTCAAGGTTGGACCCATTCTTTACTCCTCTCTTCTCCCCCTATTTTAGGTAAATGGTGTCATACTTTACATACTTTTATTTTGTGAACCCTTGGCTGTTTTTTATAAACACACTTTATTGCTTTTGCTTCTTACTTATTTTTACTCATACTTATGGTCTTTCCAAAGTGTCCCCTTTAGCATTTGTTGTAGCGTTGGTTTGGTTTATTGGCCATGAATTCCTTTAACTTTTGTTTCTCTAGGAAACTCTTTATCTCTCATTCTATTCAGAATGATAGCCTTGCTGAATAAATATTCTTGGTTACAGGTTTCTTTCTTTCAGCATTTGGAATATAGCATGTTCCTCCCTTTTGGCATGCGATGTTTCTGCTGAAAATCAGTGGGTAGCATTGTGAGGTTTACTTTGTACCTGTTTCCTTTGCTCTAGATGCTTTTACAATTCTCTTCTTGGCTATACTTTCGCCAGTTAAGTCTGTATACGTCTTGATGTGGACCTATTGGGTAGATTTTGTTGCAGGCTCTCTGTGCCTCCTGGATCTGGATTTCCATTTCCTTCACCAGATTCAGTAAGTTTTCAGCCATTATTATTATCATCATCATTATTATATTTCAGCTATTATTTCTTCAAATACACCTTGTCTCCCTTTTCTCTTTCTTGTCCTTCTGAGATCCCTACGATGTGAATGTTACTATGTTAAGGCTGTTGCTGAATTTTCTAAGTCTATTTTCTTTTTGTATTTTTTTCTGTCATCTGTTCAGTTTGATTACTTTCCATTACTCTGTCCTCCAGCTTGTTGATCCATTCTTCTGTTTCCTGTAGCCTACTGATCATTCCATCTAGTGTATTTTTTTATTTCTTTATTGAATTCTTATTTTATGATTGGTTCTTTTTTATGTTTTCTACCTGTTTGTTAAAGGTCTCACTGAAGTCACTCACTTTTCTCAAATCCCATAAGTATCTTTATGACCCTTACTTTATATTCTCCATTTAGCACACTACTTATCTCCATTTTGCTTAGGTCTATTGATTTTTTTCCTGTACTTTCACTGGGGACATATTATTCTGTCTCCTCATTTTGAGGAGACATAACTCTATATGTCTGTTTTTACATTAGGAAAGTCAGCTATGGATCCTGCTCTTGAAAGTAGTGGCATTATGAAGCAGAGGTCATGTGGTGCCCTGTAAGCAATTCCACTGCTCACCAGAACCTGACACTTCAGGGGTGTGTGTTGCATGCACCCTGTTGTTGTGGCAGAGCTGCTCTTGCCTTCTGTCCAGTTATCCATAATGGTTCTCTTTGCCTGCTGTGGGCAAGGTTTGGTCTCTGTATTGTTAGTGGGTCAGTATAGAGCTGCCTTGTCTTAAGTCAAATCCATCATTTTCCAGAGATGCAGTAGCATGGAACTACACAGTGCTTTCCCTATTTTATCCCTGAGAACATTTTTTTGGTTGTCAGGCCTGTAGTCAGACCAGAAATCTGCCCCCAGCCCACTTATGGAGCCACAGATGGAATTGTTTGTTTGGTTATATTCCCCTCTTCCCAGGATAAGAGTCACTTTGGAGTGGTGTTGGCCCCTATTGGGGCTCCTTACACACTTAGTACTGCTTTGGATGGGTTCTAGCCATAAGCATATTGGAGAGGGCAGGTCTATAGGAGAATGTGGGAGAGGGGCATGCAGTGTTCATGAGGTTTGTTCAGGGCTGTTGAAGGAGATGACCTTGAGGTGCTTCAGAAAATTCCTACCACTGAGCACTGGATGGGGCGGGACACAGGTGTCAAGGAGGCCCATGCTTG
Source organism: Panthera leo (assembly GCF_018350215.1). Lineage (NCBI taxonomy): Eukaryota > Metazoa > Chordata > Mammalia > Carnivora > Felidae > Panthera > Panthera leo. The sequence goes on along the minus strand of NC_056684.1, from coordinate 56,734,410 downwards.
TCCTCTGCATGAGGGGACCTGCAGCCACTGGGAAAATGCGGGCTGGGTTGGAAGGGGTGAATCTACAGATGTGCACAGGGTGGGACATGCCCTGTCAGTGAGGTATGTGGAGGTCTGCTACAGGAGGAGACCTGAAAACCAAGGCATGGCTAAAGAAAGCATGTCTGCAGGACAATGGGTGGGCAGGCTGTTAGCAAGTTAGGTAGCCAGTGTTGGCACAGCACTGGTTCCTGCAGGTGTAAGTCTATCTGGGCTGGAAGTTGGGGATGGGAAGTGGTGTGTACCAGCTCCTTTGCTCCTGAAGAAGCCTTCCAAAGATCCTTGCCCTTCCTGCATATGCTCTGAGATTATTAAGCAAATTTCCCTCCTGTATACCCCATGAGTTGTTCACACTGTTTTTATGCTGTGTTTACACAAGGCTGCTTGCCGTGCTGTCTCTTTAAGGTCAGGGATTCAGTTTCCTCTTGCCCTTTCAGCTCTCCCAGAGCCATGCACACTGATTTTTAAAGTTCAAGGTGCTAAACCCTGCTGATTATAAAAACTTGTGAAATTTAACCCTTCTAGTTTTCAAAGCCAAATGTTACGGGAATTCATCTTCCTGGTATGGGCTCCCTGGTATCAGAGTCCCTTTCTCCCTACTGTCTGTGACTGAGGCTCCCTCCCTCCCACAAACATTCTTCGAGGTCCCTTTAGTTCCCCACTGCATCTCTACCCTTCCTCTCCTCTTCAATGTGGCCTTTTCTTTACATTTAGCTCTGAAGAGTTTGTTCTGCCAGCCTTTGGGTCATTTTATGGGTTATTTATATTTATGTGTCTGTTATCTAGTTGTATCTGTGGGACAAGGTGAGCATAGGGTCCTCCTATTCTGCCATCTTCCCCAGAAGCCCAATATTTACAATATTTTGAAGTTCTGTTACAAGAACATTATTTCCATCTATATGTTTTTCACTCTTGCAGTTAACATTAAGATGTAATTTGATATGAAATTCTCTACCACCCATGAACCCAGACTTGAAAAAAAAAAATCAGAGCTGTCATCTACAGAGCTAACAGATAAATAAAAATTAAGAAATCAGAATGGGAATGCAAGCTGGTGCAGCCACTCTGGAAAACAGTATGGAGGTTCCTCAAAAAACTAAAAATAGAACTACCCTATGACCCAGCAACTGCACTACTAGGCATTTATCCACGGGATATAGCTGTGCTGTTTCCAAGGGACACATGCACCCCCATGTTTATAGCAGCACTATCAACAATAGCCAAAGTATGGAAAGAGCCCAAATGTCCATTGATGGATGAATGGATAAAGAAGATGTGGTGTGTGTGTACACACACACACACACACACACACACACACAGACACACACACACAATGGAGTATTACTCGACAGTCAAAAAGAATGAAATCTTGCCATTTGCAACTACATGGATGGAACTGGAGGGTATTATGCTAAGTGAAATTAATCAGAGAAAGACAAAAATCATATGACTTCACTCATATGAAGACTTTAAGAGAAAAAACAGATGAACATAAGGGAAGGGAAACAAAAATAATAATAAAAACAGGGAGGGGGACAAAACAGAAGAGACTCATAAATATGGAGAACAAACTGAGGGTTACTGGAGAGGTTGTGGGAGGGGGGATGGGCTAAATGGGTAAGGGCACTAAGGAATCTACTCCTGAAATCATTGTTGCACTATATGCTAACTAATTTGGATATAAATTCTAAAAAATTAAAAATAAAATTAAAAAAAATAATAAACCTACTCCTTTCTTCAAAAAAAAAAGGAAATCAGAAACAAAACTTATCATTGGTATGAATAAACTACAGTAAACACTGACGACCAATACAATTATATAAGGCAGTAAGGAATTTAGGTCTAGAGCTATGTGAATAATGATTTCAAAACAAAATGGAAATGTTATCAATCTTGACAATGTAGAAACAAAAACAGAGAAAATAGGAGGGAAAATGGATATATTGAGGAGATGTTAAGAACTTTAAGCAAGATAAACAAAATACAACAAAATAAAAATATAATCCATGTATATATTTAATAAAATATGTAAAATCAAGGAACTCAAAATGATTATAAGATTAAAAATTGGGCCTAACCATGAAAGAGGAACACAAGTAAAATTATAAATAAATCAGAAGACCACACACAAAAAAGATATAACCTAAAAGGACATTACAACAGATAATTTCATCAAACTACACAAACTGTACATGAAAACAATACTAGAAGAAGGAGATTGAAACACAATAGTGTTTAACTAATTTTTTATCCCCTTGACAACTGAACACGAAATAAAGATAGAGAGCCTGAATAAAATTATTACTAATATTAGCTATATAAGTAGATGGAAAGTCAGAGAGGTTTACATAAATATTTTACTCTAATATTAATAAATCATTTTTCTAAGATTACTTTTAATAACCTTATATTTTGATAAATAAAGTTGGTAAATTCTAAATGTTATGCAAAAATCCTCCTACAACTTATTTGTATATCTTTCTTAACCTGTCCTTGAACCAAATAGAAAATGAGAAACAAACTTATAGAGTACCTAGAAAATAATATTGAAAATAATGTCTGTTATAAACATACAAATTGATTAATATATGGAAAAGAATGAAGAATGAATTAAATAATCATCTCAAAAGTTAGAAAAACAATAGAAAGGAGGCATTACTAAGGATCTAAATATATTTTAATTAGAAAATAGAAATGAAAATATAGTACAATAACTCAATATTATGCCCTCTGATAGAAGAAACATAAGTAAATAGAAAGTTACTCATATTAATATAAAGCAGAAAAAATACAATCTTATAAAATTATTTATGAAATGGGAAAACTTATCTAATTCACACACACACATGCAATTGGTTGTATAATTACATGCACATAGATTTGAAAACTAGGTTAAAATAAATCATTTTTCCTGAAGAATAAAAGTTAGCAAAAATATATCAAGAAGCGATATAAAGCCTGAATATATACTGAGACTAAAAGAAAGTGAGAAAGTTTCTAAGGGGTTAAACCCCAAAATTGAGTCAGTTTCTATGACATTAAACTTTAATGTACAGATAATCTTAACACTATTTAATCCTCAACCCTCATTTTACTTGTATCATCAAGGTTGACACAGATGGCCATGGATCCCTCCCATTCTACCCTCAGCCCTAGCCAAAGTCTTTTCCATTAATGGGTTTTCATCGCAACTAATGAAAACTATATTTTCCATTTTCTTAAGCAAGCAAACTCCATCCTCATTATTTATGCCTCTCTTTTTCTCACACCATACATCCATTCCACCAATAGTCCTATGGGCTCTACTTTAAAATATATCCCAGAGTGAAGGGACCAAGATGGTGGAGCAGCATGGAACTTTCTTTTGCCTCTCTCTTCCCTGAAATTCAGCTAGATCAGCGCCACACCATCTTGCATACTTAGAAAACTGATTTGAGGATTAACACAACAATCTGCATAACTTGAACCACAGAATTTGGCAGGTACGTGGCACAGAGAGGTGAGCTGGGGGAGAGAGAAGCTGCGGAGGGTAGGGAACTGTTTTCGCTTGTGGTGAAAGGATGGAGACTGGGAGAGTACAAGAAAAGCACTCCCTCCCTTCTCCCAACCCCTGAAAGCAGCTGGAGATAAAGAGTGGACTGAATGAAAAAGGGAGAAAGGAGAAAGGGACTGTAAGAGACTGAACAAAAAAAGGGAGAAAGGAGAAAGGGAAGGGCTTAAATTCCATTAAGACGCTATAAACCGGGAGCACAGAGTCTGAAACTCTGCAGCTGAACACATGGCAGAGCTCTGGCAGAAAGGGCAAATCCTCAAGAGCAGAAAGTGAGGCCCAAGGAGTCCTCAGGCCACATGGGGAAAGGCAGTTTCCCTTCTGGGAGGACAGGTAGTAGAGGCTGTGTGGACTCCCCACAGGCAAACGTCCCAGCGGACCCCAGAGAATGCCACATTCACTACTGTTGGTACAAAGATATTAAAGGTGACGCCTGGCACCAGATGTGTGTTGAGATTTACCAAAATCCCTGAAACACTGCTGCTACATGATCATGTTAATGTTTTCTGGGGCGGGCTGGCACCTGACTGCAATCTCTGGGCATCTGCAGCAGCATGGTCATGTGGAAGTTCCAGGGGATGGGCCAGCATCTGGCCATTGCTTGGGTAGACCATCCCCAAAGGGTCTGGGAGGGTCAAATTTGCAGGGCCCTCAGAAGTGAGGGATTTGAAAACACAGCCCATCTGAGGTAAAACTCAGGAGGGAGGTGTCTGCTGGCAGGCTGACAGCTTGACCACTGACAGTGTAGAAGCACGGAGTGGAAAAATGTTGGAGACAAAGGATCAGTGCTTAATGCTGGTGGGCAAGAGCATGGAGTTCTGATTCTAAAGACCGGGTAGTTGCTGGGTTCTGATTCTAAAGACCGGGTAGTTGCATGTTCACCCGTTCAGTGCACGCACAAACATGCCTACATGCCAATGATTCACACCAGTAAACTAAGCAGCGCCATCTAATGGACAATGGAGATGCTACACCAAGCCCTGCTGAACTGGGCCAAGTATGCTCTAGAGGAACATCAATCTCTCCACCCACTTAGTTTATGGACTATGAAGTGCTTCATAGTTTGATTTCTAGGGGAACATGGATGTAATTTCAATAGTATTTAATCCTGTTCGCTGGTCCATCTATTCAATTTTTTTTGTTTTTCTTTTCTGTTCTTATTCTTGAATACAGAAAGAAAAAAAATTATTTTTATTTTCTGGTTTTATGAAAACGATTTTTCTTTAATTTTTCTACTGTTCTTTACTTTTTTGTAAAGCTTTAAAATGCTATTTTACTTTCTTCATTTCATTTTATTCTATTTTATGATATTCATTTTTTTCAAATGTTTTCCTTTCTTTCCTCTTTTTCTCTATTCTATCAAGCTTTGTGCAATAACCAGACCAAATACACCCAGAAGCTAGCATCCTTTGATTTTTTTGTATTGTTTTTAATTTTTTAATTTTTAATTTTATTTTTTTATTTTATTAATTCTGTATCTTCCTACAAAATGACGAAATGAAGGAATTTAGCCCAAAAGAAAGAACGGGAAGAAATGACAACCAGTGACTTAACACAGATACAAGCAAGATGTCTGAACCAGAATTTAGAATCATGACAATAAGAGTAATAGCTGGGGTTGAAACAAGCATAGAATTCCCTCCTGCAGAGATAAAAGAAGTAAAATCTAGTCAGGATGAAATTAAAAAAGCTATCACTGAGATGCAATCTTCAAGGAATGCCATGGCGGTAAGGATGTATGAAGTGGAGCAGCAAATCAGCATTATAGAGAACAAACTTATGGAAAATAATGAAACAGGGAAAAAAGAGGGAAACTAAGGCAAACAGGCATGATGTAAGAATTAGAGAATTCACTGACTCATTAAAAAGGAAAAAAACATCCGAATCACAGGGGTCCCAAAGATGAAGAGAAAGAGGGGTAGAAGGTTTACATGAGCAAATCATAGTGGAAAATTTTCTTAACCTGGGTAAAGAAACAGACATCAAAATCCAGGAAGAGCAGAGAACTAACATTAGATTCAACAAAAACCAACCATCAACAAGGCATATCATAGTCAAATCCACAAAATATTCAAGCAAGGAAAGAACCATAAAAGCAACAAGCGGGGGAAAAGTCCTTAACCTACAAAGGAAGACATCTCAGGTTCACAGCAGACCTATCCACAGAAACTTAGCAGGCCAGAGAGGAGTAGCAGGATATATTCAAAGTGCTGAATTGGAAAAATATGTAGCTAAGAATTCGATATCCAACAAGTCTGTCATTCAAAATAGGAGAGATAAGAAGTTTGTGATCACTAAACCAGCCCTGCAAGAAATTTTAAGGTGACTCTCTGAGGGGAGAAAGACAACACACACACACACACACACACCAAAACAAAAACACACAAAAAAAGACCAAAAGCAACAAAGAACAGAAAGAACAGGAGAACACCACCAGAAACTCCAACTCTACAGTCAACATAATGGCATAATGGCATTAAATATATATCTTTCAGTACTCATTCTAAATATTAGTGGACTAAATGCTCCAACCAAAAGACACAGGATAACAGAATGGATAATAAAACAAGATCCATCCATATGTTGTTTGCAAGAGACCCACTTTAGACCCAAAGACACCATCAGATTGAAAGTAGGGGGATGGAGAACCATCTATCTTGCTAATAGTTGCCAAAATAAAGCCAGAGTAGCCATACTTATATCAGACAATCTACACTTTAAAATAAGACTGTTAACAAGAGAAGAAGAAGGACATTATATCATAATTAAGGGGTCAATCCACCAGGATTTAACAATTATAAATATTTATGCTCCAAACATGGAAAAACCCAAATATACAAACCAATTAATCAAAAACACACAATAACTCTTTGATAATAATATAATAATAGCAGGAGTCTTCAACACCCCACTTATAGCAATAGACAGAAATCATCAAGGAAAGAGAAAATCTAAACAGAAAATCAACAAGGAAACAATGGCTTTGAATGACACACTGGACTGAATGGACTTAACAGATATATTCAGAACATTTCATGCTAAAGCAGAATTTACATTCTTCTTGAGTGCACATGGAACATTCTCCAGAATAGATCACATACTGGGACACAAATCAGTGCTCAAAAAGTACAAAAAGATCGAGATCATACTGTACATATTTTCAGACCACAATGCTATGAAACTCAAAATGAACCACAAGAAAAAAATTGGAAAGACAATAACTACTTGGAGACTAAAGTACATCCTACTAAAGAATGAATGGGTTAACCAAGAAGTTAAGGAGGAAATTAAAAAGTACATGGAAGCCAATGAAAATGATAACACCACAGACCAAAACCTCTGGGATGCAGTAAAGATGGTCATAAGAGGGAAGTACATAGCAATCCAGGGTTTCCTAAAGAAGGAAGAAAGGTCTTAGATACACACCTAACCTTACACCTTAAAGAGCTGGAAAAAGAACAGCAAATAAAACTCCAAAACAGCAGAAGATGGGAAATAATAAAGATTGGAACAGAAATCAATGCTATCGAATCCAAAACCAAAACCAAAACAAAACAACAACAACAAACAGAACAGGTCAATGAAACCAGGTGCTGCTTCTTTGAAAGATTTAACAAAATTGATAAACCCCTAGCTGGTTTTGTCAAAAAGAAAAAGAAAAGGACCCAAAAAAAGAAAATAAAGAAGGAAAGAGGAGAGATCAAAAGTAACAGCAGAAATACAAACAATAAGAGAATATTATGAGCCATTATTTACCAATAAAATGGGCAATCTGGAACAAATGGAAAAATTCCTAGAAATATATAAACTATGAAAACTGAAACAAGAAGATATAGAAAATTTGAACAGAACCAAAACCAGTAAAGAAATAGAATTAATAATAAAAAAATCTCCCCAAAAAACAAGAGTTCAAGGCTGGATTGATTTCCAGGGTAATTCTACCAAAAATTTAAAGAAGAGTAAACACCTATTCTTTTGAAGCTGCTTTGTATATATATTATATATATATATATATATATATATATATATATATATATATAATATATATGTATATATATGGAAAACTTCCAAATTCATTCTATTAAGCCAGCATTACCTTGATTCCAAACCCAGACAAAGACCCCACTATAAAGGAGAACTAAAGACCAACTTCCCTGATGAACATGGATGCAAAAATCCTCAACAAGGTACTAGCCAACTAGATTAAATAATACATTAAAAGAATTATTCCCATGACCAAGTGGGATTTATACCTGGGATGCAGGGCTGGTTCAATATCCACAAAGAATCAATGTGATACATCCCATCAATAAAAGGAAGGACAAGAACTACATGATCCTCTCAATAGATGAAGAGAAAGCATTTGACAAAATACAGCATCCTTTCTTGATAAAAACCCTCAAGAATATAGGGATAGAAGGATCATACCTCGAGATCATAAAAGCCATACAGGAAAGACCCACTGCTAACATCATCCTCAATGGGGAAAAACTCAGAGATTTCCCCCTAAGGTCAGGAACACAACAGGGATGTCCACTCTTGCCACTGTTATTCAACATAGTATAGGAAGTCTTAGCCTCAGTAATTAGACAACACAAAGGAATAAAAGGCATCCAAAATGGCCAGAAGGAAGTCAAACTTTCACTCTTTGCAGATGACATGACACTCTACATAGAAAACCCAAACGATTCTGCCAGAACTGCTAGAACTTATTCATGAAGTCAGCAAAGTTGCAGGATATAAAATCAATGCACAGAAATTGGTTGCATTCCTATACACCAATAATGAACCAATATAAAGAGAAATCAAGGAATCGATCCCATTAACAATTGCATCAAAAACCATAAAATACCTAGGAATAAACCTAACCAAAGAGGTGAAAAATATATACCCTGAAAACTATAGAAAGCTTATGAAAGAAATTGAAAAAGTCACCAAAAAAAGTAAATATTCCAGGTTCATGAATTGGAAGAACAAATATTAAAATGTCAATACTACCCACAGAAATCCACATATTAAATGCAATCCCTATCAAAATAACATTAGCATTATTCACAGAGCTAGAACAAACGATCCTAAACTTTGTATGGAATCAGAAGATACCCTGAATACCCAACTCATCCTGAAAAAGAACACCAAATCTGGAGGCATCACAATCCCAGACTTCAAGATGTATTATAAAGCTGTAATCATTAAGACAATATGGTGCTGGCAAAAAAACAGACACTCAGATCAGTGGAACAGAATAGAGAACCCAGAAATGAACCCACAAACATATGGCCAACTCATCTTGGACAAAGCAGAAAAGAATATCCAATGGAATAAAGACAGTCTCTTCAGCAAATGGTGGTGGGAAAACCGGACAGCAACATACAGAAAAATGAACCTGGACCACTTTCTTACACCATACACAAAAATAAACTCAAAATTGATGAAAAGACCTAAATATAAGACAGGAAGCCATCAAAATCCTCAAGGAGAAAGCAGGCAAAACCTCTTTGACCTTGGCCTCAGTAACTTCTTACTCAACACATCTCCAAAGGCAAGAGAAACAAAAGCAAAAATGAACTATTGGGACCTCATCAAAATAAAAAGCTTCTGTATAGCAAAGGCAACAATCAGCAAAACTAAAAGTCAACTGGTGAAATTGAAGAAGACATTTGCAAATTACATATCATATAAAGTGTTAGTATCCTAAATCTATAAAGAACTTCTCAAACTCAACACCCAAAAAACAAATAATTCAGTGAAGAAATGGGCAAAAGATATGAACAGACACTTCTCCAAAGACAACATCCAGATGGCTAAAAGACACATGAAAAAAATGTTCAACATCACTTATCATCAGGGAAATACAAATTAAAACCACAATGATATACCACCTCACAGAAGCTACTTTAGCCAGTCAGAATGGCTAAAATAAAGAACTCAGGCACCAACAGATGTTGGTGAGGATGCAGAGAAAGAGGATCTCTTTTGCCCTGCTGGTGGGAATGCAAACTGGGTTAGCCACTCTGAAAAACAGTATGGGGGTTCCTCAAAACATTAAAAATAGAACTACCCTACAACCCAGCAACTGCACTACTAGGTATTTATCCAAGGGATACAGGTGTGTTGTTTCAAATGGGAATAGGCACCCCAATATTTATAGCAGCGCTATCGACAATAACCAAAGTATGGAAATAGCCCAAATGTCCACTCACAGATGAAATGATAAAAAAGATGTGATATATATATACAATGGAGTATAACTCAGCAATCAAAAAGAATGAAATCTTGCCATTTGCGACTACACGAATGGAACTAGAGGGTATTATGCTAAGCGACATTAGTCAGAGAAAGACAAGTATCATATGACTTCCCTCATATGAGGAACTTAAGATACAAAACAGATGAACATAAGGGAAGGGAAGCAAAAATAATATAAAAACAAGGAGGAGGACAAAACCTAAGAGACTCTTTTTTTAATATTTATTTGAGAGAGAGAGAGAGAGAGAGAGAGAGAGAGAGAGAGAGAGAGATATGAGTGGGGGAGGGGCAGAGAGAGAGAGACAAAGAATCTACAGCAGGCTCCAGGCTCTGAGTTGTCAGCACAGAGCCTGATGTGGGGCTGGAATTCATGAACCACAAAATCATGACCTGAGCCAAAGCTGGACGCTTAACTGATGGAGCCACCCAGGTGCCCTTAAGAGACTCTTAAATACAGAGAACAAACTGAGGGTTGCTGGAGGGGTTCTGGGTGGGGTGCTGGGCTAAATGGGTAAGGTACATTAGGGAGGACACTTGTTGGGACGAGCACTGGGTGTTATACATAGGGAATGAATCACTAGAATCTACTTCTGAAGTCATTATAGCACTGTATGCTAACTAACTTGGATGTAAATTAAAAAATAAACAAGAAAATTGGACACACATACACACACACAAATATATATCCCAGGGCACCTGGGTGCTGCAGTTGATTTAGCATCTGATTCTTGATTTCGACTCAGGTCACGATCTCAAGGTTCATGAGTCCAAGACCCGGATTGGGCTCTGCACTGATTGTGCAGAGCCTGATTGGGATTCTCTCTCTCTTCCCCTCAGTGTGCACTCTCTCTCAAAATAAATAAATAAACTTAAAAAAATAATAAATAAATAAAGTAATCCCGTTTCTCTGAAATCTAGTCTCTTCTCATCCATATCTCACTCCTGATAATCAAATAGACTCTAGGTAGAAATATTTTAATTAAAAAAAATAAAAACTGTAATACTGCTAGAAAGACACAGATGAAAATTTTTATGATCTTCAGTTAAATAAAGCTCTATGAAAGACATAAACCCCAGAAACAAAATGGAAACAACTAATTATGAAAACATGTTAAATTTGTTCACAATAAAACTCAGCCCCATTAACAAGGGTAAAATATGAATAGCAAATCTGACATAAAAAATATATATATTATATACATGAGTCATATATGTGACAAAAGACTAATTTTTCCTTAAAAAAATCTTTTTTGAAATGACCAAAAGTCAGACACAAAAAATGGTCAAAGGAAATAACAGCATTGCCTAGGTAATGAATTAAAACATCAACTGACATATAAGTAAAGAAATGTAAATTTGAATACTTTTGATAGTACTTTCCATCAATGATATTGAAAAATGTTAAGAAATATTAATATATAAAACTCTCATGTACCCTAATAGAAACTGTGAGGTGTATAATCATTGTGAAAGGCATTTAATCTATCCTTCTATTTACCTATCTACCATCTATCTGTATGTACATAGACACTACAGAAGGAGCCCAAAGTACATATGAGAATATACATTTTTTAATAAGCATACCATTTTGACACATATCAGTTCCACTCTTGAATATGTGTGATACACTCACACAACTGTACAAAGATATAAGTACAAGACTGATTTCCCTGCACTCTTTGTAATTATACAAACTGAAAATAAGTACATTTTAATAAAGTATTGTTAAATAAATTAAATGCATTTCCATATGACACTGTGCTGTGCAGATCTCAGAGTGAAGTAGCAAGAAACATTTGAATAGTTGCCATGTTTTTCTACTGCAAATCCCCATTTATATTTAATCAATACCTTCGGGAAAATACTACTATGCAAATATCCTGTTTCTCCTCAAAGAGGAAAACATATTTAATAACTAGAGTGCAATATTTGTATACATTTCTTATTGTTTTTAGCCTTACAATCTGTAGTCACAATATCACTTTCCAAAGTTAATTGTATTAATCCTGCTCTTCCCTACCCTTTCAGTGTGATCTGTAATATAATTAGACTAATTTGTTATAGTTGGTATTCCATTTTAGGTTCAAGAAATATTGTGAACTTGCAGTTTGCCTAGCTTTTTTACATATTTGGAAGTGACACTTTTTCCAGCTCTCTACATTCCCAAGTGAAAACTAGAAGTTCTGATCTGCCTTATTCTTCTAGTGAAGTTTTCCTTTCAATTGAAGAAAACACAAATAACTGCATCAGAAACAATCCCCAAGTCCTGAACATATTTCTAAGCATTTCCAATACAATTATCAAACTGAATTTTCAGGAAGACACAAAATTCTAAGTATACTGCACGAATGTCCTTGGTTCCTTATAGTGAGACCTTGGTTTGCAAGTTTCCACAATTTGATTTAAGAGTTACTCAGCCACATTTCAAATGCCATTCTTAGCTGCCTTTATTGCCCTTTGGGCTCTCAATGACTCCCTCAACATAGTTGTGTTGTGCCTACATCAGCCTTGGTAATTACCCAAGCTTTTTTGAGTTAAGATAAAGAAAACAGTAATTGAATGAATATAGTTCTATTTTGGCCTACGGTGAACTTGGTTCTCTTTATAAGCATCTTTACCGTTCATTCTACAGCTGAATTCAAGTTCTTAACTAATGTGAAGCTTTAGGGAACAATTTCTAAAATGTTTAGAGAATCAAAGCAATTGATTCTAAATCAAGTTGCACTGAGTTCACTTTAACTGTAATTTACAGATTTCAAAATGTACAGTGGCATATTATATAAGGACAGATTTTCTTCTGTACTTAGGTTTAACTGTCACTCATAAAACACACATAGTACTGTACTATCAATACAATGATTTGAAACACCTGACAACTGTTGAACAAACACAGTAATTCATTAAAACCTTGGGGAAGTTTTCTCTTCTGCACTATGAATAGCTTTTCTTTTACTCCTGCACAGAATGCTAATGCAGAAAGCCTGTGATCAAAGTGTACTGGAGATGTGCTTTTAGAACAGGGAGTCACTCCACACTGGTGTTTCTGTTTGATTCTTTTGTTCAGTAAAAATGCCACTTGCAGCAGAAGTACACACAGAGGGAAAAGTGACAATTCTGAACAAGGAAATCAAGCAAGCTTGAGATGCTTTCTGATATACTGATAAATCTAAGAAGTTTTCCTTTGCAGCCCAGCCTTTGCTATAATATCCCTTCTCTGCTGTGGGCAAAGTGACTGGCTGGACAGCTACAGCCTCTCTTTCTAGCTGGCAGGAATGTTCCTAGAAGTTGACAAGCAGCCCACACAACATGGCTTGTACTCTTATTACTGAAGACAGGCTGAAAATGCATTGCTTGCTCTGGTGCTCATTGTTGCAGCTTTTGCTAATGAGGTGCTTTTTTTTTTTTCTTTTTTTCTTTTTTTTCCCCATAACCAAGTGAGACTCTGCCCTGTGACAAATCACAAATTTGGTTGTTTTTTCAGGTGTGAATCTAGATATTTCTATCAGACCTGTCTGGAACAATCTTTAAGTTTAAATGGTTCTATTTTGCCTGTGTGTACTACTGATGCTAGACTTTACACTTTAACATTATTTCTAAATACTTTTTAGGAGCATTTAACTCTCATTTATTCCTACTTAAAATGAAAAAATGCATATTTAAGTAAAAAGGAGTCCACCTTTGTAATATCTCAGTCTGATATTTTATTTCATCTATAACATTAAACTTACACAAAATGATATTTAATGTTAAAAGATCATGCTTTAAAATATTACTTAATGAAATGACAGATTCTCATAACAATAAAAACAGATTAAAAACAAAAATGTGATGTGACTTCTGTTCTGTAAAACCTTAAGTACTTCTACTTATATTTCCAAATGTTGAAAATTGAAACCAAATAGAGTCCAGAAATAGACCCAAACATGTAGGACTATTTTACCCAAAGGATCCAAGATAATTCAAAGGAGTGAGGGCAGTTTGCTCAACAATGGTATCAGATCAATTGGCCATCTACATGCCGAAAATTAAATAACAAAATTAAAGAAACTTTGACCTCATACCACATAAAAAACTAACTCAAAATGTATCAGAAAGTTAAACGTAAACCTGAAATTATAAAACTTATGGAAGAAAACAAGAGAAAATCACTATGACCTTGGGTTGGTCAAAGATTTCTAAGATATGATGCAAAGAGCACAAACTTACCTATAAAAGATTATTAAATTAGATTTCATCAAGATTTTCAAAATGTGCTCTTGGAAATATATTTTTTAGAAAATTAAAAGATAAGTCACAGACTGGAAGAAAATATTACAAAACAGTAATATATAAAGAACTTTCAATAATCAATATAAAAACCGAATAAGAGACAGGCATTAAGATTTTCACAGACACTTCACCAAGATATTGCAAGATGGCAAAGGAGCACGTGAAGGCATCCTGTCAACATCATTAATCATTAGGGAAATAAAAATTAAAACCACAATAAGATACCACTTAAACAAGAAAAATTGATTATATAAAATGGTGGCAACTGCCATGTTGTTATATTGCTGATGGGAATGAAAAGTCATAGCCATTTTGGAACAAAGGTATTTATTTATCTCCACACAAAAATGTACATATGAAAGTTCTTACTTTATTCCTGAATTCCAAAAATGTAAAACACAGGAATGTCCATTCCCTGGAAACAGATAAACTGTAGTATATGCATACAATGGAAATCTACTTAGCAATAAAAAGAATAAGCTATATTCCTTTCAAAAGCATTAAGCTCAACAAAATAAGCCAGACCTCCAAGGCTGCCCACTGTATGGTTCTGTTCATATGGCATTCTGGAAAAAGCCAAATTTTAGGGACAATAATCAGATAAATGGTTGACAGGGTCCAGGCATATGGGATAGAAATAAACATGAAAGGATTCAAGGAAATTTTGGAGTGGTTAAAATAGTGTGTAGTGACAGTTTCATGACTCATAAATTTGTCAAAATCATAGAAGAGTACATCTTAAAAGGGTGAATTTTACTGTGTGCAAATTAGACCTCAATAAGCCAAAAAAAGTCAATATTATTTCTTTCTTGCTCATAAAATTTTCCTCTATTTGGTGTTTTATAATTTACATTTTTCTCCCTAATAATGTACCATTTCAGTAGTGGAAAAGTCCACTTTTCTTACTATTGTAAATCAATTTGATTGGAGTTAGATCTTACGCAACTTAGGTAGTATTGAATGCTACAGTCCAACATATCTTCTACAGATAAACAGCACAAGTGAACATTTTCTTTGGAAGAATTCAGAATCTGGATTTTGAATCAACTGAATAGAGATACTAGAATGTAGAAAAGAAGGATCCTCCAAGGCCTATCTATAAGCCATAAAAAAATCTCTTATTTCATTTCCTTCTAAATGAGTACTTATGTTCCTTTGTGATTTTTAAACAAGACTAAGCTGACCATAATTATTCAATTTTTATAATAAGAAACATGGATACTACTATTAAAGTGATGATGTTCTTTGAGAATCAAAAATTTTCTCCAGAGAGACGCCTGGCTGTTTCAGTAGCTTGAGCCCCTGACTCCTGATTTCAGCTCAGGTCAGGATCCCTGGGTCATGGGATTGAGCCCCTGACGGGCTCTGCACTGGGCATGGAGCCTGCTTAAGATTCTTTTTTTCTCTTTGTCCCTCTCCCCCACTCATGCTTTCTGTCTCTCTAAAATTAAAATAGATACATACATACATACATACATACATACATACATACACACACATACAGAGATACATAGATAGATACATAGATAAATACTTTTCTCCAGAGAAATGGCCCTTTGTACTCACTGAAGTGGTAATCACTCTTTCAGGCTGCCAGAGTAGTGTGTCAGGAGTCTCAAACTCAACTGAATATAGAGGCCACTCAGGCAACAGTAATGGGTCAAGCCAACTTGGTGTAATAATGGGTAGGCAGTATGAAAAATAAGACAGAGCCCTTGTAGAACATGGCCCTTGTAAAAATGTCCACATTGAAAGTTTTAAACAAAACACTTCTTGCTAACATGGCCACCTGGAGGCTCTAGATTTGTGCATCACAAACAAAAGCACAGGAATTCCTTTTTCACTTTTTATGGACTGGTTGATCAGAAAATAGATTATAGGGGCACCTGGGTGGCTCAGTCGGTTAAGCGTCCGACTTCAGCTCAGGTCACGATCTCGCCGTCCTTGAGTTCGAGCCCTGCGTCCGGCTCTGGGCTGATGGCTCAGAGCCTGGAGCCTGCTGCAGATTCTGTGTCTCGCTTTCTCTCTGCCCCTCCCCTGTTCATGCTCTGTCTCTCTCTCTCTCTCTCAAAAATAAATAAACGTTAAAATTTTTTTTAAATAAAAAAAAGAAAATAGATTATAATGCCTAAATGATTTCTTAAAAGCAATTTACATTTTTTATCAAATTCATACAAACCATTCAGTAAAAAATGTATCCATAGATAAAAGAAACCGCATGTAAAATTACAAAATATTTTGAATGAAACAAAACCAAAAACTGTATAATCTATGGGATGCAGCTAGAGTAGTATTTAAAGGGAAGTCCAAATTTTCCAGTGCTTACCTTAACAGAGGAAAGGAAAATTGAAGGATCTCTAAACAAAAATTTAAGCTTTTACCTTAAGAAACTAATATAAGAAGAACAAACTAAACTCAAGCAGAAAGAAGAAAATATAAAGATAAAAGCTGAAATCAACAAAATCAAAAGCTAGAAAAAAATAGAGAAAATCAATGAATCCAAAAGTTGATTATAAAAGAGTAACAAAATTGACAAACTTTAGCTAGACTGAACAAGAAAAAAAGAGAAATCACAGATTTTTAAACTCAGTAACGGAAGAGAGGGGCATTGCTCCTCACCTACAGAAAATGATAGTATTATACAAGAATACTGTGTACATTTTTATGGCAAAAAACTAGATAACTCTGATGAAATGGATACATTTCTAGAAAGACAGAATTGCCAAAAATGACTCAAGATAAAAAGAAGACTCTGAATAGATCCGTAACCAGTGAAGAAATGAATTTTGTGATTAAATTCTCTCTCCAAAAAAAAAAAAAAAAAGTCTAGGCACAGAGAACTTCTCTTATAAAATCTATCCTTTACTTAAAGAATAAATGTGACCCTTCATACACTCCAAGAAAATACAAGAGGAAGCAACATTTTCTACTTCATTCTAGGAAGCCAATTGGCACTATGATACCCATCTAAAGAAATAATAATAGAAAATTACAAGTCAATGTCCCTCATGCATAAATCCAGCAACACACAAAGGATTATCAAATAGGACCAAATGAAAGTTATACCAGAAATGAAAGGTTGGTTTAACATTCAGTATAAGTCAATATATCCTATAAGGAGAATAAAAGACAAACCCTGTCTTTTCAATAAAATACATTAAACAAAATTTAATTATAATTTGTGGTAACGTATTTCAACAATTTAGGAAGAAAAGGGAAGTTTCCCAACCGGAGAAGGGCACCTATGAAAAAGCTCCAACATCTTTCTTAATGATGAAAGATTGAATGCTCTCCCCATAATATAGATACAAGAGTATGTCCACCTTTACCACTTTTATTCAATAATTACTTCGAGTCATTGCATTTAGATAAACTAAACTAACCAGGGGGGAGGGCATGGGGGGAAAAAAGAGTGAAGAAGGCAAACCATAAGAGACTCTTAAATACTGAGAACAAACTGAGGGTTGATGGGGGGGGGTGGGGAGAGGGGAGAGTGGGTGATGGGCATTGAGGGGAGCACCTGTTGGGATGAGCAGTGGGGGTTGTATAGAAACCAATTGACAATAAATTATATATAGATATAGATATAGATATAGATATAGATATAGATATAAATAAACTAAAATAAAAAACATTCAGATTATAAGGAAGAAGTAAAACCATTCACAGTCCTGATCCATTTTGTGAAAATGCACGCCCGTGCGCACGTGCGCGCACATACACACACAAAAACTGATGAAATTAATAAATGAGTTCAGAAAACTTAAAAAATAGAAAATCAATCATATTTCTATATATTACCAATGAATAATTAAAAAATAAATCTAGGAAAGCAATCATTCCAAACAATTTTAAAATACTTAGAAAAAATTTAACATAAAATATATATATAGTAAACAAAATAGTAATAAGAGAAATTGAAGACTATCCAAATTCATCAAGAGGTATTTCATGTTTGTGGATTACAAGTTTTAATATTATTATGATTAAAATTCTCCTCAATTTAATCTATATATTCAATATAATCCCTATCAAAATAAATCAGTCTTTTAATTTCTAGATAGCAACAGGCTTAAGTGAAAATTTGTTTACCTATGCAAATGACCTCAAATAACTAAAATAAATTTAAAAAAAGACAAATTTGAAGGATTTACATTACCTGGTACCCAGTAATCTAAAGTGTAGTACTGCTGTAATGATGGGTATTTAGGTTATGGAATTGAGAGTCCAGAAATAAATGTTTATATTTATGATTAACTGGTTTATTTTCACAAAGGTTCCTAAGTAATTTAATGGGGGAAAATAGTATTTATAACACTGATGCTGGGAACACTGCATATACATATGCAAAAATATGATTGAAGACATCCCAGACCAATATAAAAATACTAACTCAAAATGAAGTAGAATCCAAACTATGAGCTAAAATTATAAATCTCATGGAAGAAAACACAGGAGAAAATTATCATTATCTTGGGTTAAAGAATTATGAATATGACATCAAATTGTATAAAAGGAAAAAATTGATAAATTTGACTTCATCAACATTTCAAATTTGAGTGCTTCAAGTAACACACACACAAAAACAAAATTAAAACACAAGCACAGACTTAGAGAAAATATTTCAAACATATATCTAAATTGTATCCAAATTAAATAATTCTTACAACTCAATAATATGAATAACACAATTTTTAAAAAGGTTAAAACACACGCATAGACATTTCACTAAAAAAGATATGTGAAGATATAATATGCATTTAAGAAAATTCTCAGTATCAGTCCTTAGGTAAATACAAATTAAAATTCCAATAGAATATTATTTTCTATTTTATTTTTTTATTTTTTATTTAAAAAAAATAATGTTTATTTATTTTTGAAACAGAGAGAGACAGAGTGCAAGTAGGAGAGGGGCAGAGAGAAAGGGAGACACAGAATCTGAAACAGGCTCCAGGATCTGAGCTGTCAGCACAGAGCCCCACGAGTGGCTCAAACTCACAAACCATGAGATCATGACCTGAGTCGAAGTCAGACACTTAACTGACTGAGCCACCCAGGTGCCCCATATTTTGCTATTATAACTATAATCAGAAGACTAAAAATAACAATTGTTAATGAAAATGTGAAGTCTTGCTCTGCATTGCTGGTGAGAATTTAAAAAGTAAATGCTGTACTCATCAAAACAGTATGGTACTGGCATAAGAACAGACACTCAGATCAATGGAACAGAATAGAGAACCCAGAAATGGACCCAACAACATTTGGCCAACTAATCTTTGACAAAGCAGGAAAGAATATCCAATGGAATAAAGACAGTCTCTTAAGCAAATGGTGCTGGGAAAACTGGGCAGCAACACGCAGAAGAATCAACCTGGACCACTTTCTTACACCATACACAACAATAAACTCAAAATGGATGAAAGACCTTAATGTAAGACAGGAAGCCATCAAAATCCTCAAGGAGAAAGCAGGAAAAAACCTCTTTGATCTTGGCTGCAGCAACTTCTTGCTCAACATGTCTCCAGAGACAAGGGAAACAAAAGCAAAAATGAACTACTGGGACCTCAACAAAATAAAAAGCTTCTTCACAATGAAGGGAACAATCAGCAAAACTAAAAGGCAACCAACAGAATGGGAGATGATATTTGCAAATGACATATCAGATAAAGGGTTAGTATCCAAAATCTATAGAGAACTTATCAAACTCAACACCCAAAAAACAAATCATCCAGTGAAGAAATGGGCAAAAGACATGAATAGACCCTTCTCCAAAGACGACATCCAGATGGCCAACCAACACATGAAAAAATGCTCAACAACACTCATCATCAGGGAAATACAAATCAAAACCACAATGAGATACCACCTTACACCTGTCAGAATGGCTAACATTAACAACTCAGGCCACAACAGATGTTGGCGAGGATGTGGAGAAAGAGGACCTCTTTTGTATTGTTGGTGGAAATGCAAGCTGGTGCAGCCACTCTGGAAAACAGTATGGACTAAACAAACTAAAAATAGAACTACCCTATGACCCAGCAATTGCACTACTAGGCATTTATCCACAGGATAAAGGTGTGCTGTTTCGAAGGGACACATGCACCCCCGTGTTTATAGTAGCACTATCAACAATAGCCAAAGTATGGAAAGAGCCCAAATGTCCATTGATGGATGAATGGATAAAGAAGATGTGGTATATATACAATGGAGTATTACTTGGCAATCAAAAAGAATGAAATCTTGCCATTTACAACTACGTGGATGGAACTGGAGGGTATTATGCTAAGTGAAATTAGTCAGAGAAAGACAAAAATCATATGACTTCACTCATATGAAGACTTTAAGAGACAAAACAGATGGATGTAGGGAAAGGGAAACAAAAATAATATAAAAATGGGGGGGGACAAACAGAAGAGACTCATAAATATGGAGAACAAACTGAGGGTTACTGGAGGGCTTGTGGGAGGTGGGATGGGCTAAATGGGTTAGGGGGACTAAGGAATCTACTCCTGAAATCACTGTTGCACTATATGCTAATTTGGATGTAAATTCTAAAAAAAAATTAAATAAATAAATAAATAAATAAGTAAGTAAGTAAATAAATAAATAAATGGTAAAGCTACTTTGAAAAGCATTTTGTCAATTTATGACTCAAATCCTACTCTCATATCTGCTTAAGAGAGATGCAAACACATCTTCCCACAAAGACTTGTGTACAAAGTTTATAACAAAATTATTGAGTGAAAAATTAAAAATAAATTCAATGTCCATCAACTGATGAAACAATAAACAAAATATGTTGTATCCATACAGTGAATTCATAAATTCATGAATATAATGGAACAATCTACTGATATGTACTACAATGTGGATGGGCCCTAAGATGATTATGCTAAGTAAAAGATGGTAGATTTAAAAACGTATATATTATAGCATTTCATTTATATAGAGGCTCCATAAAAGGCAAAGCTGATCCATGGTTCTCTGAGATTGATGGTGGGAGCAAAGACTGACTTAAAATTGGTATAAGGGAACACTTTGGGAATGTTCTAAAACTGGACTGGAGTGACGGGTGCACAATTCTATGACTATATTAAAATAATTTAGTTATACCTTGTAATGTATGAATTTATAGTAATTTATAAGCTATAAAAAGGCCTGTAATTTTTTTTAATAAATAATATCTGTTAGTGTTCAGTTCTTTTCAAATTTAAGATTTCTAGATTGGAACACTTGAGTTCTAACCATTGAAAGGAAAAAAATTCTTTTTGCTTTTTTCCTTCCATTTTACTTCCCTAATTTAATGCATGAAAGTCCTTGAATACCAGTGGCACTCATAGCAGCATGCGGGTCTACTAACTGTTACTGCCCTCCATTTATTCTGTATGCCAGCCTTTTTCTAGCATGTCTTACTGAAGAGTGATTAGGGCCTCAGAGCTATCCATTCTCTATGACAAAATTTTGTAAAGTATGTTCTAACAGATGCTAATGAATATTATTTTCCCTTTCCACAATTGCAAAATATTTTATAGATCCATATGTTTTGGATACCAGTGCACTAAATATAAAAAATAAAATTTTCATCATTGTAGAGCCTCTTCGAGTCCTTAGCATGTTACTACAATTTCCTTTTGTTTTACAAAATATATATGACTGCATGCAGTCACCCGGAAATCCACTGATATAACTTCAATGATCAACTTCAAAGCCCACACATATGATGGGGTCACCGTATCTAGCTGGCAGATAAGGGGTGGGGAGGAAGACTGTGCATTTCTCTGATCAGAGCTCCATCAGAGCTCCATGATCACACCTAACTGCAAGGGAGGCTGGAAATGTAGGCCAATGCTGGGCCTACAAAAAAGAAATGGGTGTGACAGATATCTAGCCAGTGTCCTTTTTAAAACTAAGAGTATGTCACTTGATTCTTTAGTTTGTATATCCCATAGGTTTCCCAGTGATGAATATAAGAGGACTACAGATAGGTATACCCTACATCTCTTCCGCAGAAGAATATATCTGACATCATTTCGTCAAATTCCTTTGTTCTACTGTTTCATCATTTGAGCCCTTTGTCCTCTACTATCTATGCTAAAAAATGTTTTGTATATGTAATATATATTAATGCTGTTGGGAGGGAAATCATTTTTTTTAACTTCAGCAAAAAAAAAAATTCTCTAAGGCATAATATGTTCACATTATCTACATTTTCATCAGCTCATTCTTTTAAAAACATGACTAATATTTGTGGGGTGTTTTACAATTTTCACATCACTTTTACATGCAAAATTCCACTTAACCCTCATAATTTTCCTGGCAGGCATTATTACAAATAAACTGCAGATAGTGAGTTGCATTGTACCTTTTCAATGACACCAAAAAGTAGTATGACACATTCTAGGAAATACCTCACAGGAATCCTTGGAACAAGTTAAAATCAGGTAAGATTCAAGAATATTTCATCACAGTTATTCAGGGGCAATTTTGAGAATCTTCTTTTATTAAATATAATTTACAATTTACATTAAATGAACTTACTCATTAATCATTACATAAAATCCCCAAATTCAATGACTGGGCTTTTTAGGTCCCTGTGCTAAGTACCAAGATTACAAAGAGATTTAAAAGTAAACTTTTGACGGGCGCCTGGGTGGCTCAGTCGGTTAAGCGTCCGACTTCGGCTCAGGTCATGATCTCATGGTCCGTCGTGGGTTTGAGCCCCGCGTCGGGCTCTGTGCTGCCAGCTCATAGCCTGGAGCCTGTTTCAGATTCTGTGTCTCCCTCTTTCTCTGACCCTCCCCTGTTCATGCTCTCTCTCTGTCTCAAAAATAAATAAACGTTAAAAAAAAAAAAAAGCAAACTTTTGATCCCCTTCATAAAGCTGTATTTTTTTAAATTAATTTATTTATTTTGAGAAAGAAAGAGGAGATAGAGAATACCAAGCAGACTCCATGCTGTCAGTGCAGAACCCAACGGAAGGCTTGATCCCATGAACCATGAGATCATGACCTGAGCCAAAATCAAGAGTCGGATTCTTAATGGACTAAGCCACCCAGGTGCCCCTGCTTCATATAGTTTTAAGTCAAATGGAGGTGCCAGAATTTGCATGTGCAACATTAAACAACATGTGTGAACACCTGTGTTCATGCCAAATGAGTGGGACAGTAACTATAAGTGTGGATTTAAAATGATTCCCTAGGACTAGAGTAATCAGGATAGTCTCCCAGAGGCTGTCAAATCGAGCAATGATGAGGGAACCCTTTAGATGACTAAGAAGAGGGAGAAAAAGAAACAGAATCAATGCATGGGGAATGTCAAGTACCTAAGCAAGTAAAAAGTTGCATGGGGTATCCAAATAGCATTGCACAGACCTGCTTCACTGAATGAGAATTCCTATTAGGAAATTGAAAAAAATAAGACTGAAGAGAAAACAGATGATGGAGATCCCTGAATGCCAATAAAAATGTTAATTTTTTTCTATATAGGCAGTGAGAGCCAACTATTTTAGAACAACTACCCATATTGAAAATCATTCTATGTGTTGGTATCTTCTCACTGGGAAACAAGGGATTAGTGTGAACAATTACATGAAAAATGACGAGATAGCTTATATTAAATGGATAAATTCCTAGAAAAATGCAAACTACCAAAATGGACACTATAAGAAATAGGAAATCTGAATACACATATAACAAGTTTAATTAATTTTCAAATTTCCCAAAAAGGAAAGCCCAGGGCCAGGTATGCTAGTTGGTAAATTCTACTGAATGTTAAAAAAAAAAAAAAATTAACACATGGAGTTCGCCAACTCAAAAAAAAATTAGATAATACTTCACAAGTTAGTCTATGAGGTCAGTATCATGGTAGTGCCACAACCAGATAAAAAAATAAGAAGAAAAGAAACTAAAGAGCAATATCTCTTAAGAAACATAAGCCCCAAAACCTTTTATAAATATTAGCAAACCAAAATGTTTAAGATATATAAAAGATTTTACTCCATGAACAAGTGGGATTTGTCCCACAAATGCAGTTTAATATCTAAAATCAATATAATAAATAATATTAATAGAATAAATAACAAAAGAACACACAATCATTTCAATAGATACAGAGAGAGCACTTAACAAGATACAACATACTTTTATAATAAAATCATTCAGGAAACCAGGAATAGAAGGGAACGTCCTCAACCTCGTAAAAGGCATCTATAAAAAGTTAATATCTATCTGCATAATCTCTGGTGAGAGAACAAATGCTTTCAACCTAAGATCAAGAACAAGATGACTGTGCCTGCTCTAGTCACTTTTATTCAACATTGTGGTAGACAGTCTAGCAGGACAATTAGACAAGGGGAAAAAAAAAAGTATCCAGATAGGAAGGGAGAACTAACACTATGTCTATTCGTAGATGACAAGATCTTGTGTAGAGAAAATCCTAAGGAATTTGCAAGTTAAAATAAAATATCAAAACTAATAAACAAGTAGTGCAGGTTACAGTATACAAAATCAATCTATAAAAATCAACTTCTATACACTATCAATAAATAATCCAAAAATTAAGAATATAATTGCATTTACAATAGCATCAGAAAGTATCAAATAATTGGGAATAGGCTTAACAAAAAAAATGAAAGACTTTTATAATGAAAACTACAAAACATTAATGAAAGTAATTAAAGAAGACCTAACTATTTGGAATGACATCCCATGTTCACAAATTAGAAGACTTAATGTTCCCAAGATAGCAGCACCCTCCAAATAAATGTACCTATTGAACACAATCTCTATCAAAATCCCAGCTGAAGATTTTGTAAAAATTGATAAACTGATCCTAATAATCATATGGAAATGCAAGAGTCCCCAAATAGCCAAGACAACCTTGAAAAAGTTGCATGAGTCACACTTACCCATTTTAAAACTTACTACAAAGCTATTGTAATCAAGACAGTGTGGTACTGGAATAAGCATAAACATCTAGATTATTAGAATAGACTTGAGAGTCCATAAATAAACCCTTACATTTACAGTTAAATATAACTGACATATAATATCTTATTACCATTAGGTAAATCATAGTGATTCAGTGTTTTTATATATTATGAAATGATCCCACAGTAAATCTAGTTGCTATCTGTCACCATAGAAAAGTATTAAAATATTGACTATATTCCCTAGGCTGTACTTTACATATATATGACTTCTTATTTTATAATTGGACTTTTGTACCTGTTAATCCCCTTTGCCTACTTCACATACGCCCCCTAAATTCTCTCCTCTGGTAACCAACAGTTTGTTTCACTTATCTCTGAGTCTCTATTTTGTTTGGTTTATTAGTTTTGTTAGGCTCCACCTATAAGTGAAATCATATGGTATTTGTCTTTCTCTGATTTATTTCACTTAGCATAATACCCTCTACATCCAGTGACATTTTCACAAATGGCAAGATTTAATTCTTCTTTATGGCGGGATAATATTTCAATATTTATATCACATCTTTTTTTTAAGTTTATTTGAGAGAGAGTGTGCATGTGAGTGGGGGAGGGGCAGAGAGAGAGAGGGAGAGACAGAATCCCAAGCTCATCATGGAGCCCAACCTGGGGCTCAATTCCACAAACGATGAGATCATGGCCTAGCCAAGATCAAGAGTCAAACACTTAACCAACTGATCCACCCAGGTGCCCTGATCACATTTTCTTTATCCATTAATTTATTGATGGAAACTTAGGTTGTTTACATATCCTAGCTATCATAAATAATGCTGCAATGAACACAGGGGTGCACATATCTCTTTCAATTCATGTTTTCATTGTCTTTGGATAAGTACACTTAAATGGAATTGCTAGGTTACATGGTATTTCTATTTTAAAATTTTTGAGGACCCACTGTACTGATTTCAATAGTAGCTTAACCAGATTACATTCCCACCAACAGTATATGAAGGTTTCTTTTCTCCACACCCCTGTCAACTCTTATTTTTTGTCTTTTTGATAATATCCATTCTAACAGGTGTGAGGTGAAAACTAGTTAATAGTGCTGAGTATCTTTTCATGTGCCTCTTGGACATCTGTATCCCTTCTTTGGAGAAATGTCTCTTCAAGCCCTCTGCCAATTTTTTAATCAGGGTTTTTTTAATATCAAGTTGTGTACATTTTTATATTATTTATATATTTATATTATTTTATATGCATTATTAGATGCATGATTTGCAAATATCTTCTCCCATTCACTCAAATGATTTTTGACAAAGGTACTTAGTCAATTCAAAGGAGAAAGAAAATTCTTTCAAACAAACTGTGCCAGTATTAATTGGATATCAAAGTGCAAAGGAATGAAATTAGATGCCCTGCCTCAAACAATATAAAAAAATTAACTCAAGTGGATGCTCACCTGAGTATAAGAGCTAAAACTATTACATTCACAGAAGAAAATATAAATGAAAGTCTTTGTTATCTTGACTTAGGAAACAGTTTCATAGATGTGACACCAAAATCACAAGAAAAGGAGATAAATTGGACTTCAACAAACCTAAAAACTTTTGTATTGTAAAGGTCACAAGCAATAAAGTATTAGAAAATCTTGTATATGATAAAGGATGTATATCCAGGATAAATAAGAAACTCATACAATAATGAATATACAAAAAGCTCAACAATAAAAAGCCATTTATTAAAAAAAATTGGTTAAGGATTTGAATAGACACGTCTTGAAATAACATACATAAATAGTCTATAAGCACATAAAAACATGTTCAATATCTTTGGTCATTAGGTAAATACAAATTAAGCCACAATGAGATACCACTCTGATACAGACGAGGCTTAATTTTAGTAACTTCCTAGCTCCTCCTTTCATGAACTTTACCTCCCCTCCCAACTCAAACCTTCATTCAGTCTACAAAATATCCTAACAGAAGGGCAATAGAATTGTACAATCAGAGAGCACCATTCAAACCGCATTCTATTGTAATGATGCTCTCTGGATTTGTGCAATGTCTCACTACTGGCTCAATATGTATGAAATTGAAACAATGAGAAAATAATGGAAGTGACACCAGCAAGATGGCAAAGTAGGAAGCCCTAGACCCTCCTCTCACTCACAAACACATTAATTCAACAAAAATTTAAAGATACATTCTGTTTTTGAAAAATCCAGAAAGTAATCAAAAGGCTTATTCCAGGAGAATGTGAAACCAGTCTCATAAAAGCCAGCAAAGAGATTGGGAAACCCTCTCACCAGAGTCCTTGCCCTGGGCACAGCACCATATGATAACGAAGAGACTTCCTAGGAGAGGGAAAGGGTTCATACATATATGCAGTGCCATCAATTTTCCTGCAGGAGCTCCCCAAAGGAATTTTGCTTTGCCAATTTTGGAATTTTGATGAGCTCATCATAGAGTTGACATGGAGACAAAGAATATAAAAATACTAACTTGGAGGGGTATATGCATGCCTATGTTTATAGAAGCGTTATTCACAACAGCCAAATTATGGAAGCAGCACAAGTGTTCACTGATAGATGAATGCATAAAGAAGTTATGGTATATATATACTACATAAAAAGGAACAGAATCCTTCCATTTGCAACAGGGATGGATCTATAGAGTATAATTCTAAGCGAAATAAGCCAGTCAGAGAAAGACAAATACCACATGATTTCACTAATATATGGAAGTTAAGAAACAAAACAAAGAAACAAAGAGAAGAAAGAGAGAGACAAACCAAAAACCAAACTCTTAATTATAGAGAACAAACTGATGGTTACCAGAGGGGAGGGGGGTGAAGGGATGGGAAAATATGAAGGGAATTAAGAGTACACTTATCTTGATGAGCATTGAGTAATATATGGCACTGTTTAAGCACTGTATTGTACACCTGAAACTAGTGTAACACTGTATATCAACCACACTGGAAGTAAAGTTTTAAAAATTAAAAACAAGAGAGACATAGAGAGTTGGACAGGTAGACATCATAGATCCCCACCCTGCTTAGCACAAAGCAAGCAAATGAAAAATCCAGGTTCTCAGCTTACCCAGGAGAAGGAAAGAGTTAATATGTGCATCCAGCACTCAAAATCCTCCAGGGCTGTCCAAAGAACTGGCATCTAACTTTTCAGTCTCAGAACTCTTATAGGTATGAAATAGCCCAGCCACCTGGGGAAAAAAACACAGATGGCAGCTTGAACTAGGTACCCCTCCTTCCAGCTGACCAAAAATGGACATAAACCACGGCTGCATTTTATCTCTGGGGAGGAGAAAGTTGGTAGAGACCCCCAGAATCTTAAGCTAGGCTGATTTGTGGGGGTCTTTGCCTGTTTAAGGCCAGTTTGTGAAGACTGGAAGAGGCGTCTGTTTTGTCTAATGCATAGGACAGTTTTGTATGCAATTAATCTTAAGTTATTTGCTTAAATAGACTGTTCTAACTGTAAGCTATTTTATGTAAGCATCAAGGTAACCACGAAAAATTCCTACAGAATTTACACAAAAGAAAAAGAGAAAGGAATCACAGCATATGAATACAAAAATCAACAAAACACAAGGGAAGATAGAAAAAAGAAAAAAACAGGGGCGGCTGGGTGGTGCAGTCAGTTAAGTGTCCAACTTTGGCTCAGGTCATGATCATGCAGTCCATGAGTTTGAGCCCCGCACTGGGCTCTGTGTTGACAGCTCAGAGCCTGGAACCTGCTGGATTCTGTGTCTCCCTCTCTCTCTGCCCTCCCCCCTACTCACACTCTGTTCTCTCTCTCTCTCTCTCTCAAAAATAAAGATTTAAAAAAAACCTAAAAAAAGAGAGAAAAATACAAACAAAAGAAATATAAAACTAATGGAAAAAAACGATCACAATTTGATAGTAAATTCTTCCTTACCAATAATTATTTAAAATATAAATGGATTAAATTTGCCAATCAAAAGACAGGAGTAACTGAATGTATTCAAAAAAAGACATGAGTACATGCTATCTACAAGAAACTCACTTTAGACTTAAGAACACACATAAACTGAGTGCAAGGATGGAAAATGTATTTCTCGCAAATGATAACCAAAATAAAGTATGGATGGTATACTTACATCAGAAAAAAAAAAAAAAAAAAAAAAAAAAAACTTTGAATCAAAAACTGTAACATGAGACAAAGAGGAATATTTTATAACAATAAAAGGGTGAATTCATCAGGAAAATATAACAATACCTATGCATCCAACATTAGAACACATACATATATTGAGCAAACACTGGCCCAATAGAAGGGAGAAATAGACAGCAATCATAGTAAGAGCTTATATTCACCACATTAATAATATAAAGGATAAAATCACATAACCATCTCAGTAGATGCAGGGAAAGCATTTGACAAAAGTCAAACCTTTTCATGAGAAAACGTCTCAACAAACTGGGAATATAAGGACATTACTCAACATAATGCAGGCATATATGGAAAAGACCATTCCTTACAT
The DNA here is from genome assembly GCF_018350215.1 of Panthera leo. Taxonomy (NCBI): domain Eukaryota; kingdom Metazoa; phylum Chordata; class Mammalia; order Carnivora; family Felidae; genus Panthera; species Panthera leo. The sequence goes on along the minus strand of NC_056684.1, from coordinate 56,704,856 downwards.
CATATCCAATCGTCAAAAAAAACAACCTGAAAGCTTTTCCTCTAAGATCAGACTCAAAAGATAAGGATGACCACTTTAGTCACTTGTATTCAAAAGGATACTGGAAATCCTAGCCAGAGCAATTAAGAAGAAAAAGAAATGAAAGACATACACATGAGCAATAAGAAGCAAAAGTATTCCTGTTGGCAGACTACATGATCTTATATATAGAAAATAAAGACTCCACCAAAAATTAAAAAATGTTTAAACTAATAAATGCAGTAAAGTTGCAGAATGCAAAATTAACATATTAAAAAAATCAGTTGTATTTCTACACACTAACAATGAACTGCGCAAAAGGGAATTAGAAGATTGGTGCTCGAATATGGCAGAGAAGTAGGAAGACCCTAGGCTTGCCTTGTCCCTCAAGCATAGATAGATAAATATCAATTCATTTTGAATACTCCAGAAATCGATCAGAGGACTGACAGAACAAAATGCACAACTAATGGAAGACAGGAGGCCACATTATGGAAGACAGGTGGTGCAGAGATGTGATTTGGGGAAGAAAAGGTTTGTGAGTGCTGTGAAGGGGAAGGAGCCCTGATCCCGGGGAGAGGCGAGAGAGGAGAACAAGAGAGAGAGAAAAGCACACAAAGGATCACATGAGGAAAACACTTCCCCAAAGACATTGATGGGGAAAATGAGAGGGGCTAATTTTGGTGGGGGGTGGTTTACAATCACAGGGGCTCAAAGACTGTTGTTTTCATGGTCTGGAACCTGACAACGCAGACAGCAGCAAGCACGAACTCCTCTCTCTAGGAGCAAAGAAGCTAGCTGGTACTATTTTCCTCCCCACCCCTCAGCATAAACTAACATCAGCAAACAGCACAGCATGAACACTGGCTGCCTAAATTGCATACACCAAGCCATGTCTCCCTGCAGTCTGTTGGTACTGCTTTTCTCAGGGAAGTGTACCTGAGAACCAACATAGTGGGAGTCTCTCCCAGGAGACCAGCACAACCCCCACCCCCACATGCACCACATCTACTGACCAGAGAGTTGTGCAAAGCTTCAGCTCTAGTGGAAATGGCACCAGGTCTCTTTGAACAAGCCAACAAGAGCATATCTGGTAAAAACTTGGCACTCTGATCAAGGTCTAATCCTTCTACACTGCAGGCAAGGAAAAACTCTGCAAAAGACTGACCTGATACAGCGCCATAAAACAGCAGCTAAGTACAACAGAGACAATTCCTGAAATACCAGGTTCTGGACAATATATGACCTTTTCTTCATAAAGCCATTACTCTCAGGAGTGGGAAACATAAGAGGCTTTTCTAACACAGAGAAGCAGACAGACACCTAGACAAAATGCCAAGATAGAGGAATTCATCCCCCCACAAAGAACAAGAAATGTTACAGCCAGAGATATAATAAAACAGATACAAGTTATGTGCGTGATCTAGAATTTAAAGCAACAATTATAAGGATACTAGCTGGGCTTGAGAAACAGATAGAAGATACCAAGGAGTCCCTTACTGCAGAGATAAAAGAGCTAAAAACTAATCTGGTCAAAATGAAAAATGCAATAAACAAGATTTGAAACTAACTGGATACGATGACCACAAAGACGGAAGAAGCAGATGAACAAATAAGTGATATAGAAGAAAAAAATTATGGAAAATAATAAAGCTGCACAAAAGAGGAAAAGAAAAATCTTGGATCATGAAAGTAGACTTAGGGAACTCAGTGACTCCATAATGCATAATAGCATTCATATCATAGGAGCCCCAGATGAAGAGAGGGAAAATGGATCAGAAAGTACTAATTTGAAGTAAGGACAGCTAAAAACCTCCCTAATCTGAGAAAGGAGACAGACATCCAAATACAGGAGGCACAGAGAACTCCCATCAAAATCAACAAAAGCAGGCCAACACTGAAACATATTGTAGTTAAATTTGCAAAACAGAGATGAAGAAAAAGTCCTAAAAGCAGCAAGACAAAAAAAGTCCCTAACATACAAGGAAAGATAAATAAGGTTAGCAGTAGATCTCTCCACAGAAATTTGGTAGGCAAGAAGGAAGTGGCATGATATGTTCAACGTTCTGAATGGGAAAAATATGCAGCCAATAATAGTCTATCCAGTAAGGCTATAAATCAGAATAGAAGGGGAGATACATGGTTTCTCAGACAAACAAAAATTAAAGGAGTTCATGACCACTAAACCAGCCCTGTAAGAAATATTAAAGGGGACTCTCTGAGTGGGAAAGAATGACAAAAAGCAACAAAGACTAGTAAGGAACAGAGAAAATCTCTGGAAACAATAACAAAACAAGTAATAAGGTGGCACTAAATCCTTACCAATAATTACTCTGAATATAAATGGACTAAATCCTCCCATCAAAAGACATAGGGTGGCAGAATGGATAGAAAAACAAGACCCATGTATAAGATCTTGAAGAGACTCATTGTAGACATAAAGACATCTGAGATTCAAAGTGAGAGGGTGGAGAAACAGTTACCATTGCAAACGGATGTTAAAAGAAAGCCAGAGTGACAATACTTATACAAACTACAATTTAAACCAAAGATTGTAACAAGAGATAAAAAACGGCATTAAATCATACTAAAGGGGTCTATCCAACAAGATCTAACAGTTGTAAATATTTATGCCCCCAACTTGACACATCCAAATATATAAAACATTCAATAACAAACATAAAGGGGCTCATTGATAATAATACAATAATTGTAAGGGACTTTAATATCCCACTTACATAAATGGACAAATCATCTAAGCAGAAAATCAACAAGGAAACAATGGCTTTGAATGACACACTGGACTGAATGGACTCCACATATATATTCAGCACATTTCATCCGACAGCAGAATAAACATTCAAGTGCACATGGAACATGCTCCAGAACAGATCACATTCTAGGTCACAATCAGGCCTTAACAAGTACAAAAAGATTGGTATTATACCATGCAGACTTTCCAACTCCAGTGCTATATGAAACGTGTAGTCAACCACAAGAAAAAAACTGGAAAAATCAAATACATGGAAGTAAAAGAACATCCTACTAAAGAATGAATGAGTCAAACAGAAAATTTAAACAAAGAAATTAAAAAGTACATGAAAACAAATGATAATGAAAATATTATGGTCCAAAACTTCTGGGTTGCAGCAAAAGTAATCATAAGAGGGAAGTATATAGCAATATAGGTCTACATGAAAAAGCAAAAAAAATCTCAAATACACAACCTAACCTTACACCAAAAGAAGTTATAAAAAGAACAGCAAATGAAGCCCAAAGCCATAAGAAGAAGGGAAATAATACAGATTAGAACAGAGGTAAATGATATAGAAACAAACAAACAAAAAAACAGTAAAAGTGTTCAATGCAACCAGGAGTTAGTTCTTTGAAAACATTAATAAAATTGATAAACTCCTAGCCAGACTTATCAAAAAGAGAAAAAAAAAAACATATGAACAAAATCACAGATGAAAGAGAATAAATCACAATCTAGACCACAGAAATACAAGAGTAAGAGAATATTATGAAAAATTATATGCTAACAAGTTGGGCAATCTGGAAGAAATGGATAAATTCCTAGAGTATAAACTACCAAAAGTGACAAAGGAAGAAATAGAAAACATGAATAGACCAATAGCAAAGAAATGGAATAAGTAATCAAAAATCTCCAAACAAAAGTCTGGGGTCAGATGGCTTCCCAGGGGAATTCTATGAAACATTTAAGGAAGAATTAACACCTATTCTTCTCAAACTATTCCAAAAAATAGAAATGGAATGAAATCTTACAACTCAGTCTATGAAGCCAGCATTATCCTGATTCTAAAACCAAACAAAGACTCCACTAAAAAAGAGAATTACAAGCCAATATCCCTGCTGAACATGGATGCAAAAATGCTCAACAAAATACTAGCAAATAAAATCCAACAGCACATTAAAAGAATCATTTACTATGATCAAGTGGGATTTATTTCTGAGTTGCAAGGGTGGTTCAGAATTCACGAATCAATCAATGTGATACACCAGATTAATAAAAGATAAGAACCATATGATCCACTCAATAGATGAAGAGAAAGTATTTGACAAAGTACATCATTCACTCTTGATAAAAACTCTGAACAAAGTAGGGATAGAATGAACTTACCTCAAGATTTAAAGTCCATACATGAAAATCTACAGCTATTACCATCCTCAATGGGGAAAATCTAAGACCTTTTCCTCTACAATCAGGAACACAACAAGAATGTCCACTCTCACCATTGTTATTTAACATAGTACTGGAAGTCCTAGCCTCAGCAATCAGGGAACAAAAAGAAATAAAAAGCATCCAGATTGTCAAGGAAGAAGTCTAACTTTCACTATTTTCAGATGACATGATACTCTATGTAGAAAACCTGAAAGACTCCACCACAAAGTTGCTAGAACTGATACATGAATTTACCAGTCACAGGCTACAAAATCAATGTACAGAAATTTGTTGCATTTCTATACACCAGTGATGAAGCAGAAGAAAGAGAAATCAAGGAATCCATCCCATTTACAACTACACCAAAAACAATAAGATACCTAGGAATAAGCCTAACTAAAGAGATAAAAGATCTGTACTCTGAAAACTATAAAACATGTATGAAAGAAACTGAAGAGGACACAAAGAAATGGAAAAACGTTCCATGCTCATGAATTAGAAGAACAAATATTGTTAAAATGTATATACTACCCAAAACAATCTACACATTCATTGCAATCCCTATCAAAATAACACCAGAATTCTTCACAAAGCTAGAACAAACAATCCTAACATTTCTACGGAACCAGAAAAGATCCTGAGTAGCTAAAGTAATGTTGAAAAAGAAAACCAAAGTTGGAGGCATCACAATTCCAGGCTTCAAGTTATATTACAAAGCTATAATCATCAAGATAGTATGGCATTGACACAAAAACAGACACATAAATCAATGGAACAGAATAGAGAACTCAGAACGGGACCCCAAACCATAGGATCAATTAATCTTCAACAAAGCAGGAGAGAGTATCTAAAGGAAAAAAGTCTCTTCCACAAATGGTATGGGGAAAACTGGGCAGCAACAGGCAGAAGAATGAAATTGGACCACTCTCTTACACCATATACAATAATAAATTCAAAATGAATGAAAGACAGAAAGGTGAGAGAGGAAACCATAAAAATCCTAAAGGAGAACACAGGAAGCAACCTCTAACATCGGCCACATCAACTTCTTACTATATATGTCTCTGGAGGTAAAGGAAACAAAAGCAAAAATGAACTACTGTGAGATCATCAAGACAAAATGCTTCTGCACAGTGAAGGAAACAATCAAGAAAACTAAAATGAACCCTACAGAATGGCAGAAGGTAATTTCAAATGACATATCTCATAAGGGGTTAGTATCCAATATCTATAAAGAACTTAGCAAACTCAACAACCAAAAAACAAATAATCCAGTGAAGAAATGGGCAGAAGGCATGAATAGACACTTTTCCAAAGAAGACATCCAGATGGCTAACAGACACATGGAAAGATGCTCAACATCACTCATCATTAGGGAAATGCAAATAAAAGTACAATGAGGTATCACCTCACACAGTCAGAATGGCTAAAATTAACAACATAGGAAACAATGGGTGTTTGCAAGGATAAGGAGAAAGGAGGACCCTCTCACACTGTTGGAAAGAATGCAAACTGGTGCAGCCATTCTGGAAAACAGTATGGAGGTTCCTCAAGTTAAAAACAGTCCTAATCTATAATCCAATCATTGCACTACTAGGCATTTACCCAAAGGATTCAAAAAATATTGATTCAAAGAGACACATTCAGCCTGATGTTTATAGCAACATTATCAACAACAGCCAAATTATGAAAGAGCCCAAATGTCCATGGACTAATTAATGGATAAAGAAGTTATGGCCTATATACATCATGGAATATTACGTAGCCATCAAAAGAATGAAATCTTCACATTTGCAACAATGTGGATGGAGCTAGAGTGTATTGTGCTAAGCCAAATGAATAAGTCAGAGAAAGATAAATACCATATGATTTCACTCATATGTGGAATTTAAGAAATTAAACAGATAAACATTGGATGAAAAAAAAGAGAGAGAGGCAAACCACTAAACAGACTCTTTACTACAGAGAACAAATTGAGGGTTGCTGGAGGGGAGGTGGGTGGAGGGATGGGTTAAATGGGTGATGGGTATTAATGAGGACACTTGTTATGATGAGCAGTGGGTGTTGTGTGTAAGTGGTAAATCATTAATTCTACTCCTGAAACTAATATGACACTATATGTTAACTAACTGGAATTTAAATCAAAACCTCAAATAAAAATAAATAAAAGCCACAGCAACAATTAGTAATAAATTACTTTCATATATTGAAAAAAAATCAAAAGGGAAAACAATCTCATTTGCAATAGCACCAACATTAATAAAATAAAAATAGACAACTAAAGATGTGAAAAATGTATACACCAAAAATTACAATGACTAAAGATATTAATGAAGACACAAAAGAATGGAAGGAAATACCATGTTCTGGACTGAAAGACTTAATATTAGTAAAATGTCCCCACCACCCTAATCAATCTACAGAGCCAATGCAAAATTCTTTAATTTTTTTTAATGTTTTTATTTATTTTTGAAGGAGAGAGAGAGAGAGACAGAACCTGAGTGGGGGAGGAGCAGAGATAGAGGGAGACACAGAATTTGAAGCAGCCTCCAGGCTCTAAGATGTCAGCACAGAGCCTGATGCAGGGCTCAAACACACAAACTGTGAGATCATGACCTGAGCCGAAGCCGGACGCTCAACCAACTGAGCCACCCAGGTGCCCCCCCAATGCAAAATTCTAATGGCCATTTCCACAAAAATGGAAGAGAAATAATTCTACAACTCCTATGGAGACATGAAGACTATTAATAGTCAACTCAATAGTGAAAACAACAGTTATATGCATTGCATGCCCTGATTTCAAAATATCACAAACCTACACTAATCAAAGCAGTATAGTCCTGGCACAGAGACAGACTTATAGACCAATGGAACAAAATGCAGAATCTAGAACTAAATCCACATATTTATCATCTACTGACTGTTGATAAGGGTGCCAAGAATGCACAATCAGAAAAGGACAGTCTCTTTAACATCTGATGTTTGAAAAACTAGATATCCATGTAAAAAAGAATGAAATTGGGCCTTTACCTTACTCCATACACAAAAACCAACTCAAACTGAACTAAAGATGTAGATATAAGACCCAAAACTGTAAAAGTCCTAGAATAAAACATAGGGGAAAATATATTTGATTGGTCGTGGCAACAATTTCATGATTATGTCACCAAAAGCAGAGCCAAGATGTAGAAAAACCGAAATATCCATGGACAGATAAGTGGATAAAAAAATACGGTATATACGTGCAATGGAATACTAGTCAGCCGTAAAAAAAGAATGGAATTCTGAAATATATCACAACATGGATGAAATTTGAGGAAATAATGTTAAGTGAAATAAGTTAATCACAGAGGGACAAACACTGCATAATTCTACTTACATGAGGTATCTAAAATAATCAAATTAATAGAAGTAAAGAGGGCAATGGTGGCTTCCAAAGGCTGAGCAGAGGAAGAGTTACTAATAAACATGCATCAAGTTTCAGTTAAGTAAAATGAATAAGTTCTAGAGATCTGTTGTTCTACATGGTACTTAAACTTAATAATGTATATTATACTAAAAAGTTGTTTAGAGGGTATATTTCATGCTAACTGTTCTTACAACAATAAAATACAATAAAAAAAGAAAAGAGAAGAAAACCCTAACGGATAATGCTGTCAAACTCTGACCACCTGACATATATAGTTTTCTGGAGTAGCAGATGCTACAACCAAATGAAGCTGCCAATTCCATTTGAATAATGTTGAAGACAAGTTGAAGAATCTAAAGGTTTCCATTTGTCTTCTCCTATTGATATTTTGATCACATAACTATTGATTAGATTATAACTTTATTCAGGTAAATGCCATTCTACACAGGTATACATGAACCAGGCATGTCACAGGGTTACTTTGGAAAATTAAGTTTTTGAGTCTTACAATGAGAAAATGGCTTTTGCCTTACAAATCACCAGATATACTGATTTATTATTGCAGCTGTGTATAAAATACCAGTTGGAGACAGGAATTTGAGCTAAGTATCTAGCAATATTAATGTAGTATCCATAATAATATCAATGGGATTCATCAGTAGGGCTTGCTTAGGGACTTTATTTATCTCTCTTGGACCTCAGTAAAATACAGAGGAATTTTGTTGAGAGACTCTGGTACATTTCATTTTATTGGATTCCTCATGATATATAGCATAAATTCTTTAAAAACAGAAAAAGTTTACATCCCATTATTTTCCCCTCTCCTGATGTTCTAGATTTTATTTTTTCTTTTATTTCTTGAAAATCATCTTTGTTTTAATTAAGAATTCTGCAATTCCTTAAGATTTGCAGAAGGCAATTATAATAACTTCTAATTATACACAAAATAAGTTAAGATATGTACTACACAAGTATTCTTAAGACTTTTAATTGCTAAGAGTTGGGGCTCAGGATTCTGGTAAATTAAAATCCCTAGAAACAGAAGTACTTGAAATACTGTTAACATGTTATTATTATGATACGTGAATGATTTTAAATCTTCCAGACACAATAATATAATAATTAATTATTATATTATTATAATAATATTCATTAATGAATTTTTGCAGGAAGTTTTGCTTTATCATTTGAAGACTGGTCCTTAATTCTCCCATCACTCTACATGAGACATGAGGGAATTATATTTCAGGAAAAGGGGTTTTTGTTTTTAATTTAAAGGTGATTTACATCACTGTATGACAGGTAAACTTTTGGCCCTCAGAGATTATCAGAATTCCAAACATCAGTTCTGTCCCTTTCAATCTGTTGACCTAGAAAAAGTTATATTCTTTCTCTTAAACATCAGCAACTTCATTTTCAGAACAAGGTGGAATATAATACTTCTCAGAAGCATTTCCAGGTTTAGGTAAGTCAATGTATGTAGAAGCACCCACCACAGAGATGTACACATGAAGTAGAATAAGAGAAGGTAGTTAAATAAATTGTAGTTTCATACATTTATCCAACACTATTTGTTGAACATCCAAATAGGTTGAAATATTCAATAAATATAAACTGATTTCAGATTAAGGAATGTATTTGATAGCTCCTCACTGTTTTTTCAAGGACTAAGAATAATGTGTTTATAGAAGTGTCTTACTTCAGTATATTCTTCAGAGAAAATGAAGAGTTGAGCAGTCACATTCAGACTTCAAACCCATTCCAAATGCTAGGAGTCTGGATTTTCCATATTTGTTTTTGCAATTATAGAATGGTCATGCAAAGTGGTTAAGAGCGTGGGCTCTGAAATCACCCCTTATGGAATCAAGTCCCTGTCTTGTCCCTTTCTGACTCTTTCACCTTGGGCAATTTACCATACTTCAGATTTCTTGACTGTAGGGTAGAAGTAATCCCAGGGCTATCTCAGAGGGTTGCTATGAGGATTAAATACATCAATTCATGTCAAAACTGTCACATTGTAAGCATCTAATAATTGTTAATTGTTATTTTTTAATTGCATAAACTTACTTAGGTTCCTCTTCACTTAGTTATGCAGACACAGAGTAAGACACCAAGAAGCATGATTTTAACTTCTAAAAAGATACTTTAGCTTGACTCTTGAAATTTTTGCCTTTCAACTCCTTTGTGAAGGCTTTAAACACTATTCCTAGTGTAGGGACACTTTTTTTTTTTTCCTTTTTGAAAGTGATCATAATTCTCCATTTGTTGTTGTTATTACTGTTGTTGTTACTGGTAATTCATGAAGATTTCCAAAACTCTTGAGGAAATTCCTCCCATCTTTAATCAGAAACAAGGGGAAAAAAGAATAAATCTTGAACAGGTTGAGAGACAACTATGTAAAGAACAGATTCGCTGACAATGGGAACAAAACACCATAATAGACAACCAGAGTGTCTTCTTTCATTTTTTGACCTTTAATTGAAAGATTGAAGATAAGTAGTTCCTGCGAGATAGCAAAAGGCTGATTCACTTGCCCTGTAGCTTAAAGTAAAAAAGCTTCCTGGAAGCCTACTATATATTATGAATCACTCTCTTGTCACTCTAAGAAGTTCATAGCTAAGTAAAATGCTGGAAATGGATTGATGGTGCTATGACAGGCACCGGGGCTGAAGGAAGAGGTGAAAGGCCTCTAGGTAATACATCTGGGCCTCCCTCAAGGCATTTTCTTGTAAAGCTGGTGTTTCTGAACTAAGGCTTTCCTGCCTCACTGTATTAGAAAGAAATTGCTTTAAAAATCCCCACTATTTTAAAGCATCCCAATCTATAGAGCAAGGTTATGAAAAGCAAAGTGCATTTTATTGTCCTTTAAATTTACATATTCCCTGCGTCTTCAGAATTATCTCAAGGGAGTATCCGAACATAAATCTTAAAGTACTTGTAGCCTTTATTAAGGAAGCCATTGAAAATCCCATAATAATAGGACCCTGGACAAGAAGCTACTGAAAAAAAGGAACAAGCTGGATTCAAGCCAATATATGACATGTCATTTTAACAACCATAAAATCACTTATATTTTTATCACTCTTGCTCTATGTCAATCAAACTCATTTTTTTCACATTTACCACTAAAATTTAGCCATATTTGTTATTAATTCTTTATAGATTTTAAAGCTTTCACCAAGTAGGTAGGCCCACCTATTTATGGAGTGATTGGCAGACACTTCCTTGTGCAAATTAGGGGATCATTTGTTTCTTCCCCCCAATTTTCATTTACTATATTGGACTCATACACTATGAAAAGCATTATGACAAACATTTTATCATACATAGTAATATGGAGATTAAAGAATGAATCTAGTTGATTAAACACAATCAAAGATTCATTCAAATTCTATAATAAAAAGGAGTTTAAAGTTAGTATATGGAAGCACAAAAGATTCAGTGGTGTCTATGTTAGGGACAGTTCAATTATGGTGAAAGGATCTAGAAAGCTTCTTGGATCTTGGATACTAGCAGCGAAAGGTAGGGGAGAGGGGGAGAGGGAGAAAGGGAGAGTGTTAGCTGTAGAAAACTCAAAATGACATTATATAGAGGGGAGAAAGTAGAATGTAGTTTCTGGAAGAGTAAGTGACCCTATATGGTTTGAAGGCAGAATATAAGAACTGAAGAAGTAGGCAATAAAGTTAGAAAAAAGAGTTGAATAGGGGTCAACAAACAAACTAGCTTTTTATTAAAAGAGAGGCCACATGTTATAATAAAAATTGCTTGGTTTTGTTATCATATAGAGTTACATAATGGATCTGATTCCCACTAATTGCATGATGCTAACGAAGTTACTTAATCTATTTGAACCTCACTTACTTCATTTGTAAAATGCAAATCATACCTAATTTTCAAAGTTGCCTAATTTACAGGTAATATATGTGAAATATCTGTCATTATGGTTGGAAATGCTTAGACATATAACCAAAATTATTAATAATAAGAAGGCACTGGAATTTACTATTTTATAAACTATATTACGTTATTTTTAAATTATTAGTTATAGTACTAGTATGTTGAATAGAATCTGGGCTTTCTGAGGGCAGAGACTTATCCATATTATTTACTTCTAGATTCCTAGTGATTAGAACATTGCTTGGATTATAACATTTTATCATCACTATTTGTTAAGTAAATGAATAATAATCATACTCAGTTTGTTATAAACATTCATCACTGTCAAAATAAAACTTAAAAAGATTAATCTGGAAGTTCTATGTATGAAGGATTAGAGTGAAGAGAAGTAAAAGCCTCCTTTGTGAGGATGCCATCACAATAACCTAGATGAGAAGTCAGGCATGACTATGATAGATGGAACAAAAGGGAAATGTTCAAAAGATATTATAATGGAGTAAAGAAATACCATAATTCAGCAATTGATAATATGGGCTAAAAAGAGGCTGTCTCAATACAAATTAATAAATTGATGATGATTAAGGTTTTGAGTCTTAGTACTTAGAATGATATTGATCTTAAGTCACCAAAATGAGGATATCAGGAGAAATAGCTGATTTGCAAAGATACTGAACAACTCTAGATATTATATGTGTGTGTGTGTGTATATGTGTGTATATATATATATATATATATATATATATATATATATACATATACATACATACTATATACTGTTCTCTATGTCAGGAACTGTGAAAAGAGCTTCATATTCATGACCACATTAAATCTTTCTCACTAGTTATAGGAGACAGATGTAATAATTATTCCCTCTGTACACAAACAAGGAAACTGAGGCACACAATCATTGGATAACATGCCCAGGGTAAAACAGATAGAATGTGGCCAAAGAGAGACTATCTGGATTGTCTTGACTCCAGAGATTCTAACCATGAGGCTCCAATGCACAGTTCAAGTATGAGATATTATCAGAGCATATGAGAGGGGAAGGAATATAAGTTGTCTAATAATTCAAGTGAAATGTTTGCCATTTCACCATTATAATAGTATCATAATGCATTGTGAATATTTTATTTTTTAAAACATCCCTTTCATATTGTTTCCAGATGTGGTTGCACAATAGAATTCTTTGCCAGATAACCCCATATTTATTTTTCAATCACAAATATTTAATTCTAAGCAGAGGTACGCAAAAAATGATTCAGTTAACTTTTGGGGTGGTGTGATAAGGACCCCATTGGAGAAAGGGGCAGCTATGTGACATGGACCTTTCTTCTGGCTAAATCTAACAACACTCACCTGATGTTTTACCATCAGCTCTGTAGGTTATTTTCCACATGAATTTCCTCAGAAACTATTAGAAATACATTAATTTAAATTCTCAGGGGCCAATTTTCAATTTTAAAATATGAGTGGTGAAAGCAATCTTTAGGCCGTATATGTACTTAGTTGATCCATGGAATGAGATTTTAACAAATGTCCTTGAGAATTCTTCCAGTCTCCCATTTATCCAAAAAAAGAACACAGTCATTCCAGTGAAGTGTATAACTTAGGAACATTTCTAATTCATCAAGACCATTCTCTTTGCTTACATTTTAGCCACCATGTTATACCTCAACAAGTGCTTAACTGTAAATCAAAGTTGTTTCCAAGAAATGAAGTTTTAGGCACTTAATTTTATCATGCTATTGAGGCCAGTATATCATGTAACAAATTTAAGGAAAGTAGCCTGATGAACCAAGCAGTAGTTTACACTTGACTTCACTAGATGTGAAGTAGCTCTGAGTGTCATAATGTATAGTGATACCGAAGTGGTCTTCAGTTAACTCAAGGCCTTGTAGTCAGTCCTTTCACGAGTAGACAATGTTAAGTATAACACAGACTACCTGCAAATATGAAGTATTTGCCAAATATTTGCAAATATATAATAAGGAAGGAAGTGCTCATCATTAGATATTTATTAAAGTTTGGTTTTGAGACTAGCTGACAATAGAAAAGTTTGTTCGTAGTGACATGGACTTTTGTACTTCTCTATTGATTGCTCATAATCTGTTGAGTTAGTAGAAGGGAAATCAAAAGCTTGCCTTTTTCAACTTTGTATATTTCAGAATCCTCAGCACAGATCTCTGTTCTTGATGTGTCCTCAATTATTAAGTTGAATAGAAGTTGAGATCCCAAAATAATTTGAATTAGAGAGCAGAGAAGCTCAAAGGGTACAAAGTTTCAGTTGCAAGATGGATAAGTCCTAGAGATCTATGTACAGCATGGTGTCTCTAGTTAATAACACTTCATGGTATACTTAAAACTCTGCTAAATGCTCTTATCATAAAAATAATAATTAATAAAGAGAGTGGGAAGAGACCTTCAGAGGTGATGCTATGTTTGCAGCACAGATTGTGGCGATGGTTTCATGTATATATGCTTATTTCCAAGCTGATCAAGTCACAAAATTCAATATGCTTTTTGTGTGTCACTAATGCCTCAATAAAGTGGGTTTAAGTCCTATATTCTGAACTCACATTAAGTATATCTTGCCACTTAAAAATTCTTGGCTCTGGTGCAAATCAATTTGGAGGTAATTTAGAGGGCATACAGTACTCCTATATTCCCTAACTCAGGACAACCTGAAAGTTGCCAGCACAGAGACAGATATCAACATGGCACAGGGTTGTAGAGCCAGAAGCACACTTGTAGTGAGAAGCTCTGGTGAGGGTAAGGCAGGACTCATTTCTCAGAGGTTTTGGTTCCCATTTGTTTACCCACTACTCATCAGATCTTGCACCTCAGCCTCCTGTGGAAACTCTGAAATGTAGCAACAGAGACCGTGAACTAGATCTGCTAAACAGATTTTTGTCTAGGAACTTTCAATTACTTTATTAAGGACAGTAACACTTTCTCTGAGTAGAGTCAAGCAAAGCGGATGCATAGGAAGACCCTTTACAGCAACAGATTTCTTGATTCCAAGAAGTAACAGATAACCGTATTCATCTGAGGCTCTTTCTTGACTGCTACGCTGAAGAGGTTTCTCCTGACCCTTTGCCAAGCTTATTTCTTCTCTAGGTGTAGAAAGCATATCATACAGCTTGAAAATGGAATCAATACTCAATGGAGACATGTGGATGCTCAAGGACTAGATTGTTATCACTCTGGTAGCTTCAGTTATTGGAGAGGTACTCTTTTCCTTGGGATTAATTTGGTTTATATCACAAAGGATGCAGTGGATGAGTGAGACTCTTTCAAGCTTTTTCTAGCCTAGTAAAAGCTTGGGTTGTCCTGGAAAATGGAAATGAAAATAAAAACGCTTTCTAGGTCTCATCTTTGAAAAGCATTTTTTATTTTGCTATCAAAAAGCAGAACTGACATTCCAAATAGGTGGCGGCAAGAATAGCCCATGAAATAGAATAAGGTAAAAATCCCTATGTGGACTCTATTAGCTTGAAATTTATCATAATATCAAGCATACTTAACATAAGTCTACTTTTAAAAGGGGTTTACTACCAAAAACTGCAATAAAACAGGACACATGTTATCATAGATGGCTCCTATCAATTTAGGTTCTTTCTCAACCAGCTGATACAAGAATATTTGCAAACAATTAGTAAAAACATGAAGTAAATAAAAAATAAGTGGCATTCATTTATTCACTAAAATGTCAGGATGTTCTCTGGTAAGAGATTGAGTTTTTCATTTTTGTTAACATCCATATAGGTATCAATTCTTTTAAAGACAGCATTACAGAGAAGGTATTTGTATCAGTGACTTGGAGAGAATGTGCTTGGTACCTAACTATATAAGAATGGCTGACGTTTACTGAGTGTTTAACATGTGCTAGCACTGTACCTGCATTATGAAATTTAATTATAATAACAAATGTAGCAGTTGGGTACTTCCTTATTATGTTTTATAGACTAAAATATTATAGCTTAAGCAGTTAAAAGCCACTTACCCAAGGCCAAATGGCTAATATATGGTCCAGACGAGGCTCAGAGACAGGTCTGTCTGACACTGAGTCAGGTGCTTTTAACTCTTCTGATGTATTGTTTTCTACTCCTGCTTACAACATGATTTTCATGTATAATCTCTAGCAGAACAGCATTAAGAAATTACAAATTCTATTATAGAAAGAAATCCTGTATGGCGTACTTACTCATATGTAGCCTGGAAATTACTGGTCAGCCTTTTATTTATTTATTTATTTTTATTTATTTTTTTTTTTAATTTTATTTTTGAGACAGAGAGAGACAGAGCATGAACATGGGAGGGGCAGAGAGAGGGAGACACAGAATCTGAAACAGGCTCCAGGCTCTAAGCGGTCAGCACAGAGCCTGACGCAGGGCTCAAACTCACGGACCGTGAGATCATGACCTGACCAAGCCACCCAGGCGCCCCGTGGTCAGCCTTTTAAAAACCATGTTGTTTTGTTAATTATCAGGGATTTGTTCCTGTGTGTGGTAGAATGCAAAGTACTAAAGTCAGGAAGGACACTGGTATAATAAATGAAGGGTGACAATATAAAAGTAGGTAATATGGAGGGAAGGATCACTTACAGAGTTGTTAAAATAAGAAGCAAAAGTTCAATTACAAAACCATTACCCTCCTAAGAACCTATCACCACTTTGGGCCATTCCTTACTCAATGTACTGAAGATACTGATGACTTCATTACTACAGAAGTTACATCAAAATCCTAACAGCTGGCTATTATTTCAAAATCAAAGTAGAAAACCCTATTTTGGTGAAAACAGAAATTTAAAAAAAGCATATTTCTTTTAAAAAGTATTAATTCAAATATCACTATATAATAAGACGATCATTCTCTCAATAATTGTGACCTACATAAACTTTTATCTTGCTCCTAAGTAAAGTCCAACTCTAAACTTCTTTGGCATAGCAAAGCACTGCTGAACCACACATTTAAAAAACTCACTTACACTTTTACTAAATAGACTCAGCCTCAAAGGACCCACTACTGGCTCTGCTGTCAATAATTCACGGATTGGAGTCTACCCATAGGCTTTGATTTGATATACTACAAGAAAAAATGATCTAAAAGGTGTGTACTAATGTATTAAAAGAAAATTCAAGTTTGGTGTAGGATCAATTTACACTATTTTAAAATTTAAGACCACATTCACAGTTAAGGAGAAACATGGCTCCTTCTTCTTCTTCACAATCTTTTCATACCCCTTTAACAAATAAATACAGACTAAAGTAGGGGAGGGGAGATTTATTATAAAGAATTGGCTCATGCAATTATGGAGGCTGAGAAGTCCCAAGGTCTGCAATCTGAAGGTCTGAGAACAAGAAAAGCTAATGGTCTAAATTCCAGTATGAGTCTCAATGTAGAAGACTGATGTTCCACCTCGAAAACCATCAAACAGAGATAGTGGATTCTCTCTTGCTTAGCATTTTGTTCTCAAGCTTTCAATCAACTGGATGAGGCCTGCCCACCCTGAGGAAGGCAATTTGCTTTACTCAGTCTACCAATTCAAAGGCTAATATAACCAGAAATACCCTCACAGACACAGAATAATATTTAACCAAATAGCTGGGCATTCAATAGCCTAGTCAATTTGACACATAAAATTAATTATCACAAGTACCTTAAAGTAAAATATACCCAAATTTAAATCATCTCCTTTTCTATCTCCACTATCCCATTCCTATCTCTGTCTGCCCCTCCCCGACTCATGCACTAGCGCTCTCTCTCTGTCTCTAAAATACACACAAAAATTATATTTCAACAAAATGCAATTTTTAAAAAAATTTTTTTAATGTTTACTTATTTTTGAGAGACAGACAGAAAGCAAGTGGGGGAGGGGCAGAACAAGAGGGAGACACAGAATCTGAAGCAGGCTTCAGGCTCTGAACAGTCAGCATGGAGCCGTACCCAAGGCTCTAACCCACGAACCATGAGATCATGACCTGAGCCAAAGTCAGATACATAACTGACTGAGCCACCCAGGTACCCCAATAAAAAACAATTCTGATCATAATACTGTCCACTTAAAATTAGTCTTTGATTCTAAATTATTTGCAAGTAAGTCCAAACTCCTTAGTATGACATTATTCAAATAGGGTTTTGACTACTTTTACAGTCATATATCTCACCAGTGCCTCTGGTGCATCATCTTACCTTATAGTTGAATCAACTTATTCTGAATCTATGGATACATATGTTATGAGCTGAATGTGTCATACCAAAATTCATATGTTTAACATCCTAATCCCCAGTACCTCAGAAAGTGACTGTATTTGAAAATAGGAAGTTTACAAGAACATTAAGTCAAAATGAGATAATTAAGATGGGCTCTATGTCAATATTAATGGTGTCCTTATTAGAAGAGGAAATTAGGATACAGGTTAATACCTGGTTAAGACCATGTGAAGACACAGTGAGAAGAATGGAGTATACAAGCCAGGAAGATCATCTTTGAAGGAAACTAACCCTGCCAACATTTGATCTCCAGAATTGTGAGAATATTAATTCTCTAAGTCACCCAGTCTGTGATACTTTAGCAGGGCAGCTTTAGCAAACTAATACAACATAATAACATTCATTTAAGTGCTCAACACAATATGTACTAAATGTTTTCTTCCCCCTAGCTTGAGATGCCTTTCCTTGCTTTGTCTCCCTGGTAAGATTCCACACTTCCTTCATGAGTCAGCTCAAATGCATCTGAGAAATGACCTCTTAGCACCTTCTAAGTACTTTATACACCTTGTTCTTTGGGAATGCTTCAATTATCTTGTTAGGATGACTTCAATTTAATTAGGAGACTATTCTGGACTCAACAGTTTACTATGGAAGTCTGGAGTCACAGGAATCCCAGGAGTAGGCAAGATACTTGCATGGACTTTTGTTTCTATTAACTAGAACCACCTGTAACACTCTTTGCTCCTTTGCCTCAGATTGCTTTTACCCTTTCTTATAGTTGATACTCAAGGTTAATGATTCTGGGTTGTCCTCTGTTGATCTATTAATGCTTGTTAAGAGTTAGAAATCAAATTACCAAGGTGTTTTTACAAAACTTACATGATGCAATGCTCCTGGCTGAAGTGCAACAAGGAGATGGAAGATAAACACCCAGGACAAGGAAAAGCATTTTATGCTGATTTTGATTAATTCAGTTTTTACTTATAATACATCCTCTACCCAACTTAACTCTATAACATAAAACAATGATGATTGATTTAGGGCAGGCATTGGCAAATATTTTCTATAGTACCAGATAGTATGTATTTTCAGTACTCCAACCACTCAAATCTGCCAATGTAGCAGAAAAGCCACAATGGGCAATATGTAAATAAGTGTTCCAATATAGCTTTATTTATAAAACAAGGTGATGGGCTGGATTTGGTCTGCAAGCCTAGTTTTGCTGACCTCTTATTTAGAAAATGGGGGAAAGGGTGAAAGAATATTCCCTTAACTTGGCAAAAGACTTTGAAGAGCAGCCCAAAGAATTTAGACAGCTGTGGCCAAGGTAACTACTTGCAATACATTAAACATTAACCTGTAAGTATTTGAAATGATCAACAGAAGAGTTTTATAGACAACTTCTATGAAGACCAGAAAGAGAAATCCTGAACTTAAATTTTGGAATATTTCTATGATGAAGGATCTGGAAAAATAAATGGAAGGAATAAAATAAAGGTCAAAAAGATAAGAGGAATACATTGATGAAGAAATCTTTTTTTAATGTTTATTTTTGAGAGAGTATGAATGGGAGAGGGGCAAAGGGAGAAGGAGACAGAGGATCCAAAGCTAACTCTGCATTAATAGCAGAGAGCCTAATACAGGGCCCAAACTGATGAACCATGACATCATCACCTGAGCTGAAGTCAGATGCTTAACCAAATGAGCCACTCAGGTGCTCCAAATAAATCTTCTTCTTAATCATAGATCCCTTTCCCAAGTAATTCTCTACATTTTAATTCCCATCACTCATGTCTCCAAATCATGATCTAACTCCTTATACAGTTTGCTCACCATTACTTTTTCACAGTACAGAAATGCCCTTTGGATTCCAGCAGTAGCTCAGCACTTCCTAAAATATGTATCCGTGATATAAGAAACAAACAAACAAAACCAAAACAGGCTCATGGACACAGAAAACAGACTGTTGGTCGCCAGATGGGGAGATGTGTGGGGAGACAGGCTAACTAGGTTGAAGGAGTTAAAAGGACAAACTTCCAGTTACTGTAATGGGCAGTCTAGGGAATATAGTCAATAATACTGTAATGACTTTGTGCAGTGACAGATGGCAACTAGACTTATCATGGGGATCATTTTGTAATGTATATAAATATCTAACCACTATGATGTACACCTGAAATAGGATATTCTATGACAATTACAGTCCAACAAAAATTATTTTTTTAAATTTTTTTATGTTTATTTCTGAGACAGAGAGACAGAGCATGAGAGGGGGAGGGGCAGAGAGAGAGGGAGACCCAGAATCGGAAGCAGGCTCTAGGCTCCGAGCTGTGAGCACAGAGCCCGACGCAGGGCTCGAACTCACAAACCATGAGATCGTGACCTGAGCCGAAGTCAGTCACTCAACTGACTGAGCCACCCAGGCACCCCTAATCAATTATTTTTAATGTGTATCCATGGAAGTAAAAGACAATGATAAGTTATAACCCACTTCCCCTATTCCTTCCTAACAGAATCCCAAATTCATTCAGGGTAGTAATGGACCTAACTAAGAATTTCAAATTCTAAGTTGCCTTGCAACTAGGGTGGCCATATGAACTGGTCTAGGCAATGCCATTAAATCTGAAGAGGCTGAGTAGGCCTTCTGGGAAAACATTGTAAAGATGCCATTTTGCTATCTGCTCACTTATCTTTTTCTCTTCTTCCTATTTGAAATAAGGATGAGATATCTAGAGAAATAGCAGCCACCTTGCAACAATAAGAATGAAAAACCCCTGCTAAGAATGACAGAAGAGGAGGCTAAAATGAGTCTGAGTCTGGATGACATCCTCAAGCAGCAGTACCTGCCTTGGGCTGACTAACTGTAGATTTCTTATTACAAGCAAAAAAAAAAAAAAAAATCAACTTTAAGTCAATGATAATTGGACCCAATGTTTTTTTCTGTCCATACTTCAAACTCATAAAATGATAATGCATGGTTACAGTAAACATGAGAGGATAATTATATTAGTTTTCTTTGGCTTCCATGGTCACCAACTTAGAGGTTCAAAATAATGCAAACATTATTTTACAGTTCTTTAGGTCAGAAATATGACACAGGTCTCACTGAGTTAATATAAAGATATTGGCAGTGCTGTGTTCCATTCTGGAAACTCTAGAAGAGAATCACTTCCCTTACCAATTCCAGCTTCTAGAGGCCACACATATTCTTTGGTTCGTGCCCCCTTCCAAAATCTTCAAAACTTTTCTTTGATAATTACATGTCTGGCTTCAGCCTAGAAAGGTTCTCTGCTTTTAAGGACTCACATGATGAGATTGGGCCTGGATAATCCCAAATAATCTCCCTATATCCAAGTCCTTAACCTAATCACATATGCTGAGTCCCTTTTGCCGTGTAAAGTAAATATTCACAGGTTCTGGGGATTAAGATGTGGACATATTTGGGTAGCTACTATTCTGCCTACCACAACAACATAAAGAAAACCACATTAATTGTGAATTGTATGACCCTGTCTCCTGGAATAACTCAAGTTTCTTGTATAGAGTTATGCAAGTTAATGGAAGGATAATAAAAAAATAACTATCTTACCAGACATGGGAAATATCATACCATTTTTTAAATACCATACTAAAGTAATACTATCATATTAGCAATAATCTACCTTCCCAGGATGGATAATGAGCCCGAACTTTCCTAAAATTGGAAAAGCTTAAAATTGAATTAGGCAAAAATAATGAAAAATTTCTATTATCCACACATGGGTTGCTGCAATTTTTCAGCAGGACAGATTATAGAGGTAGAAAATTTTACAGAACAAATGACTTCTCAGGAAAAGAAGTAGTTTTAAAAATCATAAAGTGAAAATTTACACAAAAACTTATGTAACAAATATTTTTAAAATTTTTATAATTTATAATGTGAGTCTTCACATATATCATCCTACTTAATCCTAAATTTTTCCTAGTATTGAGGTATATTAAAAAGGCATTTTTGATTACTCTCTTCTACTTCATCTTCCATACCTGGTAAGCCACCAAATCATTTAATTCTTTTTCAGAGAATCCTTTTGGTTTCCAAATCTTTGCCATACCCACTATCAACAGTCATGTCCAGATTAAGACATAATTTAGTGGCTTTTTTAAAATGTTTATTTAACTTTGAGAGAGAGTGTGCATGCATGAGGCTGGTGAGGGGGGTGAGAGGTGGTGGTGGGAGTCCCAAAGAAAGAAAATCCCAAGCAGGCTCTGCCCTGTCAGCACATGTCCTTCCCACCAAGAACAACTAGAACAATCAGAAATATAACAGTTAGGCATATCTAGATAGGTAGATACATAGATAGATAGATATAAAAACATAAATACCCTTCAAAACTAATAAGTTGAAGAGTATTTGTTTTACTGATACTGTATCTAACAGAAGATAGAAACCCAAAGAAGTAAACCAGCACATGGGGCAGCCTTTCAGCTGGTAGTAGTTGGCATGCTGAGAATCCAAGAAGCAATTCTGATAATATCTCAGGGCAGGGAAAAAAATAAAGGTCTTTGGAGTCCAAGGTTCTAACAACATGGAAGTGCTGGTATTTCTACTATTATGGATTAGGACCTTACAGGGCTACAAGCTAGGAAAACAGTGAACTCAGAATAGAAGTAGATTGTCTCACAGAAACTTAAAAAAACAAACAAACAAACAAACAAACCCTTCAAATATCCTCAAATCCTGGGAATTGGTTAGAGCAATTTCAGATTGCTGGTGTCCTCAGATACTCAGAAACAGCTATAGATCCTCTATGCAGGATTATAACATCACTTTAATTCTCCAATTGTTTCTACAAATAAAGTTTCAAATTATAATGTCAGTTATACAATCAAAATGATCAAGGCTATAGGAGAGAAAACTACATGAATGAAAACTAAAAAAAGCAATGGACAAAATAAGCAGAATAACAGGGGCCCTATATATTGCAATTGTAACTCACATATTTTAATGAGAGAAGTAAATTGAAAATTTTGAAAGAGAATTATTAACAAAATGAAGGGAGTTAGATTTGAAATAAAACAGAACTTCTTGAAACGAAAAAATACCAGATATAAGATTAAGAATCCAATGAATACATTTAAGAAGATAATCTCTCTCATAACCATAAAAAACAGTCCTTAATATTAGAATATCAAATCCAATACTATATAAAAGGATAACACATCATGACAAATTGCGCCTTATTCCAAAAGACAAGTTTAAGATTTGAAAATCAATGTAATTCACCACCTTAGAAAAATAAAGGACGGGGCACCTCTGTGGCTCAGTCAGTTGAGTGACTTCCACTCAGGTCATGACCTCGCACTCTGTGAGTGCGGGGCCCCACATCAGGCTCTGTGCTGACAGCTCAGAGCCTGGAGCCTGCTTTGAATTCTGGGTCTCCCTCTCTCTCTGCTCCTCCTCCACTCGTGCTCTGTGTCTCTCTCTCTCTCTCTGTCAAAAATAAAGAAACATTTAAAAAAATTTTAAAAAAAGAAAAATAAAGGAGAAAAGTCATATTGTTCTTTCAAGGAAGGCAAAACAAAACAAAACAAAAAAACCAACCAGCTAACCAACAGAAATCACTGAATAAACGTCAACACCTGTTCATTCTTAAAAAAAAAATAAAAAGGAATATATGTAGGAATATAAGGACATTTCCTTAATCAGACAAAAGAGTCTATAAAAAGAGAATACTGATAATGTACTTGACAATTTCTCTGGATCCAGGAACAAAATAAGAAAGTCGACTACCTTGGTTTGTTTTAGATAATGTAGTAAAGGTTTTTGCCAGTACAAAAGCCATAAAAAAGACTTCTGGTCTGGCTAAGATGAGTAGCCCCATGTCTCCTGGACTCTGTCTCTCACAATTAAAAACTCTGGACATAGCCTAACAAACAATCACAGGAAGACACAGAAAGTTGAAAAAAGAGGCGGCAATCACCTTGGGGTCTGGGGACTTGAGCACTTGCAGTACAATAAGGTTCCTGGTTTCCTTATTGGTTCCCATATTCCCCAGCAGGGTGCTGCAGAAGTCCCCAACCCAAAACCTGCAAAAGGCACCAAAAAACCTCCATGGAACGCTTGCTCCATTTGGCCAAAGGACCAGAAATATAAGGCCTAACAAGAATCCTTTCTGGCAATACCCGCCCTACTCCAGTCAAACACCAAGAGAAACACTGCACCACCTCCTATAAGGTTTCCACAGGGTTGAACAGGGAGCTGATGTTCCATCCAACCCCAGACCTGCCTTGCAGAAGCAGGCAGCTGCTTTCCAATTCTCCTTCCCAGTGGTACGAGTAGGAGCTAATCTTCCATCCCGTACCTGGCCAAAGCTGTCAGCACTTCAATATCCTCATTAAGTGGTGTCAGAAAACTGAGTGGAGACCTAATCTTCTATCCCCCAGATGCCAGAAGCAGATGGTGATGCACTGATTCCCCAATGTCCCACCTAGTAGAAGGCAGTGCCGCAATTACTCCACCAGGCTAATGTTAAAGGGGTCCGGCTACAAGTTGAGCCTCACCACTCCCCAGCAGCAGTAAAACTATACAAGGTGCTATGAGTCAGGACTACTCAATACTCTTAAGTTTCCTCTACTCTCAGTGTTACCAGGACTCCACTGGCAGCTGAACCCGCATACCAATCCAGCAGCAAGGAAACTCAGTGAGACAGTGCAAAGTGAAGCTAACTGACACTAAATATAGATCCCTATCTTACATGCCCATACAATATGCAAAAGTTTACTCAAGATGGATCATAGGCCTACATGTGATAGGTAAACAATAAAGCTTCTAGAAGAAAACAGGATGATATTATCATAACTTTGGTGTAGGCAAATATTTCTTACACAGTAGCCAAAATAATCATAAAAGAAAGTAAATAATCCTTTGCATGAAAATTAAAGTTTTTTTTTTATCAATAAAAAGACACCATGAACTAAGAGGACAGTTCACAGAATGGTAGATCCTGCAATTCGCATATCTAACAAAAGACTCATAATCAGAATATATAAAGCGTTGTGTAAATGGATTTAGAAAGAAAACATGAAAATGGGAAAAAGTCTTAAAAAGGGACCTCATCAGAGGATATCCAAATGGCCAATAAGAATAGGAAAATGTGCTTAACATCTTTACTCACAAAAGGAAAGTAGATTAAGACCATAATCTGATACCATTGCATAATTTCCCTGAAGACTCAGATTCCAAAGAGTGACAATACCAATGTCAGCAAGGATGTGGAGTAACTAGAACTCTCAAAACTCATGGTTGGAACTGCAAACATTTACCACCAATTTGGAAAATATCTTGGCAATATTTGCTAAAGGTATCCCATTCCTAATCATATATACAAGACAAATAAGTACGTAAGTTCCTCCAAGTATGTTTAAGAATATTTCTTAATGGTCCCAAACTTGAAACAATCTTAATTTCCATCAATAGTAGATTGGATTAATCAACTATGGAGTATTCATATAATGGGATACTACAAAGCAATAAAAAGAAGCTATACATACGAACAATAATATGGATGAATCTTGTGGTTATTATCTCGAGTAAAAGGACTTGGGCATTAAACATACAAATGACTCCATGGGGAACCTGACTGGCTCAGCAGTTGAGCATCTGACTTCAGCTTAGGTCATGATCTCAGAGCTCATGAGTTTGAGCCCCACATCTGGCTGCTGACTGCTCAGAGCCTGAAGCCTGCTTTAGATTCTGTGTCTCCCTCTCTCTCTGCCCCTCCCTTGCTATCTATCTCTCAAAAATAATAAACATTTAAAAAATTTTTAAAACATACAAATGACTCCATTTATATTA
The DNA here is from genome assembly GCF_018350215.1 of Panthera leo. Taxonomy (NCBI): domain Eukaryota; kingdom Metazoa; phylum Chordata; class Mammalia; order Carnivora; family Felidae; genus Panthera; species Panthera leo. The sequence continues at coordinate 56,679,299 of NC_056684.1, read as the reverse complement.
ATTTCACACAAGCAATACTAACTGATGGTGATAAACGTCAAAATTAATAGTAATAGTGTACTTATTCTATGGAGGCATGGCTTCAGGCTTTTTTAGGGCTGTTCTTCAGATTTTCCCTTATTCTCAAAACATAATACTTACAACTTTGGTGGGATCCTTACTCTTAAGATGTGGCTTTTCTAGAGTCCCACCTGAATGTCCAGGGTGTTTATAGAACTCCAGTACCTTTGAAATCCTTCAATTCTAACCTCTGTCTCCTTAGCGTAAGTACTATAATATTTGCTCTACCGTTCAACCTCCCAGATGCCATATTTTATTGGATTTTATGTGACTTGCTGTGAATTACACAGCCTAAGCTACTGGCCAAAGACTCATGGGAGTATGTAGGCACATTCTAGAGCTCCTTCACTAGATGGTCCTGCTATAGGATTTAGCCTATAAAGTACCAGTAGACTGTGTTCTCAGCCAGTTTTTTCTACCAATCTCCACCTTCCAACAAAATAGTCTGAAAGAGTGGGAATAAACATAAAGCTCACTACTCCACTTCTCTTAAGTATCATAGACCCTGAATCCCTGCCTGCATTGGTTGCTCTCCATTGCCTTCCAATAGTTTTGTTTGTTTTCTAACCTATTTTTTTTCCATTTTTTTTCCATTTTTTGTACTCTCTACTACTATTCTATACCTACTACTATACCTCCTATTCCCTCAGTGGGAAAGTTAATTTGATACAAACTTTTCTGTTATAGCTAGGACCTGAAGTCCATTTGTCTTCTTCACATATGAAGTATAATAACTTTAGGGGTGAAGAAACCTATCACATACTTCTACAATTCTTAGGCTACCTAATTCATTTCTCATGTCACAGTTTCTGCTCAGAAGTTTCTTGATTGCTTCATTTGAACTTGAATAAAGGAAAGAAAACTGCAGACAGCAATTGTGGGCAAAACACTGTGTGATAGAGAACCTCAATTAAATCCAGGGTTTCCTTCAGGTAGATGGATCTGTGGGAATCATCTTTCAGTGAATCAAGATTTTCTGATGCCTGGGGGTGCCTGGGTTAAGCATCTCACTCTTGGTTTCAGCTCAGGTCATTATCTCACAGTTCATGAGTTCTAGCTCCACGTTGGGATACATGCTGACAACGTGGGGTCTGCTTGGGATTCTCTCTCCCTCCCTCTCAGCCCCTACCTACCCCTCTCAAAACAAATAAATAAATATTTTTTAAAAAAAGATTTTTTAATGCCTCTCTGTATACCTTTCATTAGGCAATATGGGGCAGGAATGACAATTCCATTCAACATTGCATTTGTGATTCATAAATAGAAATGTGATCTACTTTCCTGAGAGGTTTCCAGAAACTTTATTCATAACAGAAGAGGCAACTAGGAATCAGAAAAGATAGAAACGTGGAATATGCAGCTGTCATTGAGTCCACACTGAGAATCATTACCCAGGTTTCTTATACAAAGTGTATTTTTAATTCTCACAGTAATTTTCAGATAAATTAATTTTTTTATTTCAGTTTCTCAGGTAATAATAAAATTGTGCTGGAATTTGAATGTATCTTCTGGTTCATGCTCCAGTGCAGGTTCAGATATAATACTAATAATACATATTAACCATAGAACAAGGTACTCAAAAACTTCCTGTATATTAAATTTGAAAGTACTAGAAGCAAAATATACAAGAACCACAAAACTGCTGATTGAAAACAAATTTAAGAAGCTCTTTGTGATGCAAGATAACTGAATATCAATGTGTGCTTTGGAACAACTCTCTTCTTTTCTAAAGGTGTAAGCATTTTCAAATGCATCACCTAAGTACTGCATGTAGAGCTTGAAGATTTGCTGGAAAGTGCTACCATAAAACTAGAAAATATAAATCTAATATCACATGCTACCCAATATTTTTCTCTGAGGTTTTATGCTATTTAAAGGTAAACTGCTCCCATTTGACCTACATCAGCACAGTGAACTGCAGCAGATACTTTAATTAAAACAGATATGAAAATGTATTTAAAAATTATAGGCAGTCTAAAAATACATTCACTGAAGTCAGATGGTCGAATGATTTATTGCATAATATCCTTTAGAATTTGGCCTTAAATAAAATCATAACCAACATGAAAATGGGAAAATTTTTTATAGTGCATAAAAATAGTTTTGCTAATCTCAAGTAATGAAATCAGTAGAGATTGTATCCTTTGATTATGAAATAGCATAAGAACTTCTGAATTTCCCACATGTGCTTCAACTGCACAATTAGATCCTGATTAGGTGTGCATGTGAGGGAACATGGGGAGAGCTAGAAAGAAGGATGGAAAAGTTTGTCACATTCTGGCCTTCAAGGCTGAGCCGCTCCTCCCTGTACTAAGTAAATACTGTCATGTTCTCCAGGAAACATGTTCTCCAGGAAAACTCCAACACAATCAAGTCTGTAATTTCTTCAGGTCAAGCAAGGAACCTTGATGTCTAGTAGAGAAGGCTTGCCCTCGCAACCATCATTTTCTTCTAAGGTTTTAACTTTTTCCTGCTAAGATATAGTGTTCCAAATCATAAAATCATTGACACTGAACTCCTTCCTGAAGCTGACTAAACTTGTGAAGGTCTAAGGTGATCACAGCTGTTCCAGATGAATGCCACGTAGGCCTCATTTAGCAAACAAAACCTAAGATTTATACAGGGCCTTATTTAGGGAGGTCCAAGTCAACTAACCTATTACCTCATTTATCGAAACACATAACCAAAAAAAGTATTCTAAGAAGGCAAACAAATACAAAAACATTCCATTCTTGCAAGCACATTATTTATAGAAGTTCTAACGTACCACATTTTCCTTATTTCTCTGTTAAATATCAACAATCATCAGTGAAATATAAAGAAATAACTGGTAACATTATTCTAGCATCATCTTTACTATTTTCAGGTAACTGTTTTCTGGCTGTTCTATTTCTTATTTTACCCTAACATTTCTTTTAAGGAATTAATTTCATTTTAAAATTCTCATGAGTTCTAGACATATCATACATTTAGCTTCTCTTACTGGTACTTGTTTTGTTAAAGATTAACTCTGAAATTTCAACCTTTGTGTCTCTGGGACACACAAATTTTCCTCAAGACGATCCTCCAAATCCTTGACATTTGAAATGTTCATATGTCGGTGTGTTAATATATTTTGCTTTTTCCATATGGACCTCTCTTCACTCAAACACCATCTACCTACCCATTAAATCTATATCCTATTTCTTCTCTTTATTTTCTTCTTTATGACTCATCTTACCGAAAGTGTGGTTTGGGGCACCTGGGTGGCTCAGTCGGCTAAGCATCTGGCTTTGGCTCAGGTTGTGATCTCATGGTTCCTGAGTTTGAGCCGCATGTCATGCTCTGTACTGACAGCTCAGAGCCTGGAGCCTGCTTGGGATTCTGTGTCTCCCTCTCTCTCTGTCCTTCCCGCCCTTGTGTGCTCATTCGCTCACACTCTCTCAAAAATAAACATTACAAATTTTTAAAAATAAAAAACTGAAGTGTGGTTTATGTTTTTTCAATTATGTTTTTTTTTCAATCTGACTCACTCCCAGGATAATATTGTTTATATTTAGTTTGTTTTATATTGAGATCAGCAATGGCCTCTTAATTGCAAAAAAACGTCCTGTTTTAGGCCTGTCCTATTGACCATCCTCTTATCAGGTAAAAGCTCTGTTTCCTTAGCTTTTACTACACTGTCTTCTCCTGGCTCTTCTCCTCATTTTTATAACTATTCTTTCTTCATCTTGTTAAAGGACTCTTTATCCTGCTACCTTTTAAGATTTATGTTCTAGTGGGCCTTTGAAACTCTCTTTACCACAAGTGCCTTTTTCAAACTCTTTTTTTGTAGGTAGATACCTTGCAAAAACCTATTTTCCAAACTAACTTCTCTCTTGAGCTCTAATTATCCACTGAATATCTCCACCAAGATAGTCTTCAGACACCTCCAACGTGCTGATTTCCCCAAAAGGCATCTGATTCCACAGTCTTTGTATGTGTCCTGTACTTTTCAAACATGTCCTATATTACACAAATCAGTACATTCCATTTGAATAATATACATTCCACTTCACCAGTGGAGGAAGTTTTGAGAACTGCACACTCTCCTAATTCCAGGGACTATCCATGCTGTATCTACCACCAGTGACGTGACATTCAGCTGCGTTGCTACACATTCAGCTTCAAATCCCACTTCAAAGTCTGCTTTTTCAAACTACCAACTATTACAGATCCAGTTTCCTAAGAACAGACTCTGAGATGAAATCTGTATAAAATAACTTAAATGAAAAAGCTCTCTGAGTCAGCACTTGTCAGAGAGAGTTAAGTAAGCAGAATTGGGCATAGAGAGAAGCTGAACTGTGATGCATTTCCTTTAGGGGCTCCAGCCCATTTTATATGATACTCTAGAGCTGGGAAGCACCTTCAAAATTTTCCTGACATTAAACAAATGGTATGAAGTCTATTACTCTTTCATTGACTGGTCATTAGATATGTGCTGCTCCCAAGAAAGTGGCGTGACCTTGAGCAAGTCCCAGGGAGGGATTCAGCTGAGGTCTGTCACATGGCAATATTCTGAGAAGCTAAGGAATGAGTGCTTCTGTCCCAGGCAGCATTCCCGTATCCCCTACCAGTTTCCTGTTTCTCTCAAACGACTTCCACCATATCCTTGTCTCAAGATCTGCTTCTGAGAGAGCTCTACCAAAGATAATTCTATTATAAAATAGGAAGCACCCTCAAAATATCTACCATTAATCTAACAAGCATTAAAAGAGTGCAGAGTAATGTAGTGGAAAGTGCAAGTGCCTAGAGTTAAAAGAGCTGGGTTAAAGCTGTCTCCATGGCTTACGTAAAGTGCTCGAACTTGAGTAGAGCTCCTAATCTGAGTATCAACTTTCTTACCTATCCAACTAAGAATAATCATAATTCATTTCAATGTATCTCATAGAAGTACTAAGCTATCAAATGAGATAAAATTTTGCAGAGCTTTTTACATTACAGTTCTTACCCATAGAATCTAAACATAAAAAGCCATTATAGAAAATTCTACGAAACAAACTAAGTAGTTTTAAAAATAGTTTTGTTAGATTAGTACCTGCTAGAATTTCTATTGTCAGTCTGCAAAATATGAAGATATAAGGAGAGGCCTGACATCTTTGTAGAAAATTTAGAAATAGAAGGTTCTGTAGGAACTAAAATCAGAGAAATTATGTTTCACTCTTAGTCACCACTTTAAAATGTACTTTTAGATAAATCAATCTCTCAATATCTAAATTTCCTTACCAGTAAAATATTAAAAATAATATTAAATTGTTTATGTAAGATCTGTTTTCTCTGGCATGTAATATCAAATTATTAGCCATTACACTCAATCTTTATTGAGCACTTACTATGTGTTGATCATTGTTTTCAGCGTTAATAGCTATTTTTGTTCTTACAATCATTATTTTACTATGAATCCTTATTATTTTGCCATATGAATCCAGAAAAGGAAAAGGGAAATGTCATGTCTACTTATTTGCTTCCTGGTCTGCATTAAACTTTTGGGTCTTTACCAGGGTATTTTCTACAAGAAGTTCTTTAATTTTATACCACCTGAACCATAATATTCCATGAAATTGGGCAAGATTTCCTGATTGTACAATTAACACATAACCAGTTATTAAAAGTTGGAAATGCTGTTTATTGTCTATTTGTTTTTGGCTTGTCTGGTTTCCTTAAATACCTGGCAGTCAGAGGTGTAATGAGCAGGCGTGGAGCCTCGAGCATAGTGACTTATTTTTAAATTCTCTGCTGGGTGACCTTGAAAAAGTTATCTGATCTCTTGTGCTTCAGTTTATTTATCTACAAAATGAGAAAGAATACTAGTAACTACTTTTTAAAGCTGTTGTAGAAATGAATTAGTATGTTCAAGGTGCTTAGAATGGAGCATGGCCCATAATCAGCACTCAACAAATGTTTCCTGTTCTTATCATGATAGTAGAATGTAACAAAAGATGGTCTCTAGTATACAACACTTGCGAATATTCTTATTTTAAGTTTATTCAATGGGACAGTATTCCATGGAGCCCCTCAAAGATTACTGCAATCCCCAGATACTCCATCATGGATTTCTTCAGTTATCAATTAGATGAGAGTTCAGACTTCCTTTCCCACTGGCAATGCCAACAACATAAAATTATGTGTCTTCACATCTTAGAGATTGAAGGCTAAGCAGACAATAAGCAGCAAGAACATTTATTCAATATTCTTCACTGTTTTTCCTTTTAATCAGAACAAGATATTTTATAAGACATAGATTGCACAATGACATAATTTTGTTTGTAGATCTCTTTTCAGAGAGATATTTGCCATAATGATGATAAAAGTATATAAAAGGTAAACTAAAAACCATCTGATAAACCATCCCAGTTAAACATTATACATATTTCAACAGTATTAGATCTTATGATCTCTTAGTCTTGTTTTTATTCTTTTTCATTGCTAAAACTATTTCTACATTAATAGATTAATAAAATATTTTTATACTTGGTTATTTGTTCTTTTGCTCTGTCTTTACTTAACCATTCTGTATATGCTTTTATTGACCTCAGAACTAATTGCTGCTGTGCTCTCTCCAGTATACAGTACTGTAGTAAGTGTTGAAAGCTAAAATTTAATACAATATCTCAATCTCTCTTATTATTATTTGCATACTCCCTTATTCTCATTTATCAAAGAGTTGTCAAAGTTAATGATAGTTAAGTTTTATTGAATCCATATTATGTGCCAAGCATTGTACAATGCACCTTACATGTTATTTGTTATTCACAAAGTCTTTGAGGTCATTACTACCTCTCCCACTTGCAGTTAATAAAACTGATGTTCAGAGGATTTAAAATAATTTCCCTCATGTACATACAGCTGGTATCAAAAATACTATTCAAATAAAATTATATTTTTCACCAAAGCTCAGCATTGTATGGTCTTCCTCTGAGATTTCAATATTTTATGGAAAATACCCCTTGGATTAAATCATCTCCTCCTGTTACTCTTTCGTAGTATTTCCCTATAACAATAAAAATGTATTGGGTGAAAGGATTTATTCAGTTTTCCTCATCCTTGTTTTCCAGCACTAGCACAGTGCCTGGCACATAAGAGACACTCAGTAAATATGTACTGAATGAATACATTTTTTATTTTTATTAAGTTATTTATTTTGAGAGACAGAGAGAGCAGAGGAGGGGCAGAGAGAGAGAGAGGGAGAGGGAGAATCCCAGGCAGGCTCCATGCTGTCAGAGTGGAGCCCTATGTGGGGCTTTAACTCAAACCATGAGATCACGACCTGAGCCAAAACCAAGAGTCAGACACTTAACCGACTGAGCCACCCAGGCACCCCTATTTTTTAAAGATATATTTTTGCCTGAAAATTGAGGTCTGAATAGGAAGACATGCTTTACTTCTGCCATTCTAAAGGAATGGTCATACCTTCTACTGTAAGCATATCTTAACAACACAGGAGTCAATTACAGCTGAGAATTAGTGTAACATTGACTTTAAAATAAGGCAAAATTTTCTATTCTGAAATAATTATAGACTCCGAGGAAATTGCAAAAATAGTACATAAAGTCCCATGAAATTATTTTTAATAACATATACTGTATTGTCATTGTAGAGGATTTAAGGGAAAGTGAAGTTACAAAACCAAAATAATGATTTTTCTCCACAATGACAACAAGCAGTATCCATTGTTATTTCAGTGCATTACTTTCCACAATTGTCTATGTGTAACCATTTCTACAAAATTGGAATCAAATTGCATATAATTAGTATCCTGGTATTTTCACTCCACTTATGACATGAGCTTTTTCTTATTATATAAGGTAGCTCTGAAAAATGCCACTATAATGCCTAACCAAATAAATCAATCACAAATAATTTAATCATTCTATTATTTGGGTTATTTGGTTTATTCTTAATTTTATTATTATAAATAATGCTAACAATTACAGTTTGAAAACTCATCTATGACAAGAGTTTCTATTTCCCTAGGAGAGATTCCTTGATAGTGAAATATTTGACAAACAACATGATTACAAAAATTCTTGATTCATACTAGCAAATTTATTTCCATTAAACTTTAGTCGATTTATTTTTATGTAAGAAGTTTATGAGAATGATTATGCTAAATGACTCATAAAAAGTAGCTATTATACCTTTAAAAATTTTTTTTGCTAATTTGATAAACAAAAACTAGGGTTTTAATCATGTTAACAAAACCACAGTATCAATGATGGACCTTGTCTTGTCCTAGAGCCAGCAGAATAGTTAGTGCATCGGGGGTGTAGAAGGAACCAGAAACTAGTACGATGTGGGGAGGCCAGAGACCCCAGGATTCCCTTCAGAGACTACTTCATCATATTTCTCTACCTATGCAGATCTTTGAAGGACAGCACTAAAGAACATCCCCCAAAAATCAGACACCAGAGAGTCATCTGACGGCATCACGTAGGGTCTGGTCACTGAGGAAAACAAAGATAGAAACTCTACCTTGTATAAATATAACCAGGTCTTTGTGAAGAGTAGCTCTTCACAATGATGGACACGGCTGCATTGTAGAAACAAAAAATCCAGGAAAAAGTACCCCAAGTCAACAGCTCTCCAAGAGAATCCATATACCTCTAGCTGCTCTAAGCTTTTGGGTTGGGGATCTTCCTTTCACAGGGAACCCACCTATAACCAACTCAGCCTGTTGACATACTGTGGAAATAAATGGTCTGTCATCCCTCCACAGACAGCATCCATAAATCAAGTAGCCCTAGCTCCTTAGGTTTTCATGTGGGGCTATTTTGGGGGTTATCTTTGGTTGGAACCTCCACTGCAGCCACTTTTAATCTCCTTTAATCTCCTGTAGAGACACCTTCTGTCATTGTGCTAGGGCAAGATATCAGTCTCCTACCAAATGAACCTCTGGGGCTTTAACTAGGAATTACCTTAGAGTAGTTTCACATAAGACGAACAAAGTTTCTCTATCAAAATTGGCCTATCAGTTCAGAATTTGCATACTCAGACTTTTCTCCAATACAAAACTATGCCCATCACCAAAACTGGCCACTTTCCTTTAGCCCATCACCAACTCCCCAGTTACTCCCACCTACAGTGAAGTCTGCTGCCACAGTTTTGGACACTGATTAGTCCCCCTTAGAAACCACTCCATATAGTCTAGTCAGCATTTATTGAGTTCTGCCTAGACACATCCATGTTGTAAATTTAACTTTGTTTATGTACCTCAGATATATTTATTGACTTCAGTAATACATACTTCTTAATTCATGGATGCTTATGATTAATTCAGGCAAGGCCACTCCTTTACTTTTTAACTCATTAACCTCAAAACCTAACACTACTAGTCACCTACCAAATTACATTTTATAGAGATCTGTGACAACATACATATATAGGAGAACTACTATATCTACTGTAAGGACTTAACTGCCTTGGACTTCACACCACAAACAACTATAAAAAGATGTAAATACCTACTAAATAGCTCTTTTGTTATACATTTGACTAATATAGAATGGGAATTGCTGAGATAAAGAAAACAAAGGGAGCCCTGCAATCACCCTTGTTTTTCTACACCATTCCAGCCTATGAAAAAAAAAGACAGCGAACCAAAGCAGAAAATGTCAATCACAATGAGTTGAGAAGACAGAGATTAGAGATGGGGAGAAAAAATAAGGTATCTGGAATTTATCGGGGAAGGTACAAAACCGAAGGGAGATCAGCAGAGATAGATCCAGAAATTGGTAAAGTTATCACTTTGAGTCTGTCCCAAACAATAAATTGCAATGTATATAGTGAGATTCCAAGCAGCTAGGCAGAGGCAAGGAATTATCCTAGAGCTCACCCTGCACTAAGAGTCAAATTCTGAAAAAGGAGAGTGGAGAGACCTGTGGAATATACAGGAAATTCACTAGAAACCCCCACAAGAGTTATGCTTTAAGAGTAAGATTAGATTACTCTTAGCGTAATGGCTACTCTAGATTTAACATAACAGTTCTTAAACCCAAGTCTCAAAGATCAACTTATCCACAAGTTATACATCTGCAAACTGCAACAAAACTCAATTCTCTTTTAAAAAGACAACAAAATACAGACACTCAAAAATGTAATATTTATAACAATAAAGATCCAATATTATTAGATACATGAAGAAGCAGCAGGAAAATCCATAACATGGAGAAAAATTGGTCAGTAGAAACGTTAAAAAATGACAGAATGGTTGGATTAGCTGAGAAGAATTTTTAAATAATTACTACAAGTATATTCAGGAATTTATTAACATAGTGAATGAAGGAAAAAAAAAAAGATAGGGTATAGAACCAGATGAAATTTTTGGAGCCAAAAAATAACATACTTGAAAAACTCACTGAAAACATTGTTTGGGCTAAAGAGAAGACAAGACAGTACAAAGGAAATTATCACTAAACCTGAAAACAAAAGTAAAAGCTATTCATAGTGAATCACACAAGTAAAGCACTAAAAAAAACCGAACAGAGTCACAGTGATTTCTGTGATAATACAAAGCAATTTGACAAAAAAATATAATGAGAATGACAGAGGAGAAAAAGGGGAGAAAAGTATCTTAAAAATAGACAAAACATTTCAAAACTTGATGAAAATTGTAACTCTCCAGGTTAAAGAAGGTAAATGAAATCAAAGCAAGATAATCACAAAGAAAAACACACTAACGCACATCATGATCACAAATAGTGCAGGCTAGAAGACAAAGCAATGAGATCACTAAAATGCTGAAAGTAAAACAAAGAACCTGTCAACCTAAAATTCAATATATAGTAAAAATATATTTCAAATACAAGTGGCAGAAAAATAAGCACTAAGAGAATTGGTTGCCTTCATACATGCACTACAAAAAGATTTAAAGAAACTTCTTCAGAACAAGGAAAATTATATCAAAGGAAAGCTTATGCAAAGAAATGTAGATTACTGGAAATGATAACTATCTGGATAAATAAAAAAGACTTTTCTCATTTTTATTATTTCTTTAAAAGATCACTGATTAAAGTCAAAATAATATAAAATATATAAAACATATAAAAAGTCAAATAGTCTTTTTAGTCAAAATAATATAAAATAATATAAAACATATAAAATGATGAATCTATAAAATATATAAGAAAACTATGTTGTGGGTTTAGGTTTCAAAATATATAGAGAAGCAAAATATATTATAATAAATGGAGATACATTGTAGTAAGGACACTGAATTGTATGTGAATTATTATGTTGTTATTATGAAATAGATTGATGTGCTAAATATGTATGTTGTATACTCTCAAGTAAACACTAAAAAAGCAAAACCAATAGGTTATAGCTAATAAGCTATAGCAGCTGGATCATTCTTATAATTAAAGTCATTAGCTCATCTTGTTTTGAACGTTAGATCTATCTTTGTTGAGTTCTTGATTTTAGTAATTATGTTCTCTGTAAGATCTAAGCTGGTGTTCTTCAACTTTTCATAGCTTTACTGTTGGCTCTTTATTTCTGATGACTATTTATTTGGACTGTTCTTGTCTAACAATGACTCAAGTGTTTTCATACCAGTTTTGAACAGAGAGAGCTAAGCTTGTCAAAGACTTTAATTTCCCTTGAATTAACTCATAAAAGTTTTGGGGCAAACTTTTTTCTTTTATATAAAATAATCTTTCAACTGACTGAAAAAGTCTGAAAAAAAATTTGTAAAAGCCAAACAAATGCCAGGTCCTGCTGCACTTCACACTGCCTCCCACAGGAACCTAAGTCTGAGCCTGACTTGCAGCACCATGGTGTATGGCTTTCCAAGAATCAGATGGAAGCCAAGCTCTGCTGTGTTTCAGAGTCTCTCCTTAGTGCCACAGCTTACCACAAAGCCCCATCTAGCCACTCTGGTTCCATAAATCACAACAAATTAGAGAATACCTTAGATTTTTCCTGGAACCCAACCTGCATAGAACCATAACAGATCATTTATGGAGCTGGACAAGTTGAATACACAGTAAAAAAATGTGCATATCTCCATTAATATTCATATTATTTTCCTCTTCTTTGTCTTAAAAATTTTTAATTAAAAGACATTTTTATTTAAAAATATAAACATAGGGGCACCTGGGTAGCTCAGTCCATTAAGTGTCTGATTCTTGATCTCAGCTGAGGTTATGACCTTACAGTTTGAGTGAGAGCCCCGCGTCAGGCTCCATGCTAACATCATGGAGACTGGTTGGGATTCTCTCTCTCTCTCTCTCTCTCTCTCTGCCCCTCCCCAACTCCACTCTCTCTCAAGATATATATACACTTTAAGATATACACAAATATATGTTTATAATATAATTATAAAATATATAATTTTATATGATACTATAAATATTATGAAATTAGAAACATTATAAAATATAAGCCTGAATTACAATATATTTCCTTCTTAGGACTGCCTTTGCTGCATCCCAAAGGTTTTGGACTCTCATGTTTTCATTTTCATTTGCTTCTAGGTATTTATTAATTTCTTCTTTAATTTCCTGGTTAACTCATTCAATCTTTAGTAGGTTGTTCTTTAACCTCCATGTATTTGAGAGCTTTACAAATTTTTTCTTATGGTTGATTTCAAGTTTCATAGCATTGTGATCTGAAAATACACATGGTATGATCTCGATCGTTTTATACTTGTTAAGGGCTGATTTGTGACTCAGTATGCAATCCATTTTGGAGAATGTTCCATGTGCACTAGAAAAAAATGTGTATTTGGAGCCTTAAGATGCAATATCCTGAATATACATGTTAAGATCATCCAGTCCAGTGTGTCATTCAAAGCCATTATTTCCTTGTTGATTTTCTGCTCAGATGAGTTGTCCATTGTTGTAAGTGGGGTGCTGAAGTCTCCTACTATTGTATTGTCATCAATGAGTTTATGTTTGTTATTAATGGATTTATATATATATATACATATATATATGTGTGTGTGTATATATATATATATATGTATATATATATATGGGTGCTTTCAAGTGAGGGCATAAACATTTAAAATTGTTAAATCTTGGTGGATAGATGCCTTCTTCATCTCGTTACAGCCTTTGTTTTAAATCTGGTTTGTGTCATATAAGTATGGCTATTCTAGCTTTCTTAAAATATATTATACTAAAATTTTTTATTAAAAAAAATTTAAACATAAGGAAGAATGGGGGTCATATATCTGACTCTTCTCTTTCTCATTACAGTATGTGGATACAGATAAATATATAGATATAAATATAAATATTTACGTTTCCTAAGCCATTTTAAAATAAATTACAGATACTTGACACGTCAATATATATCTATATCTTCCGGCATTATAAATACCCATATTATACATAAAAAAATATTTTCCTAATAGTATCTAACATTCAATCTATAGTCAAATTTTCACAATATAATCTCACTTTTTAAAATGAAATCTAACCAAGGATGGGCATTACATTTGGATGTTACATCTCTTAACTTTTTCTTTGTACAATTTTATTGATGCATACATACTTACATTCATACATATGTTTTAAGTCTCTTACTTTAAATAGAACCCTTCTCTTTATTTTTTATAATTTTTATTGCTGTTGAGATAAAACATATCTACAGCAAGATGCATATGTGACTATAAATGTTCCTCTAATAACTGATCTAACTGTATCCAACAAATTTAATATATTTCTTCTCATTATCATTATCATTGAAATACTTTAAATATTTTCTGGTCATGTATTTCTTTAAATCATGAGTTATTTATAAGTGTATTGTTTAATTTCATCTGCTTCATTTTACTTTTTAAATCTATCATAAATGTTTTAATTACATATGACATTTAAGGGTGCCTGGTAGCTCAGTCAGTTAAGCATCTGGCTCTTGATTTTGGCTCAGGTCATGATCTCATGGTCCTGAGATTGAGCTCTGTGTTGGACGCCATACTGGGCATGGAACCAGTTCAAGATTCTCTTTCCTTCTCTCTCTGCCCCTCCCCCACTCAATAGCACTCTCTCAAAGCAAACAAACAAAAACAAAAGTATATGTATTTAAATTGATTTAGACTAAACATGAGCTTTACCTTATGTTTTTATTATACAGTACTGTTCCATAGTCTTACTTTTAGACTGATTTATCAGTTGTAAGATTTACATTTAGCTTGTATCAGATTAAAGATTATTGCCTATATTATTGCTAAATGTTTTCATATCACAAATATTGTTGAACCTTATCAAATTATTTCCCTGAATCTATTAACATAATCGGATTTTTCCCCTAGTAGTCTAAAGAGTAATAGTCTAAAAGAGTGGTAAATCATATAGGAAAAAAAGTAATATCTCATTGTTGATTTATATTGGGTTTATAATCAACAATGAAACTGAAAGTTAAAGACAGAGAATAAGAACTCAGAGTGAGAAAAACTTGAACATTGTGTGGAGTCAATGAAACCAATGTTAAAGGTGTTTCTACTTCATTGATAAAGGATGAACAGTGAACTAAAAAGAGTGTTAATAAAGTGTCCAGTAAATTGTGCAACCCAAAAGGCAAATCTAGAAATATTAACTTTGCTGTGCTTTTGTGCAGTACTCTTAAAAAAAAAGTAGTCTAAAGATATAATAGGAGGTGTCAAAATAAGAACTAAGCTTAATTATCTTCAATTATATACCTCTAACCCATAGGTTTTTGGTGTTTTTTTTTTTTCATAAGAGAGAAGAAAACCTACACCATGGCAATTGTACCTTTCTCATTCTAAGTGCCATCCATCCACTGTCACACACACACACCACACACAAACCAAGTTTTTTTTTTCCTTCAAGTCTCAAAAAAATAGTATGTACTAAAGAATTAACTGGTGCAAACATAACTGAGTATCATCCTAATGTGGCATTCTTACTTATCAGATATTGTCTTTGATTTCAAAAAGCTATTACCATAAATATAAAGCGGAAAATTCTGAAGAAAAAAAAGTTTATTTTTATATCTTAATATTATTTAATAAAGTAAAGCCGCATGTGACCTTCAGGCAGAGGAAAAAACTTGCATCTAGTAATTTGAAGCCATTTTTCCATTTCTCATAAATAGTCTGTTATTATATTACTTCCCTATAACAACCTAATTCTCGTTGATATTTTACTAAGCTCCCTCCAAAACTGAGATGTTAATCAAGACATGGATGGGAAAATGATGTAAATCCTTATGTTCAACACAATGAATATCTGGTTTATTCTTGCATAGTGACTTAAAAGATCTTATCCACAGGCTTTAGACCAGAATTAGTGTAACCACCCATTTTCAGGTCTAAAGGGTAGCAACCCAGCCTCCATTCAGCATTAATGTTAGTGGTACAAAACATTTAAAACCATTAATGGGATTTATAACTTAATGAACAAATTCTCTATTCATTTGCACTTCCATAGTTATGATAGAGTTCTTTTACATTTTTCTAAATCTAATAATTAATTTGAATTTTGAAATATTAGATGGTGATTCACAAGTAGTTTTCCAATGTATAATATTCTGTCTTTTTAAATTCCTGGCAGACTTCCATGCTTAACCAATTTTAAGATTGCTGCCTCATGTGGGTGAAACTTCAAACAAGTAAGAAAACACAAGACCAGAAATACTATACATAAAATACAACTATCAATTTCTTGAGAGAACCAAATGATAATTCTCACATCAAAAAAAAAAAAAAAAAAAGATTCAAACTGTCATGGCTTTCCTTATTTCTAATTTTTGTTTAGGGAAATGGAAAGAATTGATTTTTTTTTTCAATCACTATTTACAGTAGAATATAATTGTGCTTGTATAATATAATAGACCTAGAAATATGACATTTTGTATTTGACTACTTCCAAAGTTACATGCAAATAAAAAGTTCTTTCCTTGATATACATTTGTAGTGTGTTTATAAATTTTGGAGCTATTATGTAATAGATGAAGTTAGAAATTATGTTATGTGACCTATATTGCATTACTGAAATGACAAGTGCTTAAAATTATATAGTCACAAAAATGTCAATTTCTCACAGAAATTCCCTTTTAAACCAAAATTATATATAGTCAGTAAATCAGACTACACTGACATCATCCACCTATAAAAAAAATATACGGGAATTTCAAAGAAAATATGAAAAAATATTTATATCCCAGAGCTAAGCTTGAAACCAAGAAGAAAAATATCTAGGTACCTAAAGTGGTTTACCTATAATTTAGAAGAGAATTGTAGGACCTGGAATCACACCCTCCATGCTCTTTACATTAAGAATGTTTCAAATGTTCAAAGGTAATTTTAAAAATGAAATGGAAACCATAAGGCAAGAGCAGGACAGTATGAGATAATTTCCTTTGTACTGTAAGTTAAGAAACAAGGGTTTTAAGCAGAACACTCAAAAAGATTAACATGTGTCCCTAAAGTCTGGGATAAGTCTCTGAATCTAGTCTAGAAAATTATAAAGGAATAGGGATTAGTGGATGGACCTGCTAATCCAAAGGTGGAACTGAAGGGTGAAGTGCTATTCCACTTTTACAGGCATTATCAGCATCTTTCAAACACAAGAATGCATGAGTAATTCCCTTGGATTAGATGTGGGCCATATGGGAGACAAAACATCCCTGGAAGAATAAACATAATCATAATTGGAAAGCTGACATATTGCTAAATAGCTAGGCAATTAAGAGACAGCAACAACCTGTCATCAGGATACATTCTTTCTAATCTGAGAAATGCAGATGGAAGTTCCCCACAAATTAAGCAGAGGTGAAGGAAATTAAAGAAAAAATATCTGAAGCCCCATTAAAGCATCCATGAGAGAAAGATTTAGCCCTATAGAGCTGATCCTGCCCTATATTCTTGAAGGCTGATCCATGTGGAGTGCACCAAACCTCTTTCCAGAGGCTGGTTGGTTTCAGTGAGTAGAAATTACACACAGGATACTGGGGAAGAGGAGAATGAAAGAGAATTCGGTTTATTTATTCCCTTGGTTCCCTGCCAGCCCAGCTGTAAGCTGGCAGTGTTTGTATTTCTCCACCTAAGGCCAAAACTGTTGATGAGTGACCTATGATATTGTGGTATCTTTTCACTCTTATTAGCTATGGGGGGCTTTACCTTTTCTTTGAAAACACGTTCTTGACTAAACTCTTGGTAATCATTCCTTTTGGATGTGTCATCTATTTCCTGTCATGATGACTGATACAGACCTTTATCTGCTAAATCATATTTTTCTTCATCCCCTTATATCTCCTTCCCACCCAACCTCCTTTAACTCTGAAGGCCTTATAAACCAAGAGAAGCCCTATAGACATTCAAGGCAGAGAGAAAAGAAACAGGCTATATCTGTTCCATGTTAACCTCACATTTTTATTCATGCACCTGGCTCAAGTCAAGGTGGGGAAGAGTTTCAACATTAAATGAAGTTTAGAGATTTAACTATTACACAAGACTCTAATGATCTCATAGAACTTGAAAATTACCAAATTGAGACAGTATTTGGTGTCTCTAATAATCATATAATTCTTTATTAGCCAAGGGCAGCCAGAAATGTCATCAACTACCAAGAATATTTGCCTGTTTCTTGGGAAGACTAAACACCCAGAGCATCAGCACAAAGAACAGGGGAGTCACAGAAGTTGCTTCATGATTAAGTCCCATATATTCATGTTTGTACAATTTACCAGTTATATAAAGAGGTAAAATGGAGGTTGGAAGGATATGCACCAAAATCCTGATGGCCCCTGGGCGGGGGGGGTCAGAGTTAGTTTACCATTCATTACACAATCACCTACTTTATATCTTTTATCAGAAGCTATTAAAGCAGCAATGTTAATCCTTGTTTAAAAACTGTGGATGTGTGGGCATATGAATGTTTATTACATTATTCCTGATATTTTTCCCTCTGTCTTTTAAAACTGGCCTCTTATTATTAAAGTAATATATTCTTAGTCTTCACTAATCCTACTTTGTTTAATCTACAAAGACATGTTAACTTATATTGCTAGCCTGAAAAATGGCCCTACTTTTGGTCCTATCTTAGTTTACAATCTGTTTTCCAATTTCAAGAGTCCTCACAAAGACAGGAATTCAAAAATCCACTGCAATGATATAAATGCTAATGGGGAGCTAAATGACATTGTTAGATATAGCTCATTTTGCAGTTTTAATTAGGGGCAGTCAGATATGGGGCTGTAACTCAAGAACTTATTAATGGGAATCCCTGAAGCAGAACCATTGAACTGACAAGTATGTCTGTAAGACTAGACCTAACACACCCCCAACAAGAATCTTTCACCGAAATGACTTCCTAAATTTAGAAATTGACACTTGTCTGTTTGGTAGCTCCTATTTAGAAAGAGATTTTTCCTTCACAAACCACTCCAAACCATTCAGTCAATATTAAATTGTTGTTTTCCAACTTTATTAAAAGCAAAATGGAAGCATTTTTGGTCTTTGACAAGATAGTCCCCATGCTCTGAGAATGATCAATGTGCATTGTACTTTGGTGCTACCTAAATTAAACTGAGCCATTAGTTGCCCAATTCCAGCTAGATGTCAAAACTTAAAAACAAAACAAAAAAAAAAAAAAAAAAAACAAAACCAACATGTTACCTGCACACCAAAAAATACATACATACATAGATACATTCACATAAAAAACTAGTAATATATTTCCTGAAGCCTATGGATGAGACACCAAAAGAGAAATTAAGCTGTATAACAAAGAGGAAAACTTTCTAAAAATTGTCTTTACACAATTCTCTTCTAAACCTCCTCATAATTTGGCACTACTCCCCAAACTCCCCTCTATCTCTGCTAAAGCTTCAACCCATCATTACATTCTATCTCTACCCCACTCCTCTTATTCTTATTCCAATCCTCACTTATCAGATCTACTTTCTTCTTCAGAAAGGATACTCCTATTTTTCTACTCAAAATAAATGTATCTTCTTTTACTAATTATTTAGTCTCTTCTTATCCAATACCCTGGTCAGAACAATAAAATCCCAATGGTTTTCCTAGGAGAACCTGGAAGAAGGGACATAGAGTTGCCAGGTTTTGCAAATAAAGAAACAGTTAAATATGGATTTCAAATTTAAAAAATTTTAGTATAAAGATATCCCAAAGAAACATTTTGGATATACTTATACTAAAAATATATTTGTTCTTTACCTGGAATTAAAATTTAACTGCTGTCCTGTATTTTATCTGCAACCCTTGAAGGGAAGATTTGTAAATATTTTCTGTTACTATTTTTTTCCTGTGACACCTGTAAAACACAAGATCTTAGTAATGCCCATGGTTCTTCACCTCAGCCTACTGTTAAATACTTGTGACAGAACAACTTCAATTCATATAGCACGCTACCTTTCTAAGGGTTGGTTTCCTAAATTTTTCACTGGCATTTTTCACGTTTGATGCCTACAGTGAAGTCCTGCAAATCACTTAAGAAAATATTCTCACTTTTGAGTGCTTGTTATCAACTAAGGGACATTTATAGAAAACTGTAAGGACTGTCATTCAGGTCATCCCACTATTAAAAGCAAGGACTCTCGTTGTTGAAGTCAAAACCTACATTAAAAACACTAAGACCTCTTTGCACTCTAAGATAAAATAAAGGAAGATGGAAGAACTCAATTTCTAAAATGCCTTTAAACTGAGCACAAGGTAATTGATGTGGTCTAGAACATTCAGATTCAATTCCTGTGCTGAATTAGATGAATGATCTAATTTTCCTCCTCAATCTTTCCTAGAAGAAGAAGGAGAGTGGGGGGAGAAGAGGGGGAGAAGAGGGGGAGAAGAGGGGGAGAAGAGGAGGAGAAGAGGAGGAGAAGAGGAGAAGAGGAGAAGGAAGAGGAGGAGGAGGAGTAGGAGGAGGAGGAGGAGTAGGAGGAGTAGGAGGAGTAGGAGGAGTAGGAGGAGGAGGAGGAGGAGGAGGAGGAGGAGGAGGAGGAGAAGGAGGAGGAGGAGAAGGAGGAGGAGGAGAAGGAGGAGGAGGAGGAGAAGGAGGAGGAGGAGGAGAAGGAGGAGGAGGAGGAGAAGGAGGAGGAGGAGGAGAAGGAGGAGGAGGAGGAGGAGAAGGAGGAGGAGGAGGAGAAGGAGGAGGAGGAGAAGGAGGAGGAGGAGGAGAAGGAGGAGGAGGAGGAGGAGAAGGAGAAGGAGGAGGAGGAGGAGGAGGAGAAGGAGAAGGAGAAGGAGGAGGAGGAGAAGGAGGAGGAGGAGAAGGAGGAGGAGGAGGAGGAGGAGGAGGAGGAGGAGCAGAAGGAGGAGGAGGAGGAGGAGCAGAAGGAGGAGGAGGAGGAGGAGAAGGGGGAGGAGGAGGAGAAGGGGGAGGAGGAGGAGAAGGGGGAGGAGGAGGAGAAGGGGGAGGAGGAGGAGAAGGGGGAGGAGGAGGAGAAGGGGGAGGAGGAGGAGAAGGGGGAGGGGGAGGAGGAGGAGGAGGAGGAGGAGGAGGAGGAGGAGGACGAGGAGGAGGAGGAGGAGGAGGAGGAGGAGGAGGAGGAGGAAAAGGAGGAGGAGGAGGAAAAGGAGGAGGAGGAGGAGGAGGAGGAGGAAAAGGAGGAGGAGGAAAAGGAGGAGGAGGAGGAAAAGGAGGAGGAGGAGGAGGAGGAGGAGGAGGAGGAGGAGGAGGAGGAGGAAGAGGAGGAGGAGGAGGAGGAGGAGGAGAAGGAGGACGAGGAGGAGAAGGAGGAGGAGGAGGAGGAGGAGGAGGAGGAGGAGGAGGAGGAGGAGGAGGAAAAGGAGGAGGAGGAGGAAAAGGAGGAGGAGGAGGAGGAGGAAAAGGAGGAGGAGGAAAAGGAGGAGGAGGAGGAAAAGGAGGAGGAGGAAAAGGAGGAGGAGGAAAAGGAGGAGGAGGAAAAGGAGGAGGAGGAGGAGGAGGAAAAGGAGGAGGAGGAGGAGGAGGAGGAGGAGGAGGAAAAGGAGGAGGAGGAGGAGGAGGAGGAGAAGGAGGAAGGGAGGGAGGAAGGGAGGGAGGAAGGGAGGAAGGGAGGAAGGAAGGAAACAAGGAAAGAAAGAAGAAAGAAGGCAGGGAGGGAGGGAGGATGGAAAGGAAGGAGAGAGGGAGAGAGAAATTTAAAAAAAAAATGAATGAACTCCCTTAGATACTTAACAAGTAAGGACTTTTAAAGCAATTGACCTAAAGTTCTCTGCTTTTGTGGCTTTCCTGTTAATGTACTTGTGCCAAGTTACTTAAGTTATAAAGCAATAGATTTAGGACAAATTTGATATTGTTGGATTTTATTTCTGATTACACAGGCCATGCATAGTATTAATTAAACTGGTTAAAAACACATTTTGGGGCAAGTGGCACATTTAATGCCAGAAGTTGCATATACAAAAATTAAGTGAAATTGGGTATGCCTTGACTTTATAGCTAATGCTCTATTAGCTGAAGAATGAATATTAAGAAAAAGGAAGATGAGGGTGTCTGAGTGGCTCAGTGGGTTAAGAGACTGACTCCAGCTTAGGTCAGGATCTTGCGGTTGGTGAGTTCGAGCCCCATGTCAGGCTTTGTGCTGACAGCTCAGAGCCTGGAGCCTGCTTCAGATTCTGTGTCTCCCTCTCTCTCTGCCCCCTCCCCTGCTTGCACTCTGTCTATATCTTGCAAAAATAAATAAACATTTTAGAAAAATTATTAAAAGAAAAAAGGAAGATGCAATGTGTTCATGTTTACAGAATTCACTGTTCTCAAATTATATCCCATTGCCCCTTTAGTGAGAAGAAGGAAATGCACTGCTAAAAGTTAACCTATGGCAACAACATACAGACAACCCTATGGGTTTAGTGCGCTATTTTATAGGATACAGCATATCTTTTAAAACAGGAGTCAAAATATGGTTCTTTCTCCATATAAGCCTAAGTTTCAAAAAAAAAAAAAAAAGGTAGGACTGACTTTTCTCCCTATTACTCCAACTAAACTAGTTGAAGAATCTGATTCCCGTCACTCTGATGTTGAGATCAATGGATTTACAGATCCTAAAGATAAGGGAAAGAGTATTCTTATTACCAAACACCACTCATAATTCAAGTGATTTGGATTCTGCTACTATTACTGGCCGTCTTAGATTCCATATAATATTAGACCAACATTCAGAGAAGGAGGTCATTTTACTGGTTAGGGTGATTTATCATGATTATCAGGGCAAACTGTATTGGTGCTATGAAATAGACACAAAGAATACTATTTGGATCCCAGGAAATTCGTAATATTACTTTGCCCAAAAGTTATAATAAATGGGAAACTGCAGCAACCCAATAATGACTATGGAGTCAGAGCCTAAAGGAATGAGGTGCTATGTCACCCAAAAGGTATAGGTAAGAATCACCATTAAGTGGATATGCTGGCAGATGGTATGGACAATGCGGAATGAGTATTGTAAGAGTATAGGTATGACTGCTGAGGAGGAGTAACCCATAATCAGCTACAGAAATGGTAGCAATGGTTTATATAGCAGCATCTATGATTTATATTAATTCATTACTTCATGTGCCTTCATTTTTCCCCATTATATAGCAGCTAACATTTTCAGTTTTAGATGAAAGTATGACTAAATTGACATCATTCCATGGTGATGTGATAATTAATGTGACTTTGCATCCCCCCACATTGGACATGTAAACTTCTACCAGAGTAAATCAAGGGTGAGTGGATACTAAAGAGAACAGGGGTGAGAGATGCACAACCTAATTTACATTTGTCCTCCATATCCAGTGTCCACTTTTCTTTTTTTATTTAAATTCAATATTGGTAATTGGTGTAATATTGGTTTTAGGAGTAGAACCCAGCGATTCGTCACTTTCATATAACACCCAGTGCTCATCCCAACCAGTGCCCTCTTATGCCCCACCCATCCCCTCTCCAGCAACCCTCAGTTTGTTCTCTGTATTTAAGTCTCCTGTAGTTTGCCTCCCTCTGTTTTTATCTTATTTTTCCTTCCCTTCCCCTATGTTCATATGTTTTCTTAAATTCCACATATGAGTGAAATCATAGGATATTTGTCTTTCTCTGACTGACTTATTTCACTTAGCATGATACACTCTAGTTCCATCCACAGTGTTGCAAATGGCAAGATTTCATTATTTCAGATTGCTGAGTAGTATTCCATTCTATATATATACCACATCTTCTTTATCCACTCATCAGTAGATGGATATTTGGGCTCTTCCCATAACTTGGTTATTGTTGATAGCACTGCTATAAATCCATTTTCTACTTGTCTTCATCTTGCTAGGGCTATGTACTAGCTTGGAAATCTTGGAAAGGATACTCAACTTTTTAAATATTAAGTTCTATATGTTATTTTATAAAGAAGACATATAATGTTAACAAAAGTTTTAAGAAATATAAAAAGACACACTTAATATTAATATAGATTTTAAAGGATATTTTTAATGAGCATCTCTAAGAACTCTACCCAAATAAAGAACGAGAATATTACCAACAGTTTTAATGCTGTAATTTTCATTCCTTTACTTCTGGTTATTTAACTTTTATAAACATTTGTTTTCTTATATATAAAAGAGGTAATAACCTATACATCCTCAACTCTCATTTGTTCAATCTTCAAAATAAATCCAAAATCTAATCATACCTTCTTACCTCTACCACTGAAACCTTAGACTCCCTAGACCAAGTCACTATGATCTCTTGTTTGAACTAGTGTTATAACTTCCTAACTTGTCTCCTAGATTTGTCTTTTGTCTCTTTGACCTCTTTGCTTCCTATACAAGCCAAAATGATTCTTTTAAAATACAAGTCAAATCATGTGATTCCTTGGCTGAATCATATCCTACTTCACTTAAAATAAAACCCTAATATCTCATAATGGATTAACAAGTGCCACATGATCTTGTCACTGCCTCCATCTCTAACCCCACCTTTTCCCACTCTTACCTCATCCATTCCACCTCAGCCACCTTTGCCTTCTCTCCATTTCTCAAATGTCTCTTTTGACAGTCTAACTTTTGTACTTACTGTTCCCTCTGACTGGAATGTCCTTCACTCACATTTCCTCAAAGCCCATTCCCTCACTTAGTTTACTTCTTGGTCTTTTTAAAAGCCATCTTCACAGAGAATCTTTTAGATAATGCTACTTAAAATAGCACTTGCTTATTATACCATCATTTTTTATCTCTTTTTCCTATAGCTATTCTATAGACATATTATGTATTATTCACAGTAAATTATCCACCCATATAATGTAAACAAAACAAAGATAGGAACTTTGCCTGTTTTTCACTGCTATGTTGTCAGCATGAAGAATAATGCTCAGATACTGATCCTTGATACCACAGTTTCTGGATGGCTGAAGCCCCAGACTGTTTGCTGGAAGCAAACAGCATGTTTACTCCTGGTGTATTAACATAATAATTGCTTAAATGTACTGTCTTGTGATAATGCAAAATATTGGAAGGACTTGATTACAGAGAATAAAATAAATATGATATACAAATTCAACCTTTTACAAAAACTACTATGACAGTAATGCAAAACCCATAAAAACATGAAGATAAGTAAATACAAAACATAAAACACTGTGTCAGCAAATGTTTAATTCATAAATTAGTATCTCTGAAAAACGAATGCTGTTACAGGCATTCAATGTGATGATAACATACCATGGGATGATATCACAAAGTTTTTTGAATGAAAGAAAACAGACACACAAATATCAATAGCAAGATTAAAATAATCCATGATATAAAGAACCACTATGTGATCACAAAAATATCAGTGGAAGGGATTTGAAAATAATGGAAGAGGTTACTGAGTATCTTTTCTTCACGTGCTATTGACCACAAAATACTGGACCTTTAAAGAAGGCAATGAACACAAACTGGGCAGAAACATGCTACTTTGTTTTATTTGAAGGTATAGCTTTACAATCAGTGGAAACTCTTTGTAAAAGAAAGCTCAGCCAGATAAAACATGTCTAAAATAATTGAAGGTACTGTAAAGACACATTCCATATAAGAATTCTTTAGGACATCTCCATGTATAAAAAGTTCATCAGAGAATCAATTCTGTATAGTTATAGGTAATTAAAGGTGTGTGTCCTTTTCATAAAAATCTTCTGATAGTATTTAAGTGCTATAATAAAACAATCCTTTTATATCGATGTAACATATCTCCTATTTTTGAAGTCTCCACAGAGAAAAAGAAGAGTGGTAATGTCAGTTACCACCAACAGAATTTATTTTCAGTTCTGTTAAATATAATAGGAAAAACAAAATATAATAAGAATTAAAATTTAAAAAGCATGTGGATCCTGAGAAACTTAACAGAAACCCATGGGGGAGGGGAAGGAAAAAAAAAAGAGGTTAGAGTGGAAGAGAGCCAAAGCATAAGAGACTCTTAAAAACTGAGGACAAACTGAGGGTTGATGGGGGGTGGGAGGGAGGGGAGGGTGGGTGATGGGTATTGAGGAGGGCACCTTTTGGGATGAGCACTGGGTGTTGTATGGAAACCAATTTGACAATAAACTTCATATATTGAAAAAAAATTAAAAAAGCATAATGAACACAGACAGAAGCAGGTTATGACTTCAGAAGCTCAGTAAAATGTATGTAAATTTCCCCAAGAGGAGAATTCTGAACAAGACAGAGCTCAGTCACTTAAAAAAATTATGACCAAGGAGCAACATATTTGCATATCAGGTGTACAACATCATCAATTTCTTAAACCATTCAAAAAGTTGCACAAATGCAATTATAACTTTTTTTTAGTGTAAAGACTGCACATTTTTCACTTCCCTCATAATATTTTTAATAATGTCCTATCAGATTTAGCATCTTTGCAGGAGCTTCCTCATGAATTTTCAGCATAAAATGGGGCATAGATGTTACACAGGAGTCATTAATCTATCAAGTAAATAGTAAACAGTGTTAATTTTGTCCACATACACTGCCACATCACAGTTCATTAAAAACAAGAAATCCTAGACATTGTGTCAAGTAAATTTGGACAAAATCTGTACCATGTCACAATGAAAAGAATATGTGTGTGTATACATGTATGTATATACACATACACACACACACACACACACACACACACACACACACACACACATAGAAGTCTTTCCCAAGAGACTTTTGTTGATATATTTATGGTGAATATTATATAGTAAAAACAACTATAAAATTATTTGTATTCAAAATTCATGTGGCAGCCACTTAATAGATTTTTTTATTACATATTGTTTACACTTCAAAGAGATGGGAGAATTTGAGTTGAATTATTCATTTTGTTTAGGAATTGTGTTTTGCTTTCAAGATACATTTAATATTTAACAAAATTTTTCTTCTTATAATTTCTAACATGTTAATAATTTTCATCAGAAAAATATAGCCAAAGTCATAAAGTTCAACACATTAAAACAAGGGAGAAGATATTTACATTTTGAGGAGAAAATAAGCAGAATTAGGTATGCTCAGTTACCTCCTCCCTTTCTTTCTGATATTCAGAACATTTATTTCTATGTACTAATCTCTTTGCTGTAGAGGGTTGAGCATCATGATTATTTTACTTTTAGAATCTCAAGACTTAAGCATATAGAATCATTTCTTTGTATTTGGTTTCTTTCAATGTTTAAAGGCTTCAGTCATGTTGTTGCATGTATTGATGTCTAGTCCTTTTTATTATGAAATGGTACTTTATCACATGGATAGGCCATGATTTGCTTGTACATTTTCCTGTTACTGGATATTTTACTGTTTATAGTTCTCGGCTATTATGAATAACACTTATATAAAATTCTTGCACAGCTATTTTTGTGGACAGATACTTTCATTTTCCTTGGATATATAGCTGGGAGTGGATTTCCTAGAACTTAGGGATTTTTTAACATGGCAGAAGGGCCCTGCATCTTGATTGGGTGTTAAAGGAGTGTGTACATTTGTCAACATTCATTGAACTATACACTTAAGATCTACACATTTTACTGTATATAATTTTATCTTTAAAAAAATACTTGGGATGTATTTCTCATGGTTTTACTCATTCATCAATAGTTTATTTATAATGCCCAAATTCAAGCACAGCAAATTTTCAACCCCATTTATAGAGTAATTTATGTTACTTAAAGAGCTTTTATGTATATCATTATAATCTTGAATTTTTGTGGCAACTCTGTTTTCTTGCTGAAGAAAATACTATCACTTATTTGTACACAAGGAAAATAAGGCATCCAGATATTAAATGGCCTGACCAAGTCACATAACAACAGATATTAGGAGAGCTCAGAGTCCTTGGTCCAGGGGAACAAACAACAATCAATACCATGGAGGTCTTTTTATGTAAATCCTTCTGCACCATGTTTATAAAATTTCTCAAATGAGTAAGTTTCAAAAAAATAAAGCCTCCAATTATAACCCAATGCACTGCTATTTCAAACTAAGTGCAATGGTTAAGAGTCACTGACCTTTAGAGACTTTCTAAATGTACTTCAAGCCAAATACTCTCTCATTCTCTCTTACTTGTTCACTGGTGTAATGCTGAAACAGAAGAGGTTTTGCAATTGCACACCCACTGTTGGTTCCATTCCATGAAACTTTTAGAAGGCTGAGGTAGAACTGGTAGAGATTGTTGGATTTACTATACCAATGAGAATATGCTATATGCTAACAAATTGGACAACTTACAAGAAATGGATAATTTATGAGAAATGGATAAATTACCAAAACAGAAATAGGGAGAAATAGAAAATTTTAACAGACCAATAACCAGCAATGAGATTGAATGAGTAATCAAAATACTCCCAACAAACAAAATTCTAGGACCAGATGGCTTCAACAGGTGCATTCTACCAAACACTTAAAGAAAAGTTAGTCTTCTAACTTCTAACTTCTAACCTGGTCTTCTGAAATTATTCCAAAAAAAACAGAAAGAGAAGGAAAATTTCCAAATTCATTCTATGAGACCAACATTACCCTGATACCAAAACCAGATAAAGACACCACCAAAAAAGAGAACTCACCCAATATGTCTCTGATGAACACAGATGCAAAAATTCTCAACAAAATACTAGCAAATCTAATCCAACAATACATTAAAAAAATAATTCAGCATGATCAAGTAGAATTTATTCCTGGATTGCAATGGTGGTTCAATATTTGTAAATAAGTGAGATATATCACATTAATAAAAGAAAGGGTAAGAACCATAAGATCATTTCATAGATGCAAAAAAAATCAAAAACAAAAACAAAAAAGCATTTGACAAAGTACAACATCCATCCATGATAAAAACCCTCAACAAAGTACATTCAAAGGGAACATACCTCAACATAATAAACACCAGATATGAAAAACCCACAGCTGATAGTATCATAAATGGGTAAAAACTGAAACCTTTTCCTCTCCAGTCAGGAACAAGACAAGGATGTGCACTCTCACCAATTTTTGAACATAGTATTGGGAAGTCCTAGCCACAGAGGTAAGACAACAAAAAGATATAAAGAATATCCAAATCAGCAAAGAAGTAAAATTTCACTATTTGCAGGTAACATGACACTATACATAGAAAACACAGAAGACTCCACCAAAAAAATTGCTAGAACTGATAAACGATTTCAGTAAAGTCACAGGCTACAAAATCAATACACAGAAATATGTTGCATTTAAATACACAAATAAGCAGCAGAAATAGAAATTAAGGAATCAATCCCAGTAACAATTGCACCCAAAATAATAAGATACCTAGGAGTAAATGTAACCAAAAAGGTGAAGACCTGTACTCGGAAAACTATAAAACACTCATGAAAAAATTAAAAAACACAAATAAGTGGAAAGATATCCCATACTCATGGTTGGAAGAGCAAATATTGTTAAAATGTGTATACTTCCCGAAGCAACATACACATTTAATGCAATCACCATAAAAATGCCAACAGCATTTTTCACAGAGCTAGAACAAATGATCCTAAAATTTGTATAGAACCACAAAACGCCCAACTAGTCAAAGTAATCTTCAAAAGGAAATGCAAAGCTAGATGCATTACAATTCCGGACTTCAAGTTATATTACAAAGCTAAAGTAATCAAAACAATGTGGTACTGGTACAAAAATACACACATAGATCAATGGAACAGAATAGAAAACCCATAATTATATGGTCAATTAACCTTCAATAAAACAGGAAAGATTATCCAATGGAAAAAAGACCATCTCTTCAACAAACGGTGCTGGGAAACTCGACAGCAACATGAAAAAGAATGAAAGTGGACCACTAGCTCATACCACATTCAAAACAGATTAAAGACATAAATGTGAGACCTGAAATCATAAAATTTCTAGAAGAAAACACTGTCAGTAAGTCCTGTGATTGGCCATTGCAACTTCTTTCTAGATATGTCTCCTGAGGCAAGGGAAACAACAGTAAAAATAAACTATTGGGACCACATCAAAATAAAAAGCTTTTGCACAAGGAAGGAAACAACAACAACAAAAAACTAAAATGCAACCTATAGAATGGGAGAAGATATGTGCAAATGGCATACCCAAAAAAGTGTTAATATTCAAAATATGAACAGAACTTATACAACTAACTCAATAACAAAACAAAACAAACAAAAAAAACCAATACAACTAAAAAGGGGCAGAAGACACGAATAAACATTCTTCCAAAGAAGACATCCAGTTGGCCAATAGACACATGAAAAGATGCTCAACATCACTCATCAAGAAGGAAATGCAAATCAAAACTACAATGAGAAATCCTCTCACACCTGTCAGAATGGGTAAAATTCAACAACACAAGAAACAATCAAGTGTTGGCAAGGTGGAAAAAACAAGTGTTGCACTGTTGGTGGAAATGCAAACTGGTACAGCCACTCAAAAACAGCGTGAAGTTTCCTCATAAGGATTAAAATAAAACTACCACTATGATCCAGCAATAACCACTACTGTGTATTTACCCAAAGAATACAAAAATACTAATTTGAAGGGATACATGCACCCCAATATTTTAGCACCATTATCTGCAGTAGCCAAATTATGCAAACAGCCCAAGTATCCACTGACAGATGACAGATAAAGAAGATATGGTATGTATGTATGTATGTATGTATGTGTGTGTGTATGTATGTATATTCATATAATATAAATATATGTATAAATATAAATATATATAATATATATATATATCATACAATGTATATATATTCAATACAATATACATATTATAATATATATAATACATTATTCAGTCATATTGAAGAATGAAATCTTGCCATTTGCAAGGACATGGATGGAGCTACACAGTATTATGCTAAGTGAATAAGTCAATCAGAGAAAGACAAGTACCATATAATTTCACTCACTCATATGTGGAATTTAAGCAACAAAACAAATGAGCAAAGGGGAAAAAAGAAGCAAACCAAGAAACTTTTAACCGTAGAGAACCAACTTATGGTTAACAGAGTGGGGGGTAGTTTGGGGATGGGTTAAATAGGTGATGAGGATTAAGGAGTGCACCTGTGATGAGCAGCAGGTGAAAAAAGGAACTGCTGTATCTCTATATCTTACACCTGAAATTAATATTACACCTTATGTTAACTAACTAGAATTCAATAAAGACTAAAAAAAAGAAATACAAATTCAATACCCCCAAAATGAATAATATAATCAAATGCATAAAACATGAACATGTATTTCCCCAAAGAAGACATACAGATGTGGCCAAAGGACACAAGGAAAGATTCCCAACATCACTCATCATCAGGCAAAGGCAAATCAAAACTACAATGAGATACCACCTCACACCTGTCAGAATGGCTACAGTCAAAAACACAAGAAACAACAAGTGTTGGTAAGGATGTGGAGAAAAAGGAACCCTTGTGCATTGTTGGTGGGAATTCAGACTGGTAACAGTGTGGACGTTCCTCAAAAAATAAAAAATAGAACTAGCCTATGATCCAATAATCACATTACTTTTTACCCCCCAAATATGAAAACACTAATTTAAAGGGATACATGTACCCCTATGTTTATTGCAGCATTATTGATAATAGCTAAATTATGTAAACACCCCAAGTATCCACCAATAGATGAATGATAAAGAACATGTGGTATACATCTACAATGGAAAGTTATTCAGCCATAAAAAGAATGATATCTTGCCCTTGGCTACAATGTGGATAGAGGTAGAGAACATAATGAAATAAGTCAGTCAGAAAAAGACAAATACCATATGATTTCACTTACATGTAGAATTTGCAAAACAAAAGAAATAAGCAAAGGAAAAAAAAAAAGAAAAAGACAAACTAAGAAACATATTCAATTACAGAGAAGAAATTGATGGTTACCAGAGGAGAGGTGGGTGGAGGGATGGGTGAAATAAGGTAATGGGGATTAAAGAGTACATTTACCATGATGAAAATAAAATAAAAATAAAAATAAAAATAAAAATAAAAATAAAAATAAAATAATAAGGTGTAAAAAAAAAAGCAGCACTAAGAATAACACAGATATTTAAAGAACTGCCACCTTACAGAGGCATTTCAAAAAGTTCTCCTATACTTGCTTCAGAATCTTCAGAATCAACAAAGATTTTTATTTATTTCTAAATTGTGACTTTGGATGCCATATTTATGTTCTAATTCTGGTTTTACCAGCTATAAGAACTTGGGAAGTTTTATACACTTTTTTGTTGAATCTGTTTCTACTTACATAAAAGGTAAGGGAAATGGAGTTGCATCTAGACCACGGGAAATGCCCAATAAACAGTTAGATGTATGCACATATATAAAAATAAGTCGTTTTATGTCAGATTACTTTCCAACTGAGGCCCCAATTTTCTCTTCCAACTTATTTTAAAAGGTAGGCCTTATATACCTACACTTTTCACTTAATTCATACTCCATTTAGCCTTTCTTTGCTACTACTCCACTGGAATAATTCTTGTCACATTCACAATGACTCCATCTTACCATATCAGTGGTCAACTTTTAGGCTTCAACCTATTTATTCTATCAAAATAATTTGACATATTATTCAATCCTCCCCCTTGAAATAATGTCTTTACTTGGCTTTAAGGACTCAGTATTTGGGGGTGCCTGGGTGGCTCAGTTGGTTAAGTGGCTGACTTTGGCTCAGGCGTTGATCTCATGGTTCATGACTTCGAGCCCGTCATCAGGCTCGACATTTTCAGTTCAGAGACTGCTTGGGATTCTCTTTGTATCTCTGCCCCTCCCCCACTTGCACCTGCTCCCTCTGTCTTGAAACAAAGGAATAAACGTAAAAGAAAAAAGTGGGGGGAGCTCAATACTCTAGTTTTCCCATACTTCATTGTCTGTTTTTTTTTTATTCCTCTTGTCCCTGAACTCTGAATACTGAATATTGGCAATAAATAAATTTGGGTATGAATATAGACTGTCCAAGTTGTGTAACACAAGGAATTCTGTTAATTAATTCTGTAATATAATTTTATATAACCTCTTTAGAAAATTATTTGGAATTACCTTACAAATATGAAGATAAGCCTATTTTATTTAATAATTTCAAACCTATGTAAATTCCTTGGACAAATATAGTTTATGCTACAGTAGACACATTCATATTTGCACTATTCAGGATAGTTAAAATTGGACACAGTCCAATGCCTATCAAGAACAGAATAGGTACATTATTGTGCATTCAAACAAAGAAATACAATGCAGCAATAAAAAAGAATGGTCTACAGATGCACATGTCATTATGGCTCAAATGGTATAACAAGGCATTAAAAATATAAGTTACAAAAGATTATGTTCTATATAATCATTTATACAAAGTAGAAAGAAAAACAGGCAAAATATCAAAAATGTTGTCTTAGAACATAACATATATGGTAAATCTATTTAAAAAAAGCAGTGAAGAAGATGGAAAGTGATCTATTCATGGAGAAAACACATTAAAAATTATGTACTAGTCACTTTCTTATCTTTCTCATGTCATGTGTGATAGTGTCAATTTTATTATAATTTTAAATTATTCATCTGCTTTATACTTAATGTCCACTTTTTATATCTTTGGTATGTCACTAAACAAAAACAAATATAAAAACATGACAACCTTAAAAGTATCTATGGAGACTCCCATTTGAAGATAATGATAATAATTAAACAACTTCTACTTCTCTTTTTGAAATTATCTAAAGGCAGTGAGAATTTTTTAAGATTACTCCATTAGTTATGTAACAAAGACACAGGTAAAAACCTCACAACCTCATAAAAGAGGAAATTGAAATATGCAGTGAAAACAGGCTGGCATGTTTTTGAGAGGATGAGAGCAAACAGTGAGGCTGCTAACGTCAGACAAACTAGCAACCTACAGTCTTCACAGGTAAAAGGCACATCCTAAGGGATAAACCCTAAAATCTTTTTTTGTAAGAGTAGAAATAGGGTACATATGCTGCGATCTGAAATTTTCCCAAATGGGTTTAGAGTCTAAGAAGCACAGGAAATAGGGCTAACTTAAAGTCAGACAGACTAGCCATGTTTTCTAAGTAGTCTGCCTCAGTGGCTTTAAGGGAAAAGGAAGCCACTGCATTGAGAAAAATCCCAGAACCATATACCTATCACATTAAATGGCAAAAAGTAAAGACTACATGATCTCACATACAAAACCCTTGGAAATAAAGAAGATTCCAGCAAGTCACTCTTCCTTGTAATAAGCATTTAGGAAAACCTTTCGACTAGAGTGGGGGATGGGCAGGGGAGAGAATACTAACTTTATGACTTAAATGATTAATCAAAAAGAGAAAAAGAGAACAGCAGAAAGTCTGCATTGTACTACAAGAAAATAAAATCTAGAAGATGGAAATTGTGGCCAAATTTTACCATGAGTTAAAAAAAAAAAAAAATTCAACCAAGCCAATGTTTCTCTGAAACAAAGCACAAGAACACAGCATGCAGAAGTCCAGGGAAGTGACTGCCAACAGCAAAAGAGCTTAACAGTGAGTAGACAGTGTTCAGGAACGGAAGTGCAAGACAAATACGAAACAAGACCATTACAGAAATTAAGGTAAATTTGAATGGAATGCAAGAAGAAACTGACAAAAACATGGAAATGATCATGAATTATAACAATAAAAAAATAAAGAAAAATAATATCAAAAAAAGAAATGTTTAAAAGATTTAAGGAGAAAATACTGGAGGGTAGAGAAAAGGATATCATACACTTATAAAACTGAGTACTCAAATTTTTTACAATTTGATACAATAATTTAATTGCCGTGTAACAAACTACCCTAAAATTTGGTGACTTGAAATAAGGACCATTTTACTTGCTTGGATTCTGAGGGTGAGGCAGAGCTGTGCTGGACAGCTCTTTTGCTCTCTGTCCCTTCAACTGCAGTCAGCTAGTGTCTAAGCTGGATTACAAATACCAAATATAGTTAGTTTCTATCTTTCTACATGGCTAACTGTGGCTTCATCCAAGGGTAGGCTGACTTACTTATGGTGGCTGGCTTCCAAAAGGGGTGAAAGCAGAAATTTCCAATTGTACAGTTTTACTCCTATCACATTCTCTTAGACAAAGACAGACACAGAGCCAGACCAGATTCAAAGGGTGGGAGAATATTCTCACCACTGAGTTTTGGTGGGAGGTGGCAAAGAATTTACAGCTATCTTTAATCTACTCAGTATGTACAAAATTAAAAAATAATAATACTGGAAACAAAAGAAAGTGTAAATAACATGCTGAAAGTACATGCTGTGTTCCAAGAACAACTGAACCTAAATAATTGTCATTAAAACACAGGCTTACCATTTTCACAGACTCCAAATTATATAGTTAACACTAAGGGTGTTACTTAGGAGCTATAATCTGACAACACAATGTTGTCAGATTGAGTAATAAAAATGTCTCATGCAGTGTTTGGGACATACTTATACTAAAAACAATTCATTGTTTACCTGAAGTTCAAAATTGAATTAGATGCCTTTTATTTTATCTGGCAACCCTTCTAAGCAGTAATTTAAGAAATATATTAGAAGTGGCTCTCCAGTCAACTAAAAGATAATTATAAAACTAGAATAAAACAGCTGGCAGTAAGCATTAAATTTACTTAATAGCAATATAATACAACATGGTGATTAGTTTATTAAAACAGCATATAGATATATGCCCTGACCACAAAGAAAACATAATAAACATTTGGAGAGAGAGAGAGAGAGAGAGACTGTGTGTGTGCGTGTGTGTGTGTGTGTGTGTGTGTGGTGGGCAGGGGTTGGGGGATGCAATGTAAGTGGTAGCATAAATGTGTAGAGTTCTTAATTTTTAATGCCATGGAACCAGAGTTTACAAGTTGGAGGTGGGTATTATTCAAGTAATAGAGTTTTAAGTATAGGTAATAGCACAATGATAGCTATTAAGAAAAATGATAATTAGATAAAATCCAGCAGTGGGAGAAATGGAG
Organism: Panthera leo; assembly: GCF_018350215.1. Lineage (NCBI taxonomy): Eukaryota > Metazoa > Chordata > Mammalia > Carnivora > Felidae > Panthera > Panthera leo. Next base: position 56,643,852 of record NC_056684.1, on the reverse strand, counting down.
GGAGAGAAAAAAGAAGGAATTATGCTTATTTTAATCATTGCTTATAATAGACTCAGCAGTCAAGGGTCCAGTAGGAAAGAGATGACATACTAAAAATAGGAAAATTTGAGGTAGGTTTGTTTTCAAAGGAATAATGTATAATGTGTGAGTTTAGAGAAATAACAAGGAATAGAGGAAGAACCAGAATTACTACCAGTATCCCAGAAAGAACAAGGGAAGCAGTATAGAGGGTTATGTAGAATCAGTCACCATAAGAGGGTCAGTGATGGTAGGTCAGCAAAACAGACTTTCTCTCCTTTCTCCATACTATTTCTTACCAGAGCTCATCATTGGCTGAGCCGAACCAGAAGCCAGAGGTTATGGAATTTTATTGATATGGTCTGTAACAGTCACACTTCTGGACCAAAGAGAGAGAGTAAGAATATGGAAAGTACACTGAGGGGCACAAATCAGATATGTGGTGTGACAGATAATTAATAAATAATCCTGAAGAAACAGACCATGCAGTGGATAATATGACATTATAATTATAAAAATAACCACTATGGCAAAAATGTATTATGAGAAATATGTTAGTACACAAAACAAATAGCCAGATAACACATCAAACATTTTTACAAACTATCAAAACACAAAAGAGATGATACAACAATTTGAGATAACTGTTAGACATATATATATATATATATATATATATACACACACACACACACACCTGTATATATACCTGTATATATATACATATATGTATATATATATGTATATATATACACATGTATATATATATACATATATACATATATATATAGGTGTATATATATGTACGTATATGTATATGTATAACATATCAATAAATGCAAATGGCTTATACTCTATAAAAAAATTCAGATTACCTTACAAATAAAAAAAGTTTTACATTATTTATAAGACACAATCTAAAACAAAGTGAGTTGGAAATTAAAAGGATTTGCAAAGAAATATTTGTATAATGCAAATTAAACAAACAAAAAAGAACAGTGGGCATAATCTTTATATAAGATAAAGATAAATTCACTTAAAAAACATTAAGCAAATTATAGAAGAGTACTTTCAACAATTAAGGGTAAATTTATGATGATGACACAACAGAAATGATTACCAAATAACACGGCATCAACAATCATAAAGCAAAGATTATTGGAGTTAAAAAGATGCTCACCAAAGAGAAATCATTTAGCACATTACTTTAATTCACTAATTTCAGTCTATAGCAGAGCAATGGATATTTTTTAAAAACCGAAAGATACAGATGACCTAATTGACACAATTAATAAGTTATATCTCTATATAAAACTAATACCATCCCTATTTCCTGAGTTGGTATATTATTAATATTTTTAGCTTTAAATATTTGATAGAATTTATAGGAAAAGCCATATGATCCTAGAGAAATATGTATATTTATCAAAACTTACTGTGAAAAAATAGAAAATCAGAAAAGATAACTACAAAACAGAAAAAGGTGTCAAAGATCTACTCCCCGAAAAGCACTAGGCTAAGACAGTTTTCAGAAGAGAACTACATTTCCCAAGACCAGACAAGTTAATGCTCTTTAAATTTTTCCAAAGCACAGAAAGAGAAAGCTTCTAAATTCTTTATGTGAAGTGAGGATAACAATTTAAAAACAATAGCAATAGCAACAAATATTGCAAGAAAAAATGATGTGGGCAAATTTCATCATGATGACTGATGATAAATTCTATGTAAAATATTAACAAACAGAAAGCAGCAGCATATTAAAAAGATTAATACAACAATATCAAGTGGGATTTTTTTCAAGAAATGCAACAATGTTTAAAAACAAAAGGAAATATACAATTAAACATACAGTTCAAAAAGGAAAAATAGGTTAATTCCTATAGATCACTAACAGGAGTTGGTACTGTTATTAATGGTATTAATTTGTATTCCAAAAATATTAATAAAATAGGAAGATATAAATAACATGGTTATACAAATAACTCCAAAGCCAGCATGATGCATAATGAGGAAACACTACATATATCCCCTGAAAATTTACAAGCAAGGTAAGATGTCAATTGTCACTCTTATTATTTAGCAATGTTCTTAAGGTACTATCACTGCAGTTATAAAGCAGGGAAAGAAAAACAGGAGAATTATCTCTATTTTCTGAACACTAAAATTCTACATCCAAAAAAGATAAAACTGAAAATCAGTAAGAAATAGAATCCTGCAATGTGAGTAGATACTAATGTGATGCAAAGAAATCTAGTACAGTCATTTATTAAAACAACAGTTTAAAAGATAAACATCCGTTTTCAATAGAAAAAATGTTGAAGTATATTAGGAATAAAGATAATAAGTATGTCAGACCTCTACAGATCCAATTTGAAAGTTCTCCTAAGAGACTCAAAGTAAGACTATTAGAAACATAAAACAGATTTCTTATGGGAAATATTTTTATTTTGAAAATAAAAGCTTTACATAAAATAACCTTTAAATTTAACATGATTGCAATGAAAATACCAGAAGTACATGCAAGGTGATGTCAAAGATAAGTCAGACATAAGGGAAGAATATTGAGAAATAATCAGTTCAAGCATATATTAACACATATTATAAATATTAAGTAATTAAAACCATGACAATTTTGTTCAAAGATATATCAAAGACATGGAATGGAAATGTATAAACAGATCCAAGTATAGATTAGAATATAGTATATGATAAAATAGAGATCTAAATTAAAAGAGGAAAGTTGGAGGGGCACCTGGGTGGCTCAGTCAGTTAAGCATCTAACTTCTGCTCAGGTCATGATCTCAAGGTTCATGGGTTCGGTCTCTATGTAGGACTCTGTGCTGACAGCTCAGAGCCCGGAGCCTACTTTGGATTCTGTGTCTCCATCTCTCTCTGCCCCTCCCCTGCTCATGCTCTGTCTCTCCCTCTCTCTCAAAAATAAACATTAAAAAAAATATGTTTTAAAGGAGAAAGGATTATTTAATAAACTAAGTTGAAAATCTACATGGAAATAATAATTTTATCCAGATTAAGTTCCAATATAGCAAGCATTTATATGTAAATTAAGTAAGTAAATAAGTAAATAAAACCATAGTAGTATTTGAGGAAACCGGAAGAGGACTATAGAACAATGTATGTATGTATTTCATTGTGTATGCATAAAATATTTTTAGAAAAAGATTTAAGGGACAGAAAATATGATTTGTTATAGAGTAGAAAGAATTGTTTTACTGGGATCAGAGGTAGATTGAAAAGTGTTTGCTAAATAATTTCATATAATTTGAATTCTCTGCCATGTTCATGAATTACCTATCAAAAATCAAATATAAAATTCACGGTGAGTAGGAACAATTCTTAATCAAAAAATAAATCCAAAGCATTGACATAGATATTTATTGCATATTATAGGAGGACTTCCAATTCCTAAAATTAGTTGCTTGATGCTACCTGCTTCCTGTGACTACAGATAAGAGTCTCAGAAGAGCCCTGACTTACAATGCCCTATTCAGCCACTACATCCGAAGGAACCTGGAAATTCATCTTGTGATTTTATTGAAAGGTTTGTTTTTTAAGTTTCCAAGTGTTTTATTTTTTAAATTTTATTTGGATTACTGTAATTAAAAATGAAACGACACAGATAAAAATTAATGTATTTCATGGGTTATATTAAACTTTCCAAGAGCACAGAGATTTTGGTGTTGAGGGTTTTATTTCAGGAACCTGGGTCTCAATGGGTACCAAGTGCCCACCAGCAGATGCATCTGCTGATCTCAGCTGAGGCCCTATTAGAATGATCTGAGACTCCTTTGTGGATATTTGCCTCTGATACAAAGCAGTCTTAAGTCAGGATAGATTTATGTGCATTGGCAGAGCCAAGTAACAAAGGGAACGTGTTCTCACAGTATGTCTGGCCTGAGCTTGTGTGATTAAATCCTCACTTTGATGAATCCCAGACCTTCAGGGAGGAGAAAATAAAGTCCAAAGACAGTTGGTTAATAAGAAATTACTGAATCAGCCTGGCTCTAAGATGTAGCAACAGGGCAACCTTTAGTAAGTACACAGAGAAACAGAGAGGAAAAAATAGAAAATAAAGGTTATGTTTCTCAAAAAATGATAGTCCATCCTTCCCTCAATTTTGCTTTCACAACACTTTGGGTATTATAGATATGGAGGATATCTTATCATCCAAGCTAGGTCTTTTATTAAATTCAGAGGATTTAATTGTATTAGGAAAACATACAATCCTAGGACTGCTCTGGGAAATCCAACTTAATTGATTACTGAAAGTATGGCTCTTATTCCAAAACACTGCAAGATTTCTTTTAATGTTCACTTTTGAAAGAGACAGATAGACTGACCGACCAACCAACCCAGGGAGGGGCAGAGAGAGAGAACGGGAGACAGAGGCTCTGATGTGGTTCTGCACTGACAGCAGAGAGCCCAATGCAGGGCTCAAATCCACAAACTGTGAGATCATGACCTGAGCAAAAGTCAGATGCTTAACCAACTGAACCACCCAGGCACCCCAGAAGATTTTGTTTTATGTACCTGCCTCTTCACTATTCAGTGGATTCCTTAAAGAAAAAGACAATATGCGTTATTCTTCCTTATAACACCACTGGCCCATTTAATATTTAGTATATGGCCAAAATTTAATATTTTAGGGGGATAGGGGAAAATGAATGAATGGATTTCTAGATGGATAGATATATACTCGGGACACCCAATCTTTCTTATACTTTTAAATAATTATATTTTCAAATGATATGATAAAAAATGTTAGGTCAAACTAATTTTATTATACACATTATCAAGGCACATATGTATCAGAAAGATGATGCTGTAGTGATTCAAAGGGGTATAGCTGGTATTTTGAATGCTCAGATCTAAAAAACACATTCAACATGAAGTACTGCCCAGGATTTTTAAGTATTCTTAGTGGCCTGGCCATGGGTACTAGTGAGATTTATGCAGACAGCTACAATAATCATCATGGAGCCCCGTAAAATGTTAATTAAGTGAAATGCTTGAGATCAAATCAGCTGAAAAATATTTATGTCAATATCTAATAAAAATTATTCTAAAATTGAGCATCTCATTCTTCATAGTATCCTTAATAAGGGTACTTATAAAGATTTAGTTGTTATAGAACTAAAGGTCATTGTTTAAAACATCCATTTTAATGGCACAAACTGTAGACAGGCTATTAGGCTGTATGTGTATCAACACAAGGACAGTGGCTAAACTTAAAGTGTTATTTGGTACTATTTCCAATTAAAATTAGGAAGCCACGATACCAATATCAGATAAGTACAGCATAAGAACATTATCAAAAAATTCTAAATGAAATATTTCAAAGCTTAAATGCAACAATGCATAGAGTACACATCTGTATGTGCTCAGGTCATGATCTCATGGTTCATGAGTTCCAGCCTTGCATCTGGCTTCTTGCTGACAGCACAGAGCCTGCATGGGATTCTCTCTCTCTTCCTCTCTCTGCCCCTTCCATACTGTCTCCCTCTCCCTCTCTAAATAAAAAAATAAACTTTAAGTAAACAAATAAAAAATATAAGACTACTCATTAAAAAAAATCTATTAGGAGTGACATCAGTTAATATGGTGGAGCAAGGACCTCAAAAATTCTCTTCTCCACAAGCAGTGAGAACACTGGCAAAAATTATCAGGATAAAATTTTTGAGAATTCAAGGAATTAATGAAAGGTTTGTAGAAAACTAGGGAGAGACGACCCCCCACCTTGCCCACGACCCTGGCGTCCTCATAGCCAGCAGACTCTTAGAATACACAAACTGTTTTGCGTGCCCCACCACAACTATCTCCTCCCCAACCCCAGCGGGCCTTACCTGGTCAGAGGCCTCTGAGCACTGTCGACATCATGCAGGATTGGACCAACTTCAACCCAGGCATCTAAGGCCCAGCAGCAAGTGAGAATGATATTGATATAAAGATAACCTTGAGAGACAGGAGGAAGATGGTGCCGTAGGAGAACGGTGGGCTCACCTGTCCTGCTGATCACTTAGATTCCACCCACATCTGCCTAAAAAGACCCAGAAAACCACCAGAAGACTAGCAGAATGGACTCTCTAGAGCCAAGCATAGACAAGAGGCCCACGGAAGAGGGTAGGAAGGGCAGAGAGGTGGTGCGAGCTACACAGACTGGCAGGAAGGAGCCACGGTGGTGGAGGGGCAGCCCGCCCAGCAAGGCAGAGCCCCTGAGTCTGGCTTGCAGAAGCAGAGGGGCTGGACGGAGTGTGTTCTGACAGCCAGTGGGACTTAACATCTGGAATGTTATAAGTCAACAGCTCTGCTCCGAGAGTGGGAGGGCTAGAGAACAACGGGAGGGAGAGTTGTTGAGCCCCAAGGACAGAGCTCAGCTTGGTGGGGAACAAAGGTGCTCACCAGTACCATCTCCCTTGCCCATCCCCCAGCCAAAATCCCAAAGGGAACCAGTTCCCATCATGGAACTTGCTTGCACCCCACAAACACCCAAGGCTGTGCTTCTGCGGATCCATCCCTCCAACGGTCCGCCTCCCTCCCGGTGCCGCAGGGCACCTCCTGAAGCGGACCACCAAAGGCAAAGCAAGCTGAGCCTACCCCTCCCACCCCTGTGCACCTTGCGGATCCACTTCGGCTAATACGCCAGATCCCATAAAAGCAGCACAAGCTTGGCAGTGTGCAAGTAGCCCAGACAGAGGCCACACCACTTCACAGTGAGTCCTGCCCCTAGGAGAGGGGAAGATAAGGTACACAACAGTCTGTGACCCCAGTGGTGGGCTGGGGGCAGACATCAGGTCTGATTGCGGCCCCGCCCACCACGCAAGTTACTCCAGACAGCACAGGGGAAGAGCCCTGCAGTTCCACACCACTCCAAGGACTATCCAAAGTGATGAAACAGAAGAATTCTCCTCAAAAGAAACTCCAGGAAGTAGCGACAGCTAACGAACTGATCAAAAACGATTTAAGCCATATAGCAGAAAATGAATTTAAAATAATAGTCATAAAATTAATCGCTGGGCTTGAAAAAAGTATAGAGGACAGCAGAGAATCTATTGCTACAGAGATCAAGAAACAGGGGGAGCTAAAAACTGCTATAAATGAGGTGCAGAATAAAATGGAGGCGACCACAGCATGGATTGAAGAGGCAGAGGAGAGAATAGGTGAACTAGAAGATAAAATGATGGAAAAAGAGGAAGCTGAGAAAAAGAGAGATAAAAAATCCAGGAGTATGAGGGGAGAATTAGAGAACGAAGTGACAATTTTAAATACTATAACATACGCATAATTGGGATTCCAGAGGAGGAAGAGAGAAGAAAAGGTGCCGAAGGTGTACTTGAAGAAATCAATCATAACTGAGAACTTCCCTGATCTGGGGAAGGAAAAAGGCATTGAAATCCAAGAGGCACAGAGAACTCCCTTCAAACGTAACTTGAATCGATCTTCTGCACGACATATCATAGTGAAACTGGCAAAATACAAGGATAAAGAGAAAATTCTGAAAGCAGCTAGGGATAAACATGCTCTAACATATAAAGGGAGAGCGATAAGACTCGTGACAGATCTATCTACTGAAACTTGGCAGGCCAGAAAGGAATGTCAGGAAATCTTCAATGTGATGAACAGAAAAACAATGCAGCCAAGAACCCTTTATCCAGCAAGTCTGTCATTTAGAATAAAAGGAGAGATAAAGTCTTCCCAAACAAACAAAAACTGAAGGAATTCATCACCACTAAACCAGCCCTACAAGAGATCCTAAGGGGGAGCCTGTGACACAAGGTACCAGAGACATCACTACAAGCATGAAACCTACAGACATCACAATGACTCTAAACCCATATCTTTCTATAATAACACTGAATGTAAATGGACTAAATGCTCCAACCAAAGGACATAGGGTATCATAATGGATAAAAAAAACAAAAAAAAAAAAAAAACAAAAAAAACAAGACCCATGTATTTGTGGTCTACAAGAGACTCATTTTAGACCTGAGGACACCTTCAGATTGAAAGTGAGGGGATGGAGAACTATCTATCATGCTACTGGAAGTCAAAAGAAAGCTGGAGTAGCCATACTTATATCACACACACTAGATTTTAAATTAAAGGCTATAAGAAGAGATGAAGAAGGGCATTATATAGTAATTACAGGGTCTATCCATCAAGAAGAGCTAACAATTATAAACATCTATGCGCCAAACATGGGAACCCCCAAATATATAAAACAATCACAAACATAAGCAACCTTATTGATAAGAATGTGGTAATTGTAGGGTACTTTAATACTCCACTAACAACAATGGATAGATCATCTAGACACAGGATCAATAAAGAAACAAGGGCCCTGAATGATACATTGGATCAGATGGACTTGACAGATATATTTAGAACTCTGCATCCCAAAGAAACAGAATATACTTTCTTCTTGAGTGCACGTGGAACATTCTCTAAGATAGATCACATACTGGGTCACAAAACAGCCCTTCATAAGTATACAAGAATTGAGATCATATCATGCACACTTTCAGACCACAATGCCATGAAACTTGAAATTAACCACAGGAAAAAGTGTGGAAAACCTCCAAAAGCATGGAGGTTAAACACGCTACTAAAGAATGAGTGGGTCAACCAGGCAATTAGAGAAGAAATTTAAAAATATATGGAAACAAACGAAAATGAAAATACAACAATCCAATGCTTTGGATGCAGAGAAGGCAGTCCTGAGAGGAAAATACATTGCAATCCAGGCCTATCTCAAGAAACAAGAAAAATCCCAAATACAAAATCCAACAGCACACCTAAAGGAACTAGAAGCAGAAAAGCAAAGACACCCCAAACCCAGCAGAAGAAGAGAAATAATAAAGATCAGAGCAGAAATAAACAAAATAGAATCTAAAAAAATTGTAGACCAGATCAATGAAACCAAGAGTTGGTTTTTTGAAAAAATAAACAAAATTGATAAACCTCCAGCCAGGCCTCTCCAAAAGAAAATGGAGATAACCCAAATAGAAAAAAATTATGAATGAAAATGTAATTATTACAATCCTTCAGAAATACAAGCAATTATCAGGGAATACTATGAAAAATTATATGCCAACAAACTGGACAACTTGGAAGAAATGGACAAATTCCTAAATACCCACACACTCCCAAAACTCAAACAGGAAGAAATAGAAAGCTTGAATAGACCCATAACCAGCGAAGAAATTGAATCAGTTATCAAAAATCTCCCAACAAGTAAGAGTCCAGGACCAGATGGCTTCCCTGGGGAATTCTATCAGACATTTAAAGCAGAAATAATACCTATTCTTCTCAAGCTATTCCAAGAAATAGAAAGGGAAGGAAAACTTCCAGACTCATTCTATGAAGCCAGCATTACTTCAATTCCTAAACCAGACAGAGACCCAGTAAAAAAAGAGAACTACAGGGGCGCCTGGGTGGCTCAGTCGGTTAAGCGTCCGACTTCAGCTCAGGTCACGATCTCGCAGTCCGTGAGTTCGAGCCCCACGTCGGGTTCTGGGCTGACAGCTCAGAGCCTGGAGCCTATTTCAGATTCTGTGTCTCTCTCTCTCTCTCTGCCCCTCCCCCATTCATGCTCTGTCTCTCTCTGTCCCAAAAATAAATAAACGTTAAAAAAAAAAAAAAAAAAAAGAGAGAGAACTACAGGCCAATATCCCTGATGAATATGGATGCAAAAATTCTCAATAAGATACTAGCAAATCGAATTCAACAGCATATAAAAAGAATCATTCACCATGATCAAGTGGGATTCATTCCTGGGCAACAGGGCTGGTTCAACATTCACAAATCGATCAACGTGATACATCACATTAATAAAAGAAAAGATAAGAACCATATGATCCTGTCAATCAATGCAGAAACAGCATTTGACAAAATTCAGCATCCTTTCTTAATAAAAACCCTCAAGAAAGTCGGGACAGAAGGAACATACTTAAACATCATAAAATCCATTTATGAAAAGCTCACAGCTAATATCATCCTCAATGGGGAAAAACTGAGAGCTTTCTCCCTGAGATCAGGAACACGACAGTGATGCCCACTCTCACTGCTATTGTTTAACATAGTGTTGGAAGTTCTAGCATCAGCAATCAGAAAACAAAAGGAAATCAAAGGCATCAAAATTGGCAAAGATGAAGTCAAGCTTTCACTTTTTGGAGATGACATGATACTATACATGGAAAATCCGATAGACTCCATCAAAAGTCTGCTAGAACTGATACATGAATTCAGCAAAGTCACAGGATACAAAATCAATGTACAGAAATCAGTTGCATTCTTATACACTAATAATGAAGCAAAAGAAAGACAAATAAAGTAACTGATCCCATTCACAATTGCACCAAGAAGCATAAAATACCTAGGAATAAACCTAACCAAAGATGTAAAAGATCTGTATGCTGAAAACTATAGAAAGCTTATGAAGGAACTTGAAGAAGATATAAAGAAATGGAAAACCTTTCTGTGCTCATGGATTGGAAGAATAAACATTGTCAAAATCTCAATAATACCCAAAGCTATCTCCACATTAAATGCAATCCCAATCAAAATTGCACCAGCATTCTTCTCGAAGCTAGAACAAGCTATCCTAAAATTTGTATGGAATCACAAAAGACCCCAAATAGCCAAGGTAATATTGAAGAAGAAGACCAAAGCCGGAGACATCACAATCCCAGACTTTAGACTCTACTACAAAGCTGCAATCATCAAGACAGCGTGGTATTGGCACAAAAACAGACACATAGACCAATGGAATAGAATAGAAACCCCAGAACTAGACCCACAAAAGTATGGCCAACTCATCTTTGACAAAGCAGGAAAGAATATCCAATGGAAAAAAGACAGTCTCTTTAACAAATGGTGCTGGGAGAACTGGACAACAACATGCAGAAGGATGAAACTAGACCACTTTCTTACACCATTCACAGAAACAAACTCAAAATGGATAAAGGACCTGAATATGAGACAGGAAGCCATCAAAACCCTAGAGGAGAAAGCAGGAAAAAACCTCTCTGACCTCAGCCACAGCAATTTCTTACTTGACACATCCCCAAGGGTAAGGGAATTAAAAGCAAAAATGAACTATTGGGACCTTATGAAGATAAAAAGCTTCTGCACAGAAAAGGAAACAATCAAAAAACTAAAAGGAACCAATGGAATAGGAAAAGATATTTGCAAATGACATATAGGACAAAGGGCTAGTATCCAAAATCTCTAAAGAGCTCACCAAACTCCACACCCAAAAAACAAATAATCCAGTGAAGAAATGGGAAGAAAACATGAATAGACACTTCTCTAATGAAGACATCCACATGGCCAACAGGCACATGAAAAAATGCTCAATGTCACTCCTCATCAGTGAAATACAAATCAAAACCACACTCAGATATCACCTCATGTCAGTCAGAGTGGCTAAAATGAACAAATCAGGAGATTATAGATGCTGGAGAGGATGTGGAGAAACGGGAAACTTCTTGCACTGTTGGTGGGAATGCAAACTGGTGCAGCCGCTCTGGAAAGCAGTGTGGAGGTTCCTCAAAAAATTAAAAATAGACCTACCCTATGACCCAGCAATAGCACTGCTAGGAATTTATCCAAGGGATACAGGAGTGCTGATGGACAGGGGCACTTGTACCCCAATGTTTATAGCAGCACTCTCAACAATAGCCAAATTATGGAAAGAGCCTAAATGTCCATCAACTGATAAATGGATAAAGAAATTATGGTTTATATACACAATGGAATACTACGTGGCAATGAGAAAGGATGAAATATGGCCCTTTGTAGCAAAGTGGATGGAACTGAAGATTGTTATGTTAAGTGAAGTAAGTCATACGTAAAAAGACAGATACTGTATGTTTTCACTCTTATGTGGATCCTGAGAAACTTAACAGAAGTCCATGGGGGAAGGGAAGGAAAAAAAAAAAAAAAGAGGTTAGAGAGGGAGAGAGCCAAAGCATAAGAGACTCTTAAAAACTGAGAACAAACTAAGGGTTGATGGGGGGTGGGAGGGAGGGGAGGGTGGGTGATGGGTATTGAGGAGGGCACCTTTTGGGATGAGCACTGGGTGTTGTATGGAAACCAATTTCACAATAAATTTCATATTAAAAAAAAAAAGAAAACTAGGGAGAATGTATTCAAGATAAACAGCTGACTCTCTGTAAGTAACTGTGTTATTTTCACTTGTTCTAATCTCATTTTTCCTACCTCATGAGGCTTGCAGTATTCTTGAAAGCCTAAAAGCCTGCAATCACAGTGAAAATAAAGGACATACTGGTCACTAGAGGGGGCTAGTAAAGGGTTAGGGCTCTTTCGTAGCTCTAGTCACAGAAAAATTTTATTTGACTTACTGGTGTTTCCTTGGAAGATTACTCTTGCAAGGCTATCTTTATGTTCAGTGACTTAGAGAAACTGCATAGTGCTCACAGCCTTTTCCTCTGAGTAAAGGTAGGGGGAACATTTGTCAAAAACAGAGAGAAATGTTGAACATCATGATGGACGCTGAGATGTGGCTTAAGGGGATAGTTAACAATTAAAGTACACAATAAGCTCACCGAAAAGCTTCAAGAAAAAAATTAAGATGTTAATAGAAGATTTGGAAAAAACTCTGATTCACTTCTGGGAATCTAGAATACCATGCACACAGGGCTTTCTGAATTCCCAGTGCTGTGTACCACCTCAGGAAAGAGCTCAAAAGGCCCTACGCTCTCACTTATAGCTAATCATGACACTTTGCACAAGCAGGAAAGTGAAGGCTAAAGCTGACTTTTAAACTCCCTGGTTGAATGGTAACAGGCATTCACTAACATGCATATAGAGCCCCTTCACAAGCAGCGGAATAATTACTGGTTTCAGATATCTACAAACTCTCTGTGCAGTCTCTAGCTGACCACTAAGCTACCTGAGCCGAAGCCTCTGTAGCCACAAATGACAAAGAATAAAAATTTTACAGAATCAGTTCAGAAAAAGTCACTAAACAAACACACTATAACAAACAGCAAAAACAAAAACCCCAATAAGGGGAAGAACATGAGTTCCCGAGTTTACAAAGCTTACTGTTTTTCAATTAAAAAAAATATATATATATGTATATATACACATATATATGTGTATATATGTATATATATATATGTTTATGTGTATATGTGTATATATGTGTATATATGTATATGTACATATATATACACATGTGTATACACATATATATGTATACACATATACACATACACATATATATACACATATATATGTATACACATATACACATATATATGTGTATATATATATATACACACATATATATATATATGGAGGCAGATGTGTATATATACACATATATATATATGGAGGCATATATATATATACTGGAGGCAGAGAGCAATGTGTATATGTGTATGTATGTGTATATGTGTATATCTATCTATCTAGATATAGATATAGATATAGATATAGATCTATTTCGAGGCACCTGGGTGGCTTAGTAAGTTAAGTGTTAGATTTTGGCTCAGGTCATGATCTTGTGGTTGGTGAGTTCAAACCCTGCATCGGGCTCTCGGCTGACAGCTCAGAGGCTGGAGCCTGCTTCAGATTCTATGTCTCCCTCTCTCTCTGCCCCTTCCCACTCGTGCTCCTTCTCTGACTCTCAAAAATAAATTAAAAACATTAAAAAATGTTTATAAAGTGTTTATATATATATGTGTATATAATATAGAAAAATAAGAAAATCTGGTGCATGTGTATGTATGTGTGTATATGTATGTGTGTATGTATATATATGTATGTATGTGTATGTGTGTGTGTGTGTGTGTGTGTGTAGACAGATAGTAGAAAAATAAGAAAATATGTTCCATACCCAGAAGGGAAAAAAGGCAATCAGAATCTGTCCCTGAGGAAGCCCAGAAGTTGAACTTATCTGAAAAAGGCTTTACATCAGCTTTTCAAAATATGTTCAAAAAACTAAAAGAGACCATACGTAAAAATTTAGGGGCACATATTAACAAATACAGAGTATTAATAAAGACATGACGTGGAAATTGTAAAACAAAACCAGGATATACATAATGAAAGCCCCAGGAGAGAGAGAAAAGGACCAAATGAATATTGAAGAAATAATAAAAACAAAAATATTCAAATTTGATGGAAACATTAACTAAATATTCAAAGGTCTCAATTAACTCAAAGTAGGTTAAACTCAGTGAAATCCAAACCTAGACATATCGTGACTAAACAGTTTAATAAACCAACAGATGAGAATCTTTGAAATAGCTACACAAAAGTGCTTCATCATATACAAGTGATCATAAATAAGATTATACTACCCTCGATCTTAGCCAGAAGGCCGAGAAGCGATGCATAAAATTATAAATTAACTTCTCATCAGAACCCATGGGGGTCAAAAGGCAGTGACAATGATATTCAATGTGCTGAAAGAAAAAGACCATCAACCAAGAATTCTGTATCAGACAAAATTATCCTTTACAAATTAAGGAGAAATTAAAACATTTCCAGGAAAAACAAAAACTGAGAGTTCATTGTTAGTATACCTGCCTATAAGAAATACAAAAAGGAGTCCTTCAGGCTGAAACAAAGGTCAGTAAAAAGAAATTAAAAGCACTGGTAAAGGTAACCATATAAGGTAAAGTTTTTTCAAGTATAAATGTATGTTTGTAACTCTTTCCTCCTACCTGGTTAAAAGACAACTGTAAAAATAATCATTATACATCTGTGTTCGTAGGCATACAGCAGATAAGAATTTAATTTATATAATAATTACAGCACAAAGGAGTTGGAAGTGAACAGAGCTCATAAAGCAAAGGTGTAAAGAAAACCTACACTACTCATCCTATGTATCTCTTTTACTTGTACACTATCATACTCACAACACTCTGACACCAGATATGTGGGTTTTTTCCCCCACATCAAACAATTCTACAACACCAGCTGGGGGTCCTACAATTTAACTCCGTTCTGACACTATCTCCTATAAATAGCATCAAATCCCACAGATTAAAAGCTCAGACCCACTTAATGTCCCCCATCCACTTTATATGCCATCTGCAAATCCATGTTGTCACCCATGTTTCTGAACAATCAGGTATAAGGGGTTCCAATCACCTTCTTCTCAAGTTGAATTAATTTGCTAGAGTGACTCACAGAACTCAGGAAAACAGCTTACTATTTATAAGTTTATTATAAAGAGGTATAATAATGGACACAGATGAACATCCAGATGGCAGAGATGTGTAGAGCAATGCATGTGATAAAAGATGGAGAGGTTCCATGCATTCCCTGTACACACCACTTTCCCAGAACCTTCCAGTGTTCAGCAACTTGGAAGCTTTCTGAATAGCATATTTGGGGGATTTATATTGAGATTTCATAGGGGCATGATAGATTGACCATTAAGTCCATTTCTAGCCCCTTGCCCCTCTCTGGACCATGGGATGTAAAATTAAAATTTGCAAGCTTCTCATCATGATTTTGTCTTTCTAGTGACAGCCCCTATCCAGGAGTCAACCCAAAGTTACCTTATGAAGCAAAAGTCACTCCTATCACCCAGGAAATTCCAAGGGATTTAGAAACTCAATGTCAGGAACCAGGATCAAAGACCAAATACTACAACAAAAAAATGATCCTAGTGTTCGTATTACTTAGGAAATCACAGGGCATTTAGGAGCTCTATACTAGGAACTGGAGGCAGAGAGCAATATATATGTCTTTTTTTCTATTGTTTCACACAAGATTTTGTATATTAATGAATTTGAATTTAAATTTATGTTAATCTGAATCAGATTATTATACATTAAAATATTATTTGTAAATTCCAGGAAAACCACTTAACTCAAAAAAACACCTTAAGAAATGACCAGGGAATAAAAACAGTACAGTAGAAAATGACTACTTAATACAAAAGAAAGCATTAATGGAGGAATAGAAGATAAATGGTGCAAGATATAAAAAAAAAAAGCAAAATTGCAGATGTAAATGCTACCTTATCAGTAATTACATGAAATATAAAGGGACTAGAGATTCCCAACAAATTGAGACAATGGCACAGATGGATTAAAAAAAACTGCAAATTTAGTTGTTTAGTTTCACCAAGTAGCTTGAAAGTAAAAGGATGGAAAAAAAATATATCATGCAAATAGTAACAAAGAGACAAGTGGCATGGCTAAACTATTAGATAAAATCAACTTTAGGACAAAAATGGTAACCGGAGACAAATAAGATTTTATAATCATAAAAGAGTAATTCCGTTAAGAATATATAACAAATATGAGCAAATATGTATCTAACAACAGAGCCAGAAAATACATGAAGTAGGAATTTACAGAATTAAAGGGAGAAATAGACAAAACAACTAGGATGGGTAGAGAATCCCATGCTGCAGTCTCAAAAATGAATAGTATAAGAAAACCCAAAAGAAAACAACATATGATCAAGACTATAAATCAACTGAACCAACCAGACACGCATAAAATACTCCACCCAAAAAGAGCAGAAATCATATCCTTCTTAAGTGTATAAAAAAACATTATCCAGGATAGACCATAATAGCCCACAAGTCTTAATGAATTTAAACAAATGCAAAGCATACAAAGAATGGCCTCCAGCCACCACAAATGGTATTAGAAATCTACAATAGAAGAAAACTTGAGATTCACAAATATGTGGAAAACACACTTCTAAATAATCAATGGGATAAAAAAAGCACAAGGGAAATGAAAAAAAATGTTGAGATAAATGAAGTAAAAACACAACATACCAGACTTATAGGATGCAGTAAGCTAGCTAGGGGAAATTTATAGCTGGTAATACCTATATTAAAAAAGAAAGAAGGAACAATCATCAATTTTTTTAATAATCATTAACCTTAAGAAATTAGAAGTGTAAGAGCAAATTATGCCCAGAGTAAGCAGAAGGAAATTGTAAAGAATAGAGCAGAAACATGCAAAATAAAGAACAGAAAAGCATTAGAGAAAATAAACAAGCCAAATGGTTCTCTGAAAAGGTCAACAAAAATGATGACGCTTTTGCTAGACTGACCAAGATTAAAAAGAAGAATCAAATTACTAAAATCTGAAATGAAAGAATAGGCATTACTACTGACATTTAGAAATAAAATGTATTATAAAGGAACCCCAAACTTTTATAAGTAAAAGAGGGAATACTCTCCAACTTATCCTATAAAATCAGTAACACCCTAATAAAAAAATCCCGTCAAAGACATCTGAAAACCACAAAGCAACAAAAAACTGCAGATCAATATCCCTTATGAATATAGATAAATATGAAAAGGATTATATACCATGACAAACTGGAATTTATCCCAGGAAAGCAAGACTGGTTCAATATACAAAACTCAATCAATATAATATACCACATTAATAAAGGACCAAAAATACATGGTCATCACAATATAGATAATGGATATACAGATAATACCTAATAGAAAAAAAATCACATCTCAGGAGATGTAGTAAAAGCAATTGAAAAAATCAAACACCCTTTATGATTGAAAGAAAAAAAACATACAAAAAACTAAAAGCAGAAGGAACTTCTTCAACACGATAACAGAACTCTATAAAAAAAAAAAAAAACAAACCAAAGAAAACACCACGTTTAGTGATAAAAGACCATGTACTTCCCCTTATGAGCAAGAGAAGATAAGGATATCCACTTTCACCACTTCTACTCAACGTTGTACTAAAGATCTTATGCAAGACAATTATACAAGAAACGTAATTAAAAAGCATCCAGATTAGAAGGAATGAATTAAAACTGTCTATATTTGCAGATAATGTAATCTTATATATGGAAAATCCTAAAAAATATACTAAGAAACATGTAGAGCTAATAAATGAGTTCAGTGGAATTATAGGATACAAGAAGAACATACAAAAATCAACTTGTATTTTTGTATGCTTACACTGACCTGTCTAAAAATGAAGTTAGGAAAACAAAATTCATTTGCAATAGCACTTAAAAGAATAAAATACTGGAAATATATTTTTTAAGCCATAAGACACACACTGAAAACTATAAAACATCCTTGAAGGAATTAAAGACCTAAATAAATCAAAATACATCTTTTGTTGGATCAGAATGAATACTATTAAAATGCCAATACTCTCCAAACTGGTCTATGAATTCAATGCAATCCCTAGCAGAATCCCACCTCACTGCTTTATAGAAATTGACCTTTTCATTTCAACACACATAGGATTTCAAGGGACCCAGAATAGACAGAAAATCTTAAAAAAGAACAGCATGACGATTCACCGTTCTGATGTGAAAAGTTACTAAAGACAATGGTTCTGGCCTACTACTGACATAGAAGTGAGTGGAATAGAATTGAGAGTTCAGAAATAGTCCCAAACATTATGGTCATGTGATTTTTAACTAGCGTGCCAACACCATTCAATGCAGAAAGAACAGTCTTTTGAATAAATACTGATAGAGCAGGATAGCCCCATGGGAAAGAATTAAATCGGGCACCAACCTCTTATTACACACAAAAATTAAAATCAAAATGGATCATAGACCTAAATGAATGAGTACAACTCTAAAACTTTGAGAATAAAACATAGTAGTAAATATTTGTGGCTTTGAATGGTCACATTTGATGACCACGATATGATCATCAATTAATATGATGACCACCTTAGATATGATACCAAAGACCTTATATATGATACCCCACTTCCAAAATGAATAAACAGGATTTCATCAAACTTTAAATCTGTTGTGCTGCTAGAGACACTATAAAGAAACAAAAAAAAGGTGGGAATTCAAACTGGTGCAGCCACTCTGGAGAACAGTATGGAGGTTCCTCAAAAAACTCAACATAGAACTACCCTACATCCCAGCAATTGCACTACTAGGCATTTATCCACAGGATTCAGGTGTGCTGTTTCAAAGGGACACATGCACCCCCATGTTTATAGTAGCACTATCAACAATAGCCAAAATATGGAAAGATCCCAAATGCCCATCGATGGATGAATGGATAAAGAAGATGTGGTGTATATGTATATATAATGGAGTATTACTTGGCAATCAAAAAGAATGAAATCTTGCCATGTGCAACTACATGGATGGAACTAGAGGGTATTATGCTAAGTGAAATTAGTCAGAGAAAGATAAATATCATATGACTTCATTCATATGAGGATTTTACGAGACAAAACAGATGAACATAAGGGAAGGGAAGCAAAAATAATAAAAACAGGAAGGGGTACAAAACAGAAGAGACTCATAAACATGGAGAACAAACAGAGGGTTACTGAGGGGTTGTGGGGTGGGGGGATGGGCTAAATAGGTAAGGGGCATTAAGGAATCTACTCCTGAAGTCATTATTGCACTATATGCTATCATGAATGTAAATTTTAAAAGTAAATTAAATAAAAATCAAAAAAATTAAAATATTTTTAAAGAAAGAAACCAAAAAAGGTAACCCACAGAATAAGAAAAAATATCCAGAACAAAGACACAAAACTCTTACATCTCAACAATAAACCAAAAATAACCCAATTAAAAAATGTCTCCAAAGGAGACAAAGAAATGGCCAATAAAAATATGAAAAGTTTCTCAACATTTGTCATCAGGAAAATGTAAATTGAAACCACACCATGATTACCACTTCACACCAACTGGAATGACTGAAATCAAAATATAAGCAAAAACAAGAGTTGATAAGACTGAAGATATTAGAACCCTCACACATTATTGCTGAGAATGTAATGTCATGCAGCCTCTTTGGAAAAGTTTGGCACTAACAAAAACTTAAAGACAGACTTATAGCGTGACCCAGCAATTTCATTCCTCAGTATACAACCAGGAGAAACAAAAATGCATATCCAAACAAAAACCTATACGTGATATATAAATACATTTGTCCAAACCCATAGAATATGCAACACCAAGAATCCTATGGTAAACTTTAACTATGGATTTTGATGATTAAGATGTATCAATGTAGGTTTATCCTTGGTAAAAATGTACCATTCTGGTGGGTGATGATGATA
This sequence comes from Panthera leo, assembly GCF_018350215.1. Taxonomy (NCBI): domain Eukaryota; kingdom Metazoa; phylum Chordata; class Mammalia; order Carnivora; family Felidae; genus Panthera; species Panthera leo. The sequence goes on along the minus strand of NC_056684.1, from coordinate 56,623,777 downwards.
ATGGGAAGATATATATATATATATATATATACATATATATATATACATATATATATATATATGTATATACACACACACACACACACACACACACACACACGCAGGGGGTGTATGGAAAGTATCTGAAACTTCTACTCATTTTTATTGTAAACATAAAACCGCTCTAAAGAATTGCCTTAAAAAAGTTTAATTTCCATATAAATGTTTATAGCAACATTATTCAGAATAGCCAAAATGTGGAAATAACTCAAAAGTCCTTAAACTGATGAACAGATAAATATGGTAAACCCACAGAATGAACTATTATTCAATAATCTAAAAAAAATAAAGCACTGAAACATTCTAAGCATAGATGAATCTTGAAAAATTGTTAGATGTTAAATGAAATGTTAAATGAAAAAAAATTGTTATATTGTTAAATGAAGGAAGCCATTCAAAAGGCCACAGTCATATGATTCCATTTACTAGAAATGTCCAAGATAAACCCATAGAGATGGAAAGGATGAGTGGTGGTGAAGGACTGAGGAGAAAGAATGTCATGGAGGGACTACTCATGAGTATATGTCTTTTTGAGGTGATGAAAATGTTTTTGACGTCAACAATGGTGATGATCACACATCTTTGTGAATATATGAAAAACCATTAAATTGTATACTTTAAAAGGCTAAATTTTACAGTGTTATCTATACTCAATAAAATACAAAAATTAATGTGACTCACAAGTTGATGAATAAATGATGAATATTTGGTAAATTTTAAAACATTTCATAACTTTATTAACTTTTTTAATAATTTTTTTAATGTTTATTTATTTTTGAGACAGAGAGGGACAGAGCATGAGCAGAGGAGGGTAGAGAGAGAGAGGGAGACAGAGAATCCCAAGCAGGCTCCAGGCTCTGAGCTGTCAGCACAGACCTGACACGGGGCTGGAACTCACGAGCTGTGAGATCATGACCTGAGCTAAAGTCAGACACCCAACCAACTGAGCCACCCAGGTGCCCCTCATAATTTTATTAACTTTTAATTTTAATTCCAGTATAGTTAACATAGTTATAACTGTATAATATAGTTATATTAATTTAATGTGTACAATACAGTGATTCAACCATTGTATACATTACTCAGTGCTCATCATGATAAGTAAACTCTTTAATAGCTATCACCTATTTCACCATCCCCCACCCCCCCACCTCCTCTCTGGTAACCATTAGTTTATTCACTACAGTTAAAAGACTTGTTTCTTGGTTCTTTTTTTTTCCCCTGTGCTCATTTGTTTTGTTTCTTAAATTCTACCTATGAGTGAAATCATATGGTATCTGTCTTTCTCTGACTGGCTTATTTCACTTAGCATTATACTGTCTAGCTCCATCCATGTTATTGCAAATGACAATATTTTTCATCATTTTTTATAGCTGAATATTATCCATTATACACATATATCACATATTCTTTATCCATTCATCTATCTATGGACACTCGGGCTGCTTCCATAATTTGGCTATCGTAAATAATGCTGCTGTAAATATAGGGGTGCATGTGTTCTTCTAAATTAGTGTTTTTGTATTCTTTGTGTAAATACTCAGTAGTAAAATTACTGGACCACGCAGAAGTTCCACTTTTAACTTTTTGCAGAATTTACGTACTGTTTTCCACAGTAGCTGCACCAGTTTGCATTCTCACCAACAGTGCAAGACAGTTCCTTTTACTCCACATCCTCATCAACACTTCTTTTGTCTTATGTTTTTAACTTTAGCCATTCTGACAGGTGTGAGGTACTATCCCATTGTAGTTTCAATTTGCATTTCCCTGATGATCAGTGATGTTGAATATCTTTACATATGTCTGTAGACCATCTAATATCTTCTTTGAAGAAATGTCTGTTCGTGTCTTCTGCCCATTTATTAATTGGATTATTTGTTTTGGGGTGTTGACTTTTATAAATTCTTTATATATTTTGGATACTAACCCTTTGTCAGATATGTCATTTGCAAATCTCTTCTCCCATTCCATAGGTTGCCTTTTAGTTTTGTTAACTGTTTTGTCATGCAGAAGCTTTTTATTTTGATGTAGTCCCAATAGTTTGTTTCTGCTTTTGTTTGCCTTACCTCAGGAGACATATCTATAAAAATATTGCTAGGGGTTCCTGTGTGGCTCAGTCAGTTGAGCATCTGACTTCGGCTCAGGTCATGATCTCATGGTTGAGGAATTTGAGCCCCCTGTCCGGCTCTGTGCTGACAGCCTGGAGCCTGCTTTGGATTCTGTGTCTCCCTCTCTCTCTCTGCCCCTCCCCCACTCCTGCTCTGTCTCTGTCTCAAAAATAAAGAAAAGTTTTGAGAAAGAAAAATATCACTAGGTCTGATGCCAGAGAAATTACAGCTTTGTGCTCTTTTCTAAAATGTTTATACTTTCAAGTCTCACATTTAGGTCTATAATCCATTTTAAACTTATCTTTTTGTATAGTGTAAGCCAGTAGTCAAGTTTCATTATTTTGCATGTAGCTGTCTATTTCTCCTAACACTATTTGTTAAAGAGATGGACTTTTTCTCATTGGATATATTCTTTACTACTTTGTCAAAGATTAATTGGCCATATAAACGTGGGATTATTTCTGGGATTTCTATTCTATCCCATAGATCAATGTGTCTATTTTTGTGCCAGTACCATACTGTTTTGCTAACTGAAGCTTTTTAGTATAACTTGAAATGTGGAATTGTAATACCTCCAGCTTTGTTTTTCTTTGGCAAGATTGTTTTGGTTACTTGGGGGTCTTTTGTGGTTCTGCACAAATTTTAGGATTGTTTGTTCCAGTTCTGTGAAAAAATGTTGTTAGTATGTTGACAAGGATTGCTTTCAATGTGTAGATTGCTTTGGGCAGTATGGGCATTTTAACAATATTCATTTTTCCAATCCATTGAATGTTTTTCCACTCGTTTGTGTCATCTTCAATATCTTTCATCAATGTTTTAGTTTTTATAGTACAGATCTTTCACCCTCTTGGCTATGTTTATTCCTAGATATGTTATTATCTTTCATGCAATTGTAAATGGAACTCATTTCTTAATTTCTTTGTTACTTCACTAGTAGTGTATAAAAATGCCACAGATTTCTGTACATAGATTTTATATCCTGCAACTTCACTGGATTCATTTACCAGTTCTAATAGTTTATTGGTGGAGTCTGTAGGCTTTTCTATACATAGTTTCATGTCATCTGCAAATAGTGAAAGTTTTACTTCTTCCTTACCAATTTGGATGACTTTCATTCCTTCCTCTTGCCTGAGTGCTATAGCTAGGATTCCCAGCACTGTGTTAAATAATAGTGGTAAGACAGTGGTAGACACCCCTGTCTTTCCTGACCTTAGGGGAAACACTCTTAGTATTTCCTCCATTGAATATAATGTTAGCTGTGAGTTTTGCATATATGGCCTCCAGTATGTTAAGGTATGTTTCTACAAAGGGCCGTACTTCGATCCTGAGAAACTTAACAGAAACCCATGGGGGAGGGGAAGGGAAAAAAAAAAAAAAAAGAGGTTAGAGTGGAAGAGAGCCAAAGCATAAGAGACTCTTAAAAACTGAGAACAAACTGAGGGTTGATGGGGGGTGGGAGGGAGGGGAGGGTGGGTGATGGGTATTGAGGAGGGCACCTTTTGGGATGAGCACTGGGTGTTGTATGGAAACCAATTTGACAATAAATTTCATATATTAAAAAAATAAAATTAAATTAAATTAAAAAAATAAAGGCAAAAAATAAAATAAAATAAAATAAACACGTTTGTTAAATGTTGAGGTATGTTTCCTCTAACCCCATCTTGATGAGGGTTTTTTATCATGAATGGTTTTTGTTAAATGCTTTTTCTACATAAATTGAAATCATATGGTTTCTATCCCTTATTTTATTGATGTGATGTATCACATTCATTGACTTCTGAAATACTGAACCCCCTTGCATCCCAGGGATAAATCCCACTTTATCATGGTGAACGATTCTGTTAATGTATCAATGGATTTAGTTTGCTAATATTTTATTAGGGATTTTTACATCTATGTTTCCAGAGGTACTGGCCTGTAGTTATCTTTTTCTGTACTATCTTTACCTGGTTTTGGTATCAGGGTAATTCTGGCTTCATAGAATGAATTAGGAAGTTTTCTTTCCTCTTCTAAATTTTTGAATAGTGTGAGAATAGGTATTAACTTCTCTTTAAATATTTGGTAGAATTCACCTGTGAAGCCATCTGGTCCTGGACAATTTGTTTGCTGTGAGTTTTTTGATTACTAATTCAAGTTCATTTTTGTTAATTAGTATGCTCAAATTTTCTCCATCATCCTGATTCAATTTGAGGAGGTTATGTGTTTTTAAGAAATTATCCATTTCTTCTAGCTTGTCCAACTTTTTGGTATATAACTTTTCATAATACTCTCTTACATTCTTTTGTATTTCTGTAGTGATTTATCCCCCTTCATTTCTGATTTTGAGTTCATTTGTTCTTTCTCCCCCTCTCTCTCCCTCTCTCTCTCTCTCTCTCTCTCTCTCTTTCTCATCTGGTTAAAGGTTTACTGATTTTGTTGACCTTTTCCAAAAAACAAATCCTCGTCTCATTGATCTATTCTATTGTATTTTTAGATTCTAGTTTGTTGATCTTTGCTCTGAACTTTACTATTTTCTTCCTTCTCTTGGTTTTGGGTTTTGTTGTTCTTTTTCCAGCTGCTTTGTAGGTAATTTTAGGCCATATATTTGGGATTTTTCTTGTTTTTCTTAAGGTAGGCCTATATTGTTAAAACTTCCCTCTTATCATCTTTTCTTTTTATCCCAAACTTTTTAGACCATAGTGTCATTTTCATTTGTCTCCATGTATTTTGTTATTTTGTCTTTGATTTCTTGGTTGACCCACTCATTGTTTAATAGCATGCTATTTAATCTCTATGTATATGTGTGCTTTCCAGATTTGTTTTCTTGTTGTTAATTTCTAGTTTCATAGAAACTAGTTTCTAGTTGTGGTCAGAAAAGGTACACGGTATGACTTCAATCTTTTTGGATTGGTTGAGACTTGTTTTGAGGCCTAATATGTGCTCTATTCTGAAGAATGGTCTATGTGCACTTGAAAACAAACTGTACTATGCTGTTTAAAATGTAATGTTTTGGATATATCTGTTAGATCCATCTGACCTAATGTGTCATTCAAAGCCATGGTTTCCTTGCTGATTTTTCTGTTTGGATGATCTGACTACTGATATTAACGGGGTATTAAAGTCCACTATTATTGCAGTATTACTATAAATTAGTTCCCTTATGCTTGTTATTAACTGCTTTCTGTATTTGGGTACTCCCATGTTGGATGCATAAATATTTACAATTGTAACTTGTTGGATTCTACCATTTATGATTATATACTGTCCTTCTTTGTCCATTTTTTTACAGCCTTTGTTTTAAAGTCTTGTCCAATATCAGTATTGCTATTCTGGCTTTCTTTTTCCTTCCATTTTCATGATAATTTTTTTTCCATCCCTTCACTTTTGAAGACTGAAATTACTCTTCAATAGGCAGCATTTAGATGGGTCTTTCATTTTGTTCATTCCATCATCCTATGTCTTTTGATCAGGAATTTGTCCATTTACATTGAAAATAAGTATTGATATGTGTATATTTATTATCGTTTTGTAACTTGTTTTATGGTTGTTTTCTAGTTCCTCTCTGTTCTTTTCTATTCTCTTCTCTCATGATAAGTTGGCTTTCTTTAGTGAAATACTTGGATTCCTTACTCTATTTTTTTGCATATCTAGTGCTGTTTTTGGATTTCTGGTTATCATTTGGTTTATACATAACACCTTCTGTGTATAGCAGTATTGTTAACCTGATGAATTCATTCTTTAATTCTCTCCACTCCATGTTTCAGATATTTGGTATCATATCTTATATCCTTGCATTTTGTGCTTCTCATAACTGATTTTTACAGATATACTTATTTTTTTCACTTTTGTCTTCCTATTTTTTCCTACTATTACATACGGTTTTTGCTTTCCACTGAAAGAGTTCCTTTTAGTATTTCTTCTAGGGTTGGTTTAGAGGTCTTAATTCTTTTAACTCTTCTTTGTCTGGGAAACGCTGTATCTCTCTATTATAAATGACAGCCTTGCTAGCTAGAGTATTGGCTGCAGATTCTTCCCTTTCAGCACTTTTAAATATATCCTGCCACTCCCTTCTGGGCTACAAAGTTTCTGCTGAAAAATCAGCCAAGAGTCTTATGGGGTTTCCTTCATATGTAACTTTATTTTCTACTGTACCTTTAAAATTCTTTATGATTTTTTTTTTTTTGCCATTTTTATTACTATATATCTTGGTGTGGAGCTTCTTGGGTGGAATTTGTTGGGGGATCTCTGTGCCTCGTGAATCTGAATCTCTGGTTCCTCTACCAGATTTGGGAAATTTTCAGCTATTATTTCTTCAAATATATGTTCTCCCCTCTTTTCTTTCTTCTCCTTCTGGGATCCCTGTTTGATTAATGTTATTATGCTTAATGGAGTCACTGAGTTCCCTAAGTCTATTCTCAGTATGAAGTATTTGTTTGTCTCCACCTCTTCAGCTTGATTGCTTTCCATTACTCTATCTTCCAGGTTAATTATATGTCCTTCTGCTTCTTGTAACCTATTTGTTTCATCTCTTGTATTTTTAATTCCATTAGTTTACTTCTTTATCTCTTTTTTTATCTCTTTGTCAAGGGTCTCAGTGATAGCCTCCACCCTTTTCTAAAATCCAATGAGTACCTTTATGATCATTACTTTAAACTATCAGACATACTATTTCTGTTTTGCTTAGATGTCCTGCTGTGATTCTGTCCTATTCTTTCATTTGAAACATATTTCTCTGCCCTCTCATTTTGTTTACCTCTCTGTGCCTGTTTCTTGTGTTAGGAAAGTCAGCTACGTCTTCTGCTCTTGCAAGTAGTGGCTTTAGGGGCACCTGGGTGGCTCAGTCAGTTGAGCAACTGACTTCAGCTCAGATCATGACCTTGCATTTGTAAGTTCAAGCCCCATCAGGATCTCTGCTGTCACTGCAGAGCCCACCTCGGATCCTTGGTCTCCCCATCTCTGCCCTCCCCTGCTCATGCTTTCCCTGTCAAACATAAATAAAAATTAAAAAACAACAATAACAAAGAAAGTAGTGGCTTTATAAAGAAGAGGTACTTTAGTGCCTTGCAGTGCAGCATCCCCTGTCCACCAGAACCTGGCATTTCAGGAGAGTCTCCTATATGTGTTGTTAGCAACATGATGTTCCATCTGAGTCATTTTTCTATAAGTACAGACATCTGCACTGACTCTTTGCCTAGAGAGATGGGTTGTGACCACAGAAGGGCTCAAGGACAGGGCAAGCAGTATTAGAAAAATATGCACTGTGCCCAGGGACTAGGACAGCAGGTTTGGAGTGTAGGAGTCCTAAGGAGAATGCATAGGTTGGATGCAGCGCTAGCAGGTTAGGTACCAAGTGTCTATGCACTGCCACTTCCTGCAAGTCACCCAATGTTTATGTGAGGGGAGTGGGAGGAAAATGGTGTCTGCCATATCCTCTGTTCCTAGAGAATTCCCCCCAACATGCTCTGAAGTTGGTACAAAGAGTTCTTCCTATTTGCCCCAGCAACTGTGCAAGCTGCCACTTCTATGTTGCCTTACCCATCCTGAGGTTGCTTTAAGGGCAGGGACTCAACTGTCATTGGTTCTCCTGGCTCACCAGAGCTGAGTCAACTAACTTTTAAAGCTCCAGGCTATAAGTCTCACTGATTATACACATTCATAGAATTCAGCCCTTCTGAATTTCAAAGCCAGACTTTATGGGGATTTGTCTTCTCCATTTGAGCTCCCTGGTGAGAGGGACAATTTCTAGCTTGCTCCTTCTTGTGGGAAGCTCCTGACCACTGTTTCTGCCCTTCTTAACCTCTCTGATGCAACTTCTTCTCTAGTTGTAGAGTTTGTTCTGACAGTTTTCAGATTTTTCTACATTTTATTTACACAGATGTGAGTGATATCTAGCTGTAAACATGGGACAGGGTGAATTTAGAATCCTCGTACTCCGCCATCCTCCCAAGCTGCATCACAATTCATAATCTTTAAATTAGTAGAAAAGTAATAATAGAATTAATCTCACTTAAATTGAATAGTATTCAAAAACGTATAATAAATGACATACAAATAACACCCAGGGCTTACTAAAATTTCTAAAAACAATGTCTAAAACATTGTATTACACACATAGCATTTGTTAGGGTGATATGATCAAATATCACTGGAGGAAAGGGAGGTTGGGACACCACAGAAATAAATTTCAAGTAACCAAAATAGCATTAGAGTTGTACACTTGAGCTTTAAAATGATCATAATTAATTGTTAAATGACATAAACTAAAAGATACGAAATCAGACCAGAGAACCCATATAAGTAAAAATATAAAATGCAAATTTCAGAACTTAAATTACTATAAGTAAAGATGAGAATATAGTATATAGGCTTTAAAAAAGAGAAATGTAGCAGATAAAAGGATTAATTGATAACTCAATAGAATATATACAGACTGAAGCAGAGAGAGAGAAGGGTATGACCAATAGAAAAATAGAAGGTAAGAAACTTGTGGGCCATAGTGAGAAGGCCTATAATATGTGTAAAAGGAGTTTCAAAGGAGAGAAAAGAATAAATGGGATAAAAACAATAGTTGAAATGATATTGGCCAAGAATTTTCCAAAACTGAAGAAAACAACCAGCCACTTATAGATTCAAATAGCTCAATGAATTGTAGAAGGAAAAATACAAAACAAAACAAAATGAACAAACTCATTACCAACAACAAAAGCCAAGGCAGTCAAAACTACTGAAAACTAAAGCTATAGAAGAAAATCTTAAAAGCAGCCACAGAAAAAAGCAGCACATTGCCTTTAAAGAGGAACAATAACCTTGTAGCTTACTTTGCATTTAAATTGATGAAAGCCAGAACAATAAGAAACAGTTAAAAGTGGCAAAAAAAAAAAAAAAACAAGTGTGAAATTAGAATTCTATATGCAGTCAGAACGTTCTTGAAGAACACAGTCACATGAAGGTGCTATTCAGCAAAAAAAGAAAAAGTGAAAGAACTCATCACCTGCTGAATCTTACTAAAAGGTTTACTAAAGGCACAAAGTAAATTCATCTGGCAAGGAGATAAATGAAGTAATGGAAGTAAAAAAAAAAAAAAAAATGCAGGTCGAATAAATGGTATATATGAGGTTAAATGTAAGTAAATATTGACTGTATTTGAAGGTAATACTAATTTTGTGGGGTTAAAAATCTTATGTAAAAATAGAATAAATGCCCTCCCAAGCATAAAATTTAGTAGAAAGATAAATGGACTTAAGCATTCCAGGAATATTGCTTTGTCAGCAAAGTTGTAAATTCCCCAATTTAAGTTTTAATAAGTCAAGTATAGCAATTCCTATCAAAATAACACCAGCATTCTTCACAGAGTTAGAACAATCCTAAAATTGATATAGAACCAGAAAAGACCCCTAATAGCCAAAGCAATCTTGAAAGCAGGAAGCATCACAATCCAGGACTTCAAGACATATTACAAAGCTGTAATCATCAAGACAGTATGGTACTGGCATGAAAACAGACACTCAGATCAATGGAACAGAATAGAGAACCCAGAAATGGACCCACAAACGTTATGGCCAACTCATCTTTGACAAAGCAGGAAAGAATATCCAATGGAATAAAGACAGTCTCCTTAGCAAATGGTGCTGGGAAAACTGGATGGTGACATGCAGAAAAATGAACCTGGACCACTTTCTTACATCATACACAAAAATAAACTCAAACCGGATGAAAGACCTAAATCTAAGACAGGAAGCCATCAAAATCCTCACGGAGAAAGCAGGCAAAAACCTCTTTGACCTTGGCCACAGCAACTTCTTCTTACTCAACACATCTCCAGAGGCAAGCAAAAATGAACTATTGGGACTTCACCAAAATAACAAGTTCTGCACAGCGAAGGAAACAATCAGCAAAACTAAAAGGCAACCTGTGGAATGGGAGAAGATATTTGCAAACGACATCAGATAAAGGGTTAGTATCCCAAATCTATAGAGAACTTATCAAACTCAACACCCAAAAAACAAATCATCCAATGGAGAAATGGGCAGAAGACATGAACAGACACATCTCCAAAGAAGATATCCAGATGGCCAACCGACACAGGAAAAAATGCTCAACATCATTCATCATCAGGGAAATGCAAATCAAAACCACAATGAGATACAACTTCACACCTCTCAGAATGGTTAAAATTAACTCAGGATACAATAGGTGTTGGCAAGGAGGAAGAGAAAGGGGAACACTCTTGTGCTGTTGGTGGGAATGCAAACTAGTACAGCTACTCTGAAAAACGGTATGGAGGTTCCTCAAGAAACTAAATATAGAACTTTCCTGTGAGCCAGCAATTGCACTATTAGGTGTTTACCCAAAGGATAGAAAAACAGATCTGAAGGAATAAATGTTCCCCAATTTTTATAGAAGCATTATCTACAATAGTCAAATTATGGAAACAGCTCTAGTGTTCGTCAACTGATGAATGGATGAGGAAGATGCCGTGTATACATACAGTGGAATATTGGCCAAAAAAAGAATGAAATCTTGCCATTTCCATCAACCTGGGTGGAAATGGAGTATTATACAAGTGAATAAGTCAGTCAAAGAAAGACAAACACCATATGATTTCACTCATATATGTTATTTAAGAAACAAAACAAATGCGCAAAGGGGGAGCGTATGCGCACACATGCGTGCACGCACACACACACACACACACACAAACACACACACACAAAAGAGGCAAAAAGAAAGAGGGGCAAACTAGAGAACTGATAGTTTCCAGAGAGTTGGTTGGAGAATGGGTTAAATAGGTGATGAGGATTAGAGCGTGCACTTGCTGAGATGAGCACCAGGTTTTATATGGAATTATTGAATCAATATATTGTGCACCTGAAACTAATATTATTATACTGTATGTCAACTAACTGGAATTTAAATTTAAAAAAAAAAACTTGACAAGAAACAAAAACGTAAGACTGATTTTTCTTGCTAACATATATATACAAATTCTACTCCAAATAATGGTAAATTGAATTTTAAGATTTTGACAAAATATGAATAATTTGAGTTCTCTCATGAGTACTAGTGTGGTTTAACATTTTAAAATAGTAATGATTAATGCAATTCATTAACAGAAAAAAAGTTATGAAATCATTTCAACATGCCATAAAAAAACCTTTTCATCAATTTCAGCATCTACTTAATGATAAAAACTTTCAAGTGACCAGTGGAGTCACTTCCACTCCATATTTGAATTATGAATACCATGAGTCTTTGAAGTAACTCTAAATATTGTGGGTGCAGTTTATCTCCCTGTCCTAGGATGTTTCATTTGACCATGTGGCTGCTTTGACAACTGTACTGTTAAAGAACTCAATCCAAACAGAGGTTTTACATATGCTTGTGTGGTTTAATTTAGCTCTTAGGCTTCTGCCACAAGTCATGAGAAGAATATGTCTTGGGTATCACTGGCCCAAAGAGAATAAGGACACATGTGGAGCAGTCTTGAATCCAAATGTCAGCCAGGAGCTAAGTTCAGCTAATCCCAACCTAGCCTAGCAAAACTACAGCCTGCTTGCACACCAATGAGAAAGAAATATATAGTATTATACCAGTATTATATCAGCTGGAAATTGACCAGTATATCTTTCAAAAATATAATGGATCTGGAGCACCTGGGTGGCTCAGTTGGTTAAGCATCTGACTCTTGGGGTTCACCTCAGGTGATGATCTCACATTTTTGTGAGTTCGAGCCCTGTGTTAGGCTCCACACTGACAGAGCAGAGCCTGCTTGGGATTTTCTGTCTCCCATTCTCTCTGCCCCTTCCCCACTCACACTCTCTCTCTCTCTCTCAAAATAAATAAATAAACTTAAAAAAAAAATTGATGGATCCATGGGACTTCGAGGACTTTGAGAAATTAAACTAGAGATCATAAAAGACTGGAAAGTCAAATGACAGGTAAAGTAAAATAATATTATTTTAAAACATTATTTATTCTATGGTAGTAAATACTGCATGGCATTTTTCTTTATTTTCCACAATATTTTGATGCATTAACACATAGAAATGTATGTGTGATTATGTTGCATGATGGGGGAGGAGAGAAGAGGACACATTTTACCTCAGTAGAATAATCCAACACTGCCTTTCTCCCTACAGTGAATGTTAAAACATTAAGAGGGTTCTTATTTACTTCTCTGGACATTTCTGACACTATTGCTCTTGTACGAAGTATGGGTAGAGATTGTAAGCAAGTGCATAGAGAGCCTGAGACCAGACATAAATATTGGTTCTGTGCTTTTCTTTGGAAAAGTTTGTAACATCCCAATGTGCATTTTTGGCTTAGACACTTATTTGTGACTTTGTCATAGCCTCAGTCTAACTGCATGATTTTTCCCATTATGTTTCTTTCACATGTAGCACAAGATGCCATATGCCAGTTTCCTCCAGCTGGGAGATCCCCAGAATCATATCCACCAGAGTTGCTATGCAGATATATTTTTATCACCACCTCCTCCTCCCAGTGCTGCCAGTAGCAAATGACGTATTAAATCCATTCTAGGCTTTCACACTGAAATCTCTTAGCATTTTGCAAGGCGGAAACACAGATGGGCACTATTTTTAATTTAAAAGCACAGTCAGATGTTGAAAAGCCAAGACTATCTCTGTAACAGGATAAAATTAATAAACATATTCTTTAAAAAAACAACTCAGCATGTTTTCTTTGCCCCAACTTATAACAACTAGCCTTATTTTTAAATATCTTAATTGTCATTGTCTACAATCTTATTTTATACAAATTATTACATTTTTTTTTAAATTTTTTTTAACGTTTATTTATTTTTGAGACAGGGAGAGACAGAGCATGAACGGGGGAGGGTCAGAGAGAGAGGGAGACACAGAATCTGAAACAGGCTCCAGGCTCTGAGCTGTCAGCACAGAGCCCGACGCGGGGCTCGAACTCACAGAGTGCGAGATCGTGACCTGAGCCGAAGTCGGCCGCTTAACCGACTGAGCCACCCAGGCGCCCCACAAATCATTACATTTTAAAAAACTTATTTTATTATATAAATATGGGTATAACCACACACATCAGCTATAGAAATTCTTAAGATGTCAACTGAAAGAAGACAAATATAGACTTTTATTACTAATATCTATTTTAGATGTCTAAAAAGTCTATAGAAATAAAAGACCCTTTTATAATGCTTAGTACCTAGAAGTGTATAAGTGTTTTTTTTTTTCACATCTTTATCCATTGAAAATATGGCAAATCAAATTTCGTGTAATTTTGAATGATTGTAGTATTCACTCTCCAATCATAGCACTCAATCACAGTGTGTCCTTTGTATTATTCTGGCTCTACATTTTTCTCTATTCAGGAGTTAAATTAGTATAGTTTGAGGTTCTTTTCCTTTAATATTTACTTATTTATTTTTGAATGTGAGGGAGAGATAGAGAAAGGGAGAGAAAGGGAGAGAAAGAGAAAGAAAGAATGCACATGAGCAGGGGAGGGGCAGAGAGAGACAGAGGGAGACAGAGAATCTGAGAATCTGAAGCAGGCTCTGAGCTGTCACGGCAGAGCCCTACATGGGGTTCAAATTCATGAATATTGAGATCATGACCCGAGCCGAAGTAAGACACTCAACTGACTGAGCCACCGAGGCACCCGAGAGAAATTTAATTACAAAATCCAATCAGACTTAACTAAGACATGCTCATTTTTTAAATTGAACTTGTTATTTACGATACTTGTAGATACACATGCAAATGTAAAAAGTAACAGAGACTCCATGTAAAATGGTAGTACATTACCACCATTAGAATACTGACATGGATAGAATCAAGACACAGGGCATTCCCATAACCACAATGATCTCACCTGTTGCATTTTATAACCATATTCATCTTACACCCACACTCACCCCCCCTTAACCCATGGCAAACATTGATATGTTTTCCATTTCTAAACTTATGTCATTTAAATAAAGATTATAGAAATGGAATAATGCAGTATATCGCTCTTTGGGACTGGCTTTTTTCATTCAACACATAGTCCTTAGGAGATACAAGCAGGATGTTGCAGGTATCATTAATTTGTACCTTTTTGTTTCACAGTAGTATTTTGTAGTATGGATGTGTCATATCATAGTTTAAGCTTTGCGCATTGAAAGACATCTGGGTTTTTCCACTTTTGGCTATTGTAAATAAAACTGTTAAAAGCATTCAAGTACAGGTTTGTTTGTAAACTTAAGTCTTTATTTCTCTGGGATAAATGCCTGGAAATGTAAGTGCTGGGTCATATGGCAATTGCAATTTTAGTTTTTAAAAAATTTGACAGGCTAGAAAACCAGAGTGAAACCAATCTTTCATCTCTGGAATAAACCCAGAACAATTACAATGCACAACCTTTACTATTGTTGAATTCCATTTGTAGTATATTTACGAGGAACATTAGTTTTTCTTTGGGTACTGTCTTTGTATAGTTTTTATATCAAACTAATACTATAGTTTCTAAAAAAGAACTGAAAAGTCTCTCCTCTACTATTTTCTAGAAGACATTATGTAGAATTTGTTTCACTTATTCTTAAACATTTGGTAGATTTCTCTAGTGAAACCATCTGGCTTGAAAGATTTCTTTTTTGTTAGTTTTCAAATTACAAATTCAACTCCTTAACAGTTAGAATGCAATTAAAATGATCTATTCCATAATGATGAGCTGTGGTGTTTGCTTTAAAGGATTTGGCAATCTAGGTTGTCATTTATATATAGAGAGAGAGTTGTTTGTGGTATTTTCTTTTTATCCTTTTGATGTCTACAGTCTACCTCCTTTTTCATTCCTGATGTTGGTAATTTGTGTCTTTGTTCTTTATAAGTCTTTTTAGAGGCTTGTCAATTTTATTATTGTTCTCATAGAAACAGTTCTTTATCTCCTTGATTTTATCCATTGATTTTTACGTTTTTAATTATTAATTTCTGTTCCTTTGCTTATTAATTCCTTCTGCAACCTATGGCTTTCGTTTGTTCTTCAATATTTATGTTCTTGAGTTAGGATCTTAAATTACTGATTTAAGCTTTTTCCTCTTTTCTGATATATGCATTTAGTGCTTTAAAATTCCCTCTCAGCACAGGTTTAGCTTGGTCTTGTATATTTTGATATGTTGTATATCCATTTTCACTGAGTCCATAATTTATTTTTTTATTTCCCTTACAACTTCTTATTTGACCCACAGACTATTTAGAAGTATATTATTTTCCTTCCAAATGTTTGGGGGTTCATATTATCTTTCTGACACTGATTTCTAGTTTGATTCTTCTGTGGTCAGTGTATAATATCACTGTATGATATCAACTCTTTTAAATTTGTTTGTTTTATGATCCTATACATGATTGGTATTTGTTCTGTAAGTACTTGAAAAGAACGCATATTTTGCTGTTTGAGGGTGAAGTGTTCTACAAATATCATTACATCACGTTAGTTGGTGGTATTGTTGAATTGTTCTACATACTTCTTAATTTGAGTCTAGTTCTTCTACCAAATTTTAGGGCTGTTGAAGTCTCCAATGATAATTGTGTAATTTGTCCATTTCTTCTTTCAATCATATCAGTTTTTGTCTCACATATTTTTGCAGCTCTGTTGTTTGCTGCATAAATATTCAGAATTATTAGGTCTTCTTTGTGCACTGACTCTTTTATCATTATATAATGATGAAATGTCACTGATAATTTTCTCTGAAGTTGCCTTATGCTAATATCGTCACTGCTGCTTTCCTCTACTTAATGTTTACATGATATTTTTTTCTTTTATTTTCAACCCACCTATATTATTGTATCTGAAGTAGGTTTCTTGATATATATGAAGGCATATATATCATTGGGTCACATTTTTAATCCACTGTGCCATTATCTGTCCTTCAATTTGTATATTTAGATCATTTGTGTTGAATCTAATTATTGATATGTCAACGCTGACAACTTGTTTGTTTTCTGTTTTCCCTGCTTTTATTTAACTTACTTTTTCCCACAATCCTGTGGGTAATTTGAACATATTTTTTAGAATTTAATGTTTCTTTATATAGTGGTTTTGAGTGTTGTTTATATTAATTTTTTAGTGATTGCTCTAGGTATTACATTATATACATAATTTACCACAGGCTACTGGTGTTTTCATTGACCAGTTTGAGTGAAGTATAGAAATCACTTTTTGTGTCCCTTTATCTCCCTCATTTATAAAATAATTGGCATAAATATTTTCCTTTACATACATTTAGAATAAGAGAATGTTGTTAATTTTTGCTTCAATCATCAAACATAATGTAAAAAAGAGAGAGAGAAGAAATGTCTATTATATTCACGTTTTTGCGGACCATGTTGTTTCTTCCTTCCTGATGTTCCAAAATACCTTCTTTTATCATTTCAAGTTTAGAGAACATCCTTTAGCCATTCTTTTAGGGTAGGTCTCTTGGCAACAAATTCTCTTAAGTTTTCCTTCATCTGAAAATGTCTAGATCTGTCCTCCATTCCTAAAAAATCTGTCATTGGGTTTATGACCTATGTTGACCTTTTTTTTTTTTCTTTCGATACCTTAAAAATATTATGTTACTTCTTTTGGGCTTCCATAATTTTTCATGAGAAATTTACTGTCATTAGGAATGCTTTCACCTATAGCTAATGTAGCAATTTTCTCTGAACTTATCAAGGTTTTTTTTTCTTTTTGACCTATAGTCTTCAAAACTGTGATTATGATGTGTTTTGCACTGATTTCTTTGGGTTAATCCAGTCGGGTTTGCTCAACTTCTTGAATCATTTTTTGTCTCTTGGCAAATTTGGAAAGTTTACACCCATTATTTCCTCAAACACTTTTTTAGCCCTGTACTCCTCTCTTTCCTAAACTCAAAGACACAAATGCTAGATCTTTTATTGTAGATCCACAACACTTCTTACATTTTTCATTTTTCATCATTTTTTAATTGTGATTTTCTCTCTGTTGTTTAGATTGTCAATTTTCATTTTTCTTTCAATTCACTAATTGTTTTACTATTGAGATAATCCTTTGAACTCTTACTTCAGGTACTAGACTCTGGTTCTCAAGTTTCCATTTGCTTCTTCATAGTGTTGGTTTCTTTGTTGAGGCTTTCTATTTCTTTGCTGAGGCTTTCTATATTTTTATTTGTTTCAAGGGTGTTCTGTTGAAGGGTTTTTATCATAGCTGCATTAAAATCCTTGTCATTTCTACAATTTCTGTCATCTCACTGTTAACAATGATTATCTTTTCTCATGCAGATTTATATCTCCCTGGTTTTTGTAATAACAAATGGTTTTTTTAAATTAAAATCTGGGCATTTTCATATTATAAGACTCTGGGTCTTATTAAGATCTCCTGTTTTAAATAGCTGTTTCTGACACTGCACATACAAAGGAATTGCGGAGACCATTTCTTTACTGCCAGTGGAAGTAGAAGTCCAAGTTCTCCACATGGCCTCTATTGACACCAGAGGTGAGGAGCTCCTTGTTGCGAATGGGCAGAAAGGTGGGTTCTGGCTACCCAGATGGTCTCCATTGATAACATGGTAACAGTGGCTTTGTTACCAGTGGACAATGGTGAAAGTCCCAATTCTCCACCAGGCCTCCTCCGACCCAGCAGGGATATTGAAGAGTGTCATGCTTCTTTTCTATTCACAATAAACATGCTACTGAATTATTGACAATTCTTCACACATCCTTAAAATCACAGATGCCAATAATACAAATATTGTGCATTTAGCTTGCATGTCATTGTTAAGCCTACTTAAACATTACCTGAGAGAGTGAAAATGCTGTATTAGTTATTAATGCCACTGGTATTATGCTTGCAGACAATTTTCTTGAATGTTCCAAATATTAACATGATGTTTAACTTGTGCTAACTTATATTTTTTGTTATTTTGGGTACATCTTTCCAATTAATTTTATGAGTCTAGATGTTTTAGACACTTTAATTGAAAATGTGTGCATTACCAGCATAGCAACCATTTCACTTTTAACCTAATAAAAACCTTCAGCACTAAATATACACAAAAACACCAGAAAGTGGTTTTTAAATAAAAAGCATATGCTTCAGTGCAAAACAATACCCCTTCATCCCATATTTTATTCCCTATATAATGAATACACCAATTTTCCTAAGGCTTTTATTAAGATTATGAATTCACTGGAAAGAATAGGCTTTTAGTTGCATTCAAAATTACAAGGCAACCATTTTTCAAGGTGAAACCTTGGTATTTTTTCCACTTAAATGGTTTATAATGTGCATATAGGGAAATTAAATAGACATATTATTAACTTATTAAATGTTTTATAAAATATTTGATGATAACCAAACAAAAATATATCAACACTAAGATAAGGGGGGACATTCCCCATATGTGCATTATTATTATTTGAATGGTTCTTCAAATTTTAAGATGCTTCAGCAGAGGATGTGGCTGCATCACTGACGGGTTGTTCTTCGTTCAGTCATTCAGAGCAAAGTGCCATAATGGGTACTGGAAAACAACAATGGCTGAGATACTAAGCCATAGGCAATTGTACAGAGATTGGTGCATTCAATAGATGTATAGGCTAAACTGTAGGCCTGCTAGTTTGCCTGAAATATGGGGGTGGAGGAGAGAGAAGGCCAAAGGGGATGAGAGAAATCAACCTAGAATCAGAAAAAAATTTCAAAATTTCAAATTCTGCTCCCATAAAGAAGCTGAAATTTAAGTGGGTTAGTGTATAAAGTAATTTATACCCCAGAGTATTGTTGAAAACAATGAATTAACCAGCTGTCAATTATGGAACTTAGCAGCTTTGTGTGGTCAGGTGAAGTGGAAGTCAAAGAGAGCCCTACCAAAACCATTGTCATCTGAGGTACAGCGGGCATAACCAAAGCTACACCACTTGGGCAACAACATCAGAGGCTTCACATTAAAATCATCTGGCCAGTCATAAACGTAGCAGCAAATAACAGTAACAAGTTCTAGAGATGGGGAGAGAGGATAGCAGTTTCCAGAGTTGCTACAATTATTATCTAAAATGCACATTTCCAGCATAAAATTATGAGGCATACAAAGAAACAGGAAAGTATGACTCAGACATCAGGAAATCAAAATCAGAGACTGCCTATGAAAGAATCCAGATGTCCAATTTAACAAGGAAAGCCGTCAAAGTATCCATTACAAATATATTCATAGAAAATCATGATTTAAAAAGTAAAGTATGATGACAATGCCACATTAAATAGGGAGTATCAGCAAAAAGAGAGAAACCATAAAAAGAACCACAGAACTATTCTGTAATTGAAATAAAAATATAATCAACGGATTTTTTTTTACCTAAGTGCCAATGCCATTCAATGGAAAAGAATCATCTCAACAAATCCTGCTAGAACAACAGGAAAGTCACATACCAAGGAATGAAACAGAACCTTTGCCTTTCACCGTATATAAAAATTTATACAAAATGGATCAAAGACCAAAATGTAATAGAGGCAAACATAAAAATCTTAGAAGAAAGCTTATGAGTAAATCTTTATAAACGTGGATTTAACAATGGATTCTTAGATACAATAATAAAAGCACAAGCAACCAAAGAAAATAGAAATAAACTGGACTTCATCAAAATTAAAAACTTTTCTCTTCAAAGGGCACTATCAAGAAACAACCCACAGAATTTAAGAAAATATTTGCAAATTATATATAATGAGACTTATACTGAGAAAATAAAAACGTTTCTTAACAAATTAAAAAATGGGCAAAGGATCTTAATAGACGTTTCTCCAGGAAATATATACACATAATCAATAAGTACTTGAAAAGATACTCAATATCATTAGTCATCTAGAAAATGCAAATCAAAAGAGCAATGAGACATACCCAAATACTCAAATACATACCCAAAATGGGAGCACCAAAATACATAAAACAGTTAATAACAAACATAAAGGAATAAAAAATAATACAATAATAATAGTGGACTTTAACACTCCACTTGCATTAATGGATAAATGATTCAAACAGAAAATCAACAAGGAAACACTATCTTTGAATGACATACTGGACCAGATGGATTTAACAGGTATCTTGAGAACATCCCATCTTAAAACAGTATGTTACATATTCTTTTCGAGTGCACATAAAACATTCTCCAGAATATATCACATATTAAGCCACAAAATTAATCTCAACAAATTCAAAATGACTGAAGGCACACCATGCATCTTTTCTGACAATACTGCTATGAAACTAGAAATCAACCACAAGAAAACACCTAGAAAGAGCACAAATACATGTTAAATACATGTTAAATAACATGCTACTAAACAGTGAATGGTTCAACAAACAAATCAAAGAAAAATGAAAAATTACATGGAAACAAAACAAGAGAACAGAGGTCTATGAAACCAAGAGCTCATTCTTTAAAAAGGTCAACAAAATTGATAAGTCTCATCAAAAAGAAAAAAAGGGAGAAAGAATTCAAACAAAATCAGAAAAGAAATAACCAAAAGCACAGAAACACAAAGGATTATATGAGAATACTATGAAAAATTATATGCCAACCAACTGGACAACCTAGAAGAAATGAATGAATTCCTAAACACATGTAACCTACCAAAAATGAAACAGGAGGAAATAGAAAATTTGAATGGACCAATTACCAGCAATGAAACTGAATCAGTAATCAAAAACTTCCAATAAACAAAAGTACAGAATCAGATGCCTTCATAGGTGAATTCTCATAAACATTTAAAGAAGAGTTAATACTTATTCTTCTCAAACTATTCCAAAAAATAGAAGAGGAAGGAAAACTTTCAAATTCATTCTGAGACCAGCATTACCCTGATATCACAGCCAGATAAAGCCACCACACATAAAAAGACAACTATAGGCCATTATCTCTGATGAATATAGATGCAAAAATCCTGAACACATCCTGAACAAAATCCTGAACAAAAGCAAACCAAGTCTAACAATACATTAAAAAATCATGCACCATGATCAAGTGGGATTTATTCCTGGGATGCAAGCAAAACAATCAACATGTTATATCACATCAACAAGAGAAAGGACAAAAACCATGCGATCGTTTCAATAGATGCAGAAGAAGCATCTAAGGAAGGGCAACATCTATTCTTGATAAAAGCCCCCAAGAAAGTAGGTCTAGAGGGAACATACCTCAAAATAATGAAGGCTTTGTATGAAAATCCTACAGGCAATATCCGACTCAATAGGGAAAACCTGAGAACTTTACCCCAAAGATCAGGAACAAGACAAGGATGTTTACTCTCACCACTTTTATGTAACACAGTACTGGAAGTCCTAGGTACAGCAATCAGACAAGAAAAAACAAAAGACATCCAAATCGGTAAGAAATAAGTAAAACTTTCACTATTTGCAGATGACATGAGACTATATATAGAAAACCCTGAAGACTCCACCAAAAAACTACTAAAACTGATAAATAAACTCACAATTCTATGGTCAATTAATCTTGACCAAGGAAGAAAGAATAAACAATGGGAAAAAGACAGTCTGCTCAACAAATGATGCTGGGAAAAGTGGACAGCTACATGCAAAAGAATGAAACTGGACCACTTTCTTACATCACACACAAAAATAAACTCAAATGGATTAAAGACGAAAGTGCAAGACTGAAGCCACAAAAATTTTAGAAGAGAGCATAGGCAGTAATCTCTCTTATATAGGCCATAGGAACATTTTTCGAGACATATCTCCTGAGGCAAGGGAAACAAAAGCAAACTATGGAACTATATCAAAATAAAAAGCTTCTGCACAGTGAAGGAAACAACCAATAAAACTAAAAGGCAAACTACTGAATGGCAGACATTATTTGCAAATGACATATCCAATAAAGGGTTAGTATCCAAATTATATAAAGAACTTGCAACTCAACGTCCAAAAAACAAATAATCCAATTAAATAATAGGTAGAAGACATGAACAGACACTTCTCCAAAGATATACAGATGGCCAACAGACACATGAAAAGATGCTCAACACCACTGATCATCAGGAAAATGCAAATCAAAACTACCATGACATATAACCTCACATCTGTCAGAATGGCTAGAATCAACAACACAAGAAACAACAGGAGTTGGTGAGGATTTGGAGAAAGAGGAACCCTCTTTGTACTATCAGGTGAGAATGTAAACTGGTACAGCCACTGTGGAAAACAGTATGGACGTTCCTCAAAAGTTAAAAATGGAACTACCCTACAAACCAGTAATATCGCTACTGGGTATTTAACCAAAGAATAAAAAAACAGTAATTTGAAGGGATACATGCATCCTTATGTCTATTGCAGCATTACTTACAATAGTCAAACTATGGAAGCAACTCAACTGTCCATTGATAGATCAATGGATAAAGAACACATGCTATATATATACACAATGGAATATTATTAAGCCATAAAAAATAATGAAATCTTTCCATTTGCAACAACATGGATGGAGCTATAGAGTATAATGCTAAGTTAAATAAGTCAGAGAAAAATAAATATCATATGATTCACTCATATATGGAATTTAAGAAAAAAAATAAAGGAAAAAAAGAAACAAACCAAGAAACGGACTCTTAACTATAGAGAACTGATGGTTATTGGAGGGGAGGTGGGTGGGTGAAACTGGTGAAGGGGAATAAAGAATATACTTATCTTGATGAGCACTGAGTAATTTTCTAGAATTGTTGAATCACTATATTATACACATGAAACTAACATAACACTGTATGTTAACTACAATGGAATTAAAATTTAAAAACTCAATAAAAAACTATATTTCAATCACATATTTAAATACTATCAGAAAGGCTTTCCTTGATCACTCTTCCATCATTCTATATACTCCTCCTGGTTTCATTTATATTTTATTACTATTTGAAGTAAAGGGTAGGGAATTTGTTTACTTTGTCCACAGCTATATTCCCAATGCCTAGAATGGTGCTTAATATAGATGTTCAATAAATATTTGTAGAATAAATAATGAATGTGCAAGTCATTTTACAGATATTTTCCATGTTAATACATAAAGATCTACCTTAATATTTCTAATGTTTCCATATTTTTCATCTGTGCTGACATCTGGTACCATATAGGTAATCTGTCATATTGATAAGAGCCCCTGTGCCTCTACACAGGGTGTGTGTGTGTAAAACCACTGAATTCCAGTAAAAAAATGTTGGGTTGAACTCATGTTTAACCATAAAACAAGTACAACATGCTAAGAAAAACAAAAAAATGAATTTGAAGGGGTGTGTATATGTATATGTACATATTTGAGACCTAAGTAAATTTTTGTAAAAGAGGGTAGGGTTACCAGATTTAGTACATAAAATATAAATAAGATGCCTATAAATTGGGATGTCAGATAAACAACGAATAACTAGAAAGGAAAGAAAGAAGGAAGGAGGCAAGGGAAAGAGGAGAGAAATAAAGAGAGAAATAAAGAAACAATGAAATAAAGAAAGAGAAAGGGATAAAAACAGTAATTATAGATTAATAGAGGGCTCTTAGAAGTTCAAATCATTGCTCAGATGCAATTTAAACAAAAATTTTAAGACTTTTCTCAAGAAGCAGAGAGAACAAAATTCATAAAATAAGCAAAATATGTTTTAATGCAGAGGATTAAATTAAGAAGCCCATTATCTAACTGATAAGAATTCCAGAAAGCAAAGACTCAATACTCAAATAATGCTATTTTAATGTATTTGGGTCTAAAGATGGAATAGATATGTCAAGTGCTCAGCAAAATGAATAAAAACATACATACATGACATCACCGAAAAGTTTCTGAAAATTAGAGTTAAGAGATGCTCCAAAAATCCAAAAAGGAAGAGATGAGACACAAAGAGACAAAATAAGAAGGGTATGAGACTACTCAGCAGGAGTATTGCTACCTTTTTTTTGATGAATATTTCCTTAGAAACTATCCTCAACCTAGAATTCTATACTCAGTTCTTGGGCATAGAAGTTAAAAAGAAAGCATAGTAAATGTATTTCCAAGCACATAATAAGGGCACAGCAATTTTGCTTTGATATATCTTTCTAAAATAGTGACATGAAGAGGGCACCGGGGTGGCCCAGTTGGTTAAGCCTCAGACTTTGGCTCAGGTCATGGTCTCAAGGTTCATGAGTTTGAGCTCCACATCTGGTTGTCTGCTGTCAGTGCAGAGCCTGCTTCGCATCCTCTGCCCCCCTCTTTCTGCTCTTCCATCTCTCACTCTCAAAAATAAATAAACATTTTTTTTAAGTTACATGAAGGATGTAACAATAAAGATATAAACACAGAAAGTGAAAATCTTGGGCTTCAAGTAGCAATGAATCCATCCTTGCTAGAATGATACAATACAGTGAGTTTTAAAATAAGCAGCACCTACTGAACACAGTGGCAGACAGGTCTCACTGACCCTCAATACACAGGACTAAAAAATAATTGATGTTAGAACAATTGAAATATTTCAAGAAAACAAAAAGAAAAATATTGAAAGAGAAAGAGACAAATGGAAATTAAAGAGCAAATAGTCTACTGAAGTAAGGAACTATGATTAGAATACACAGGCCAGGGGGGCCTTGGTGGCTTGGTCAGTTGGGCGTTCATTCTACTTTAGCTCAGGTCATGATCTCACAGTTCAGTTCCTGAGTTCCAGCCCCGCATGGAGCACTCTGCTGTGAGCACAGAGCCTCTGTCCCCCTCTCAGCCCCTTTCCCACTCATATTCTCTCGCGCTAGTTCACTCTGGCTCTCAATAAAAAAGAAAAAGAAAAAGAAAAAAGAATGTACATGCCAGCTTGGCATCAAAGCATTTGAATAATTATATTAATATAAACCCTTTATATGGATTATAAATAGCGTTTTAACAATTTTGGAGGATGGGATAGAAGATATGAGGACAGTGTAAGAGAACTACATGTTCATCCCCCATTTATAGCATATATAAACAGATCATTTTTAAATTGAGTCTGGGCCTCATTTACTTGTGGATATTTTATTTTCCTTTTTTGTTAGTTACTGAAATTTGCTCTTCATTTTTAAAATTCTACATTAGCAGGGTATGCCAAGGTCTTTCTTCATTCATCATATTCATCCTTTGTTAGACTCTTTCAATTTGAATATTCTATTCACCCAAAACAAATATCCTTCTATTGTCTTTTAGATTTCTTTCCCTTACCTATCTCTGACTCCTTTTATTAGACATCCTATGATACAGATATGGGATACTGTAATCATTCTCCATGCCTCTTAACTTTTATCTCATGTTTTCTGACTTTTAATCCCTTTGCTCAGCATTCATGCAAATTTAGTGCATTTTTTGCAAATTTCCTTGACCTTATCTTACTTATATTACCAGACCTCTTTTGTGTTTTCAGTCACTCCAATAGTTACATAGAAGCATCTCATTGTGATTTTAGTTCGCATTTCCCTAAGAGTTATGGTACTGAGTCACTTTTCATGTTTATTTGTAATCTGTGTATCTTTTTTTGGTGAGGTATATGTTTACAATTCTTACCACTTTATATTAAGTTTTTATTATTCGACTTTTGTGAGTTTTAAAATATATTCTCAATACAAATTCTTAGTCAGAAATGTTTTAGGCAAATATTTTCTCCTGGTCTGTGTCATGCATTTTTATTTTCTTTACAGTGTCTTTCATTGAACAAAATTTTAATGTTGATAAATTTCAATATATCTTTTTTTTGAATCATGCTTTTGTGTTACATATAAAAGTCCGTGCCTAATTCAAGACTCATTTACAAAATTATTTTGATTATTCCACTTTCCATACTAATTTTGGAATCAGTTTGTCAATATCTATTTTTTAAAGTGGATGAGGTATTTGGTTGGAATTGCATTGAACCTATAGAAGAAAATGGTGAGAAGTGACACCAGAACATGAAGACATCTTATCTTATAGAGACATTCTTTCACATGTCTTCAATATTGCTAAACACTTTTGATGGTATATTGGAAATTTGGAGGCAGCCACAGTTATTCAAATGTAATTCTGCTAAATAATGTGGGTTTTCAAGCTGCATAATTCGATAAAGTTATAACTAAAAAGTAAATAGTGACATCTGCAAGATGACAAGAAGGAAGCCCTCCACCCTCCTTCTGCCAACACACAGAGAATCAGCAACAATTCACAGATAAATTCCTTTGTGAAAACCTAGAAACTAATTGAAAGGTTCCTGCACCCAAAGTGAATACAAACCCAGATCAACTGAAGCCTGTATGGAGATCAGGACACTTTTTTACTGGAGTTCCTGCCTCTGGCACAACACCATACCATCAGAAGAAGACCACTTAGCATCCAGTTTCCTCCAGGGGAGGAAGGAAAGTTCATGGACCTAGTGTCCCAACTTTACTGAGAGGAGTCCCCAGAGAACCGGCTTCTATCTTGGCAATCTCAGAGCTCTGATAGGTCTGGAAAAGTCCAGCAAACCAGTAGTAAACGGAGACAGAGGCTTCTCTGAAGACGGAGGCATGGGCTCATAGACACCATTCTCAGAATGAATGGATGAAAAATCCCAATTCTTAGCTGCCCGTTAGGGAGGCAAAGTGTTGGTCTCTGTGTCCAATCCTCCAACTTTGTCAATGTTGAGCAAAGAGCCAGTATCTGACTTACCAATTTTGGACAAATTTAGCTCAAAACCAAATTTGAACAAATTTGGACAATTTGGGTCAAAACCACATTGAGATATCATCTCACACACCTTTTAGGATAACTATTATCCATAATCAAATAGCAAGTGTTAGTAATGATGTGAAGAAACTGACACACTTGAAGACCCTTGGTAGGAATGTAAATGGTGCAGCCACTTACGGAAAATAGTATGGAATTTCCTCAAAAAAAGATAAAAATAAAAATAGAACTATCATATGACCCAGCAATGCCAGCTCTGCGTATTTATTCAACAGAATTGAAACCAGCATCTCCAAGAGATATTAACAGTCTCATGTTCATCACGGCATCCCTCACATAAGCCAAGATATGGAAACAATCTAAATATTCCTCCACAAGTAGATAAGCATATGAGGAAAATATTGTAAAACATGCAATGGGACTTTACTGAGCCTTGAAAAGAAAGGAAATTCTGCAATATACCACAAGATGGATAAATCTTCAGGACATTAAGCTAAGTGAAATAAGCCAGTCACAGAAAGACAAATACGGCATGATTCCACTTACATGAGATGCCTGAAATAGTCAAATTCATATAATCAAAGACTGCAATAGTGGTTTCAAGGGAAGAGAGGGAGAGGGATAGGAGGAGATACAAATTAATGGGAATAAAGTTTCAGTTAAGTAAGATGAGTAAGTTCTATAGATCTGTGCAAACTGTCATATAGTCAATAATAATGCAACATGCACTCTATTTGCTAGGAGGATAGCTCTCATATTGTGTTCTTAACACAATGAAAGAGATTCTTAAATAGTTATTAAACAGTCCTCACAAACTTATGAGGTTTCCAAAATAATTTTTGCAATGGAAATATTATGATAAAAGCTTCCCGAGTTTACAATACTAATTTGTATGCTTAAATATAGAATTATCTGCTCAGAGATTGCATTTTCGTATTTTCTGTTCACATGAACATTAACCTTTTTTACACTTTTCTATTAAACTGCAAATATATCGAGTGGAAATAAAATATTATTGTCATCTCTCCTGTGCCCCTGTCACAAGGATGTGCATTTGGTAGTCAACACTGTTGCTGAAGAAGTAAATTCGTAACAGAACTTGGAAAAGACTAAATGACTCCAAGTCAAAGTACTAAAATTTCCCTTTCATTTCTTAATCCTTCTAGATTATTCAGTCAATGTCAATGGGTTTGTTGGCCATAGTGACAGTACATAATTCCGGGGTATTTGTCCTTGAGTTTCATAGATACAAGAAGAATACATTATCTAATTTGCAAAAACCTCAAATCCATTTTGAAATTATGAAAGCCTACTATACTAAACAAGTATCCTAAAAGGAGGAAGGGTGGTGGTTTGTTCACACATCCCCATAACAGTAAGCAGGATGGATTATGGAAGATGAGAAGCTAAAAGGACAACAAAATTAGTAGCATGTCTTATACATTATTTGCTTGCTCTGCCTTCATGAAGTAATTAATAGAATAAATATAAGAAAATGTCTTAGTATAGTTTTGCAGAAATTCATTGTGAAAATTTGACATATTGGAAGGGTTTATTTTTGTGTGGTATTTACACATCCATACACTTTGTGTGTGTTTTACGTGTGTGCATTATTTCTCTTCTTTGTTCCTCATGGGAATGTCAGGAATAATATTAGTTGCTTTTTCTTTTTTTTTCCCCCAGGGGAGTGACATAAATGATTTTTTTTCTTCAGGGGAGTCTTTTTTTTTCAGGGGAGTCATTTAAAGGATCCTTTTTAGTGTGATACATATATGATGAGTGTGTAAAAAAAACATTCACATCCTTATTAGAAATTTGACACATTGAATTCATAGAGATAAGAATTTTTTTTACTTCTTTCCATTTTGATGTAATAATATTAACTGATAAGAAGAGAGAAAGGAATAGTGTTTCTGATTTCTTCTTGCCAGGATATCTGCTAAAAAATGACCATCTACTTGGCTATTTAACAAAATGTGATTTTATTTGGATTCATGTATTTAATTAAATATAAATGTAACATGTATTATAACATGTAACATGTATTATAAATAAACATGTATTTAATTTAATTCATGTATTTAATTAAATTCATGTATTTAATTAAGAGAGATAACTGTTAATAACTGGAAAGTATGTGGAGGCCGGGTAAGATAAATGAAGGGAATTGCATTTTACTGAATGTCCCTGACTGCCAGACACTGTGTTAATCACTTTTTCAGCATTTTATTATCTTCACTTTAGATGAAAGAAGTGAACCAACTAGCCTAATGTTCCACAACCAGTGAGTGAGACTCATCTACAGAACTCATGATTCTTCTCTAATTCCTGTACAAACTATTTGATGGCTTTGTGACTGACCAGACATATTTCCACCTATCATGGGATATGTTAGCAACCTTAAATCATGTCCTCAATCAGAATTATATCAAAATTCAAATTGGCAAGTTTTTAAAGATAAACTTATCTATAAAACAATATCTTAATGGATCACTCTTAGAAAAATGTGTAGTTGAAGAAAACTCCTTGGTTCTTCATATCCTTAAGCTTAACAACCAACCAAAAAACAAAGAACTCTCTCAATCTACTGGGCCCAGAGGCAAAAGAATGTAAGTCCCAGCCAGGAAAGAAGGAACCATGAGGACTGAGAAACAAGAGTAGTAGTCAGAAGAGCTCAGTTTGATCTTGTAAAAGGACAAAAGCAGGTGGGAGGCAGGGAGGTTCAGCTGACTGCCTCAGAGAACAAGCATTAATTTTATCTATCTGCTATCTTTGGGGTATAACAGAGGGAAGGGATGATAAACTTGTCACTGATGGAGAGCTACTGACAAGTCATTATTTATCAGAAAAGCTGCTTAAACTACAGTCAGTAATTCCCAGCTACACAGAGGGATGAGAGAACCTAGGACAGGCAATGAAGCATTTAAAAAAAAAATTTTGTATGTTTTTATTTATTTTTGAGAGAGACACAGAGCACGAGTGGGGGAGGGGCAGAGAGAGAGAGAGGGGGAGACAGAATCTGAAGCAGGCTCCAGACTCTGAGCTGTCAGCATAGTGCCTGACACGGGGCTCGAACTCCTGAACAGCGAGTTCATAACCTGCGCTGAAGTCGGACGCTTAACTGACTAAGCCACCCAGGCTCCCCAATGTAGCATCTTCTAATACATCCAATGCAAGAGGTTCAGATAGGGACAGCTTTATCGCACTACTCAAAGTTCAGGCCACTGAAGACCTGAACAGTGCCACGCTTCTCAAAAACCAGAAAGAGAAAGCTAAAACCTCAGAGGGTAAAAGGAGAGTAACTGCTAGGGAGGCTGCTATGGAAGTCCTCAAGAATCAGGGCAAGCTGCCCTCAAACTTCCACTCAAATCATCTTTATGGGCCCTTACATATTTGTCAAGTGGACTCTGAAGTATGGCATCTTACTAACACTGAACAAAGTTAGACAAATCTTTAAAAGTACCAAATTTCTAACCTCAAGCTACTGTAATGTAAGACGATAGAGACAAGAATAAATGCAATGAAATATGTGACATAAAATTACTAGTCTTCCTTTATATGTTCTTTTCCAGTCATATTCATTATGATGAAATGTATCACGTACTTTGAAATATTTCCTATACCTCACTAAAACATAAAAAAATAAATAAAATGTTTCTTATCTTTGCAACTACAAATTTTTTTCAGGCAGCTAAACAACGAACACACAAGAGAATTCTGAGTATAAATTCCTTTGTTCTGAATGACAGTTTGCATTTTTTTTGGTAACATATTCTTAAATAATACAGCATTATCTGTCCTGGGAGAATCTTCCTCATAGTTTGTTTTCTATTTTGTGTAAGAAAATTTGCAAGCTGAATGCTACATTAACATATTCATTTAATAAGGCCATGAGATGCCATGTAAAGCCCCTTTCCTTCCAAATATTTAAATTAAAAAAAAAAAAAACCTATTCAAATTGCAATCTTCAGGTTTCTGGCAAATGACACCATGCAGGAATTTAAGGATAGACATAATAAAGCAACAATTCTACTTTGCCACCTCACCTTTCTCTCAGCATAAGCAAGCCAGATTCTGTAGCTCAGAGTACAGAATGACGATGAGTCCATTTTTTTTTTCAATAAAGAAAATAACAGTAGGATTGTGATGATTTAGAGCCACAAAGCAAATAATGACAATCTTGTAGAGTCCTGTTCTCTACCACTTGACTTTCAGAAACAACCATTTCATAAAAGTCCTATTTACTTTTGCTTTAATTTACAATTATTGAAATTTTAATAAGGATTTTGCAGCAACACCAGCCATCACATACTTCCAGTGAGGAATTATAACTTTATTGCAGCCCACACTGACAGCCAACTCATAAAAATGAATGACATTCTATATCATAACATCTAGGCCGTTCAGAATGTTAATAGCTTACTTCATCTTTCTTTGGCATAATGAGGCAGACAGTGTAACAATATTCAACGCGAAAATGAAGATTAAGAAAATTTGAATTGAGGCAGGAAAGTAACATTTAACAGGATTCAGACAACATTCAGATTAAAAGTTTCAATTAAAACACTGTTAGCAAGCTTTTTATCAAAGAAGCAAAGCTTTGTCACCCAAGACCAATCACTATTTTGAATAATGTTTATCTGTAGACAGTCTTAGATCTTCAGAAGCCTCTATTTCTACAATGTTCCAAAGTTTCTGACCCAGTTCAGCACCGCAAGGTTCACTGGATCAGATGAAACTATAACAGGTAATTGAGTTAAAATAATGTCTTTGAGTTAAAACATGTCTTTTAGATACAGAAGCTGAGATAATAATTATCTCTATGAAAACCATTCTTTAATCCAGTAGCTTTAAACTTTTATACTTTTTTTAAATTCTGTAGTTTATCTTTGGGTTGAGATTAATCAAAAGGCAGTTGAGAGCAGGAGAAATTTTAAAACTGTAAATATGATATATGAATATAAAGTTTACATAAATATAAAAATATATTAAATAACATATTTTATGTGTTATATATTTTGCATTTCCATATGTATGGGAAAACGCAATAAGCATTAAGAATAAGTGAAAACAAAGTTAGATACTCATAGTAGCATATGAAATTTGAAGCTCAGTATCCACCTTTGTAAAATTGTATTTCAACACTAAAAATAAAGTATTTCTGGTTCTCTATATCTTTAGATAGAATTAAGAAATTCATTTTTCTCATCTATGTATTTGGGGTATCAATACAGAAAATTTTAGCTTGTTTGCCTGAACTGCCCAAATGAAGCAGACAGAGAAAGTGGCTGAAGCTAGCCACAGGTGGGGTAAATGTATTTTTGTATTCTATAGCTGAATACAGCGGTGCCTGGGTGGCTCAGTCGGTTAAGCGTCTGACTTCAGCTCAGGTCATGATCTCACAGTTCGTGGGTTCGGGCCCCACGTCAGGCTCTATGCTGACAGCTCAGAGCCTGGAGCCTGCTTCAGATTCTGTGTCTCCCTCTCTCTCTCTCTGCCTCACCCCTGCTCATGTTCTCTGTTTCTCAACAATAAATAAATGTTAAAAAAAATTAAAAAAAAAATAAAGCTGAATACAAATTCAGGGAGGTGGAAGGGGTTAGGGACAAATCCTCTATGACTAATAAACTTTCACTACAAATGAGATAATAAGAGAATGATAATGTGTCATATGTAAGTGTTGTCACATTTCTATAGCTTATGATATTAGAGGAAGCAAAATACTAGAAAATACAACTGTTATTTTACATTTTTTTAATTAAAAAAAAATTTTTAATGTTTCTATTTATTTTCGAAGGAGAGAGAGAGACAGAGCATGAGTGGGGAGGAGCAGAGAGAGAGGGAGACACAGAATTCGAAGCAGACTCCAGGCTCTAAGCTGTCAGCACAGAGCCCAATGAGGGGCTCAAATCTACAAACTGTGAGATCATGACCTGAGCCGAAGTCGGACACTCAACCGACTGAGCCACCCAGGCACCATAACTATGATTATTGTAATCTAATTAAATTTGCTCCTCACTTTTAAAGATATTTAGAATCCCATCAGTACCCTTTTAATAAGTGTTATACCATCATTTGTAATGCGAGATTTTCCAAAATTGCTTATATAGTTACATTATTTAAATTTCTCTTCATTCTTCTTTATTTGAAAGGCATTTTTTTCCTATTCAGATGACTGCAGGATTTCCTGACTATATTAAACTTTTTTTTTCCTGATTTATGCTATTTATGCTAATTGCATTTTGTTTTCATGTATTATCCAATTGTCAGAGATCTTCACATTATAGCTAGTACTTTCATTTAGTACTTCAATTACTATGGACTCATAGGTCATTAAAATTTTTATGATGGTACAATTACATAGCTACTTTTAAATAGATTTAACGATTTGTTGAATTCTTTTAATTTATCACATTTTGTTAAATTTTTCTTGGAAAATCTCTCTATACCCACCCATTATATTTAATATTTGTTGCATTAATGCATTTTAAACTCTTTTATCTGTAACTTCAGATTTTTAATAAAAAGCAGTAATTGCTTCTATTTTCTTTCCCTTCGTGATTATCCTATGATCCATATTGTATTTTGGATCCTAATCTTGGGAAATCAAAATTTATCCTTTTTAGGGATGGTGACCTCTCAACTTTATCCTTTTCTACAGTTAAGTTTTTAAAGAAAGATCTGCTGTCATTTGTAACACATCTTTGAGATCATGCAGTTTAATGTTCACTCACAGGAACAAAGAGAACACATATTTTCCCAAGAATTAAAATGCAAAGGAGAGGTATCACCTCCTTTACTGGCCCTAGTCATCATTGCTGATAACTGTTTAAGTAATTTAATATTTCAGCACATTAACTTTCTCATACATAAAATAGGTACATTCTTTTTGTTTTACCTATTTTTTCCTCTTTTCTTTCTTGTCAAATTGGAGCAGCTTTAAAAATTGCTACATTTCAAAAGAGTAAATTTACCTTTGGGAGCAACGTAGATCAAATCAAGGAGGGAGATGCAAAGAGGCAGTGCGACCATTTCAGTAAAACAATCAAGAAACAATAAGTAGTTCTATTTGAAGTATATCTCACAAAAGCATACAATATGGTGGCTACAGCATGGTTTTTAGAGTCATAATAATATAGAGACACCTGGGTGCCTCAGTCAGTTGAGGGTCCAACTCTTGATTTTGGCTCAGGTCATGATCCCAGGGTGGGATGGAGCCCCACATGGGTTCCACACTCAGTATGGAGCCTGCTTGAGATTCTCTCTCTCCCCTTCTCTCCTGCTCATACTCTCTAATTTGTATACATACACATACACACACACACATAGTCATAATAACATATATTTGAATCACATTTACAGTGTGGCTTTTGACACATTCCCTCTTACATCCTTCTGTATAGTTTTGCTTTTATAAATAAAATAAGGATAATAAAACCTTCCTATGAATGTGGGTACAAGAATTAATAAAACTGTGGAGGCAAATTGATCAACATCATAGTAGCAGATAAGAATTTTAAGTAATCAGCTATATGAATCTGTACGTATTAAGCCTTCATTCATTTGCATTTTAATGACAAGATTGTATGAAACAAAGAAAACCTACCCTGGCAGAACAACCAAAAAGTGACCTTTCTGTTTCATAATGTTTTAGTGGACTGCACTTATGTAAAATTCAAACAGCTCACCTAAGAAATAGCTCAAACTAACCCTTGTGAAAAATGTTCCTTTCTGGAAGAAACTACTTTGAAGATGATGAATGTAAAACTGTCTAGACGTGCAAATCTAGATGTGCAGTTTTCTGATGCAACTGTAGAATTAATCTGATAAAATAACATTATAAATCATTGCAAATGTACACTGGGTAGCTTCTAAAAATTAAATTGACATTCTTGCCTGAGTTGTGAAAATTATGTATTATGGTTTAGGTATGTCAAGTAGTAAACCCTTCTCGTGGAATAGGGGAAGGAAAGACATAAATCAAATCTTTCTGACTAATGATTTAAATAAAGGTATAATTTGATTTAATTTGAATCTCATTGATCCTAACTCTAGTCAATTTCTGATTAGCTGTGAGTAGAGATGCATAAAGCAAACAATTTGAGTAGTTTAGGAACTGATGTAGCAAGTGATGTTATATTAGTCAAAGAGCCTCTAGCCTTCTGCTCATTGAAATCAAGAGACTAGTTATCCAATGGAAATCATGGGATAACTTCCAGAGTCATATCTTTATGTAGTAACAAATCAGACCTATCATTACTATGGAAAGAAGATAGCTTGGCTACTTTACAAAATAAAAATGAAAAGAAAAATAAAAGAACCTAAGAACTTATAGATAATATAACCTAAACAAAACCGTATGGCAGTACCCTGGCTTATTGAACTCACTGACATTGGAATCAGTCCAAACTCGGTTTGAATCTTGACACAGTCACTTATTAGCTGTGCTATCTTTAGCAAATCACTTAACATCTCTGAGCCTTAGCTTGGTCATCAGTAAATAGGATTTATAACACTTTATTCACATTGTTGTAAAAAAGATTAGAGATAATATATGCAAAGTATATTGGCAAAGAGTGTTTCATAAATTGTAGCAATTATTATAAATGGATGATGATGATGATTACCTCTTGCCTATAAATTGCCCATTCTTGAGAGCCCTTATGATTCTTTTCTCCTCGGAAGCTTCCCTTTATGTTTGTTTTAACTAGATTTCACATATATAAATAAATGGACATAGAAAATAATGTAATACGAATTTTTAGAAACTTGTATTTCCACCCCTATCCTTCAGCCCCCACCCTGGTTGGTACTGCGAAAAGACTAGTAAACTTGGCAGAAGCAGTTTCCTTTATTCTAATCAACGCTGCTCTCTAGTACATGTCTACTTTCAGTTATATCGCCATCCAAGAATGGGGAAACCAACTTTATTGGCTATCTCCTGCAAATTTACAGAACTAAAGGAAAATAGTTATATATGACAAGGTTCCACCAGCTTATAACACAAAACAAGATCTTGTTATCTGTTAGTCCTAAAATTATAATAACTCATCATCCCATCCCACTACTCTGCAGTAAGTACATTTTTAATTTTTTACTTTTAGTTTTGTTGATTTGTTCATTAGTCTCACTTCCCCAAATGCTTTCTTTATTCCCTAAAATTAGGCATATATATTCCACATATTATGATGACCTTGTAGTTCAGGCATCCAGTTGGTTGGCTATACTGCCCATCACCTTCACAGTTCCTGAAGCACTTACACAGGTGCTAATGTGGACTTACATTGTTCCATATGTGGGAACAAACACTTCCCTTAATCTTAACAGTGATAGCTGAGACAATGCTGCACTACTTAAACAAGATTTAGTAATTTCAAGTATAAAAGAATGTACATATAGCACACAGAGGGAAGTTCTGCACTTCACTACAAGCACACACACAGATTTAGACCTACAACTATTCTTAGAAGTTTCAAGTAGAATGTCACTTGCCTGATTCCCCAAATGCTCCCCTGAAGCAGAAGGTAAGTTACTTTGTTACCATGATGTATTCTTTCCATACTACACTGATTCCAAGGCCAATAGTCACAAACTTCAGAAAGGAAAAGAAAGCACCTCATGGCCACAGCCCACAATTCATCTTTCCAGTCCTCATGTTGTATTCAATCTTTTAAGAACCATGTATGGTTGGCATTTTCAAAGCTCTCAGAAGATACTCATCTCCACTTCCTGGAGTGAAACTGCTTGATGAGTGTCCATGGAATAATCCCAGCAGCATACAACTGCACAATATGAACATCTTCCCTAAGAATGGGTATGCAGTCACATTTGGGACACCACCCAGCTAGTCCAAGTTGAGTTTTGGTTGCCCAGTCCAGTCTCCTTTTTACTATATTCTCACTGCTGCAGGATAAAAATCAGGCTTGCATGTCTTTTTTTTTCCCCTCCAATCTGTGTGGCACCTGTTGCCAATTTAGTAAAATAACTTGTTGGACAAAATAAAAAACAAACATTCTGACCAAGATTAAGTAATGATTTCCAGGGATGGTAAAATCTAAACCCTTACATTACGAAGAAACCACAAACTCACTGCAAAGCAGAATATCTGCCTAGACAGACCACCACTCACATGCACTAACAAGAATACTTGCTTTCCTGGTATTAAACTTTCTATTCACTGGTCCTAACAAGCTCAATTTCTCATTTTTGTCACTGATTTGTAGGAAGTAAATTTATTTTTCTTCTGAAATCCAGGGAAAATGTGTCAACATTTTAAAATAATCTAAAGTTTTGACACTTAGTGACACTGAGAAAAGTGTGTTTATTTTTTAAGTTTATTTATCTTGAGAGAAAGAGAAAGAGTGTGTGAGCAGGGTAGGGGCAAAGAGAGAGAGGGAGACAGAATCCCAGGCAGGATCCAGTTTGTCAGCACAGAGCCCAACACAGAGCTCGATCTCATGAAACTGTGAGATCATGACCTGGGCTGAAAACAAGAGTTGGACACTCAACCTACAGAACCACTCAGGCACCCCAAGAAAAATGTGTTTAAAAATAAAAGAATTTTTAAGTTAACTCAAGCTTTTCCCAGGAATAATTGATGGATACTTGTTTTATACTTGTATAATTAAATAATCATATATTTGCAATTTTTTTACTAAGAAGTAAAACCTCAAAAATAAATCCATGTCATAACCTCTTTAAAACTTAAAATTGTACAGATCAGGTCATGATCTCACAGTTCATGAGTTCAAGCCCTGTGTTTGGCTCTGGGCTGACAGTGCAGAGCTTGCTTGGGATTCTCTCTCTCTTCCTCTCTCTCTGCTCCTTCACCATTCACTCCATGTCTCTCTCTCAAAATAGATAAACAAACTTAAAAAATGCATAAAATTGAAAAAAGTTTTGCAATTACTGTTTTCCATTAAATTTTCAGGAATAAAAAAAAGGAAGAGTCACAATATGTAAATATGCTTTTATAATTCTTTTTGAAAATATGATATTCATTGTAAGAATTTGCTTTTGAAAGGGTAGTACCTTTGAAAGGGCATTTGGCTATCCCAAATGATTTTTTGTTTTGATATTTGTTTTGATAGAGAGAGACAGAGAATCTTGAGCAGGCTCCACGGGGGCTTAATCTCACTACCATGAGATCATGACCTGAGCTGAAACCAAAAGTTGGATGCTTAACCCACTGAGCCAGGCAGGTGCCCCTTTAAAATAAACTCTAATTTCCCCAAATCTAAAGATTACTCTTCTGGGCTCTTACTTGTAATGAAATATATTAATTGTGTCAATTTATAATTATTCTGTTAAGTAGTTTATCAATATTTTTAAAGTTTCTTCATTTATTTTGAGAGAGACAGAAACAGTGCCAGTGGGAGAGAGGCAGAGAGAGGGAGAGTGAGAATCCCAAGCAGGCTCCATGTTCCCAGGGCAGAGCCTGGCTTGGGGCTTGAATTCACAAAACAGTGAGCTCAGGATGTGAGCCAAAACCAAGAGTCAGACACTTACCTGACCAAGCCACCCAGGTGCCCCAGTAGTTTAGCAATATTCAATTAATCTTGTTTTGAATCAAAATAATTGTATTCTTCTAAGTCAAATTCTAAGTCTACTTAGACATTAGCCTGGAGTTCCAAGCTAGAAGCAAGGATTGAAAGGAATAAGAGGAAGAACCTAATTTATCAGTTAATTGCCATAGACTCTTTACCATCATAAAAAAGAAATGTGCCCTCACAAGAGGAGAAGCAAAACTAAAATTAACCAAATGTCCATCAAAAGAAATTGTACTACAAATTGCAGCAAATTGTAGTATATCACAGAATGGAATAGTATTCAGCAATAAAAACGAGCAAACTATCAACACACAGAAATATAATGAATTCCAAAAACATCATCTGGACTGAAAGAAGTCAGACATAAAAAAACTACATATGCTATGGTTCCATTTATATCACATTCAAGAATTGGCAGAACCAGTTGGAGATCTTAGAAGTCAAATCACTGCTTGCCTTAGGCTTGGGGATTATTTCCTGGAACAAAGCATGAATAAATTTTATGAGATGATAGAAACGTTGAATGTCCTGATTCAGGTGTGGGTTACCTGAGGCATATACATTTGAGATGTCTGTATTTCACTCTATAAATAGAATACCTCAGTAAATATAATAAAGTTGAAGACAGGTAAATAAGAGAAAAAAAAAATGTCATGCTAAAGAGGAGGTTTGCCTCCAAAAGAGAAGCCCTAGCAGAGGTGCTTTAGCTAGAACAAAATTAAGACTTCTGAAGAAAAAAAGCAGATATCTGGAAAAGAGTAGCTTCTCTGTAAATCAAAAAAGAAAAAGCAGAAATAGATAAAAATCATTGTGGTTCTTATGACTTTAGTGCATAGCAAAGTAATAGGACTATATTTACAGACTTCAGCATAATGTGCTTTTCCAATCTGGCACAAGGATTTTCAGTCCTGCATCTCTTTGGCCCTAACTACGGAATCTGCTGTAATTGTTAAGTGCAAGAAAAAGTGAAAAATATCGTAAGAAAAAAGAAGGAAGAAATCCGTCTTGGAATATTCACCAAAGCCTTAATTTGCAACCTGTAGTAGTGAGGGTACTGAGAAGAAATATAAGATACATTTAAATGGGTAATTTAAATGGAGTATAATAAAATGAGCTATTTCAAAGTCGCAGGTAGTACACAGATAAACCAAAAGGAATAATTCTATACGTACCTTGCAGCTGGTCCCATCTCTAGGCCTGAAGTGGCAGAGAAGAGCAGAAGTTATTCAAATCTGGATACAAAAGTGTTGTATGGCGATAGATACCTTTAAAAGCAGGGACTTTCGTTTCAGTAAGACCCATCCTGTGGCCACCCCAAAAGGAGAGAGATCATTTATCTCCTTCTTTGCTCACCACTGATAACATCCACCAGAAGCCAGAAGACAAGGAAGAACACTGATGTGCTCGATAGCAGCAGATTCCTAAGGTACTAAGTGTATGAACAAGGATGGAAAGAAAATGCCAGAGTGCCAATGGAAAGATAACCAACATTAGAACAACAGTGAGTTTTTCTTGGGCTGGGAGACCCAAGTAACCGCCTCAAAATCAAGCGTCCTCTATTTTCCACTTTACAGTATTCAATAACAGCAGAAAAACCACTATCCTTATATTCTAGTATGTTCATACACTCCATTTGCTTCACTTTGACCTACTCATGAAATGATTTAGAAGTGGAAGCAGACTACAAAATACTAAGGTGGTCTACTCAGTATCACAATGCTGTCTTTCTTATATATAAGTCACACAAACATGTAGTTTCTTTATTACAATTTTAAAAACAGAATTAGAATACCTAAGGGTGAAGTTGGCTGAATTATATAACTATCTAGCTTTAGAAGTAACCACCAAAAAAGCAGAGTAAATTTTAAATTTTATACCTTATAATTTCTCCAGTGATATGTTAACACAAATGTCAAATGCTACTATCTTTCAACCATTGTTAGACTACTCATAATTCAAATCCTACATTAACATCTGTCAAAATAAAACGGAAGACCCCAAGATTATAATGGGAGAACACTAGTATAGAATGTGTCATTGCTATTTTTCCCATATGCTATTATACCTATGCATACACCTCATAGACAACCCCAAAGAGAATAAATACATCACATTATTTGATTTGAGGAGATGATATTCTAATACTCTATCTTTGTCTTAAAAATATAACATGCTGTTTTATATACCAAATGTTCTGCTTAAATATGTTTGCTTTTTATAGGTCTTTATCACTTTACTGTAGAAATATACATGTATGTAGGTATGCGAATACATGCATATACAAACATACATACATAGCCAGAGAAAGCACACATCAGAATGTAAGTCTGCTGGACAGCTCTATTCATTAGGACCATCCGTGGGTTAGCTCCATGGAACAAAGATGCAAACAAAACACGATTAGCTTAAATAAGATAGCTTTTATCTCCTCCACATGAAGTCCACAGTGGTATGGCAACCTGCTTCAAAAAGCCATTAGAAATGGGACCACTCCAG
This sequence comes from Panthera leo, assembly GCF_018350215.1. Lineage (NCBI taxonomy): Eukaryota > Metazoa > Chordata > Mammalia > Carnivora > Felidae > Panthera > Panthera leo. The sequence continues at coordinate 56,582,947 of NC_056684.1, read as the reverse complement.
AGTTCTGTCATTGCTGCAAAGACGCAACTTTTTATTACACGTTGCCCAAGAGTGTTGCAGCACCACATCCTCATTATAGTCAGAAAGAAAGATAAATTAAATGAGAAAGACACATGCATTCCCTTCAAAGGCATGAAACAGAATGACCCCCATCTCCTTTGCTCTTATCCTTTTATCCAGAACTTATCCACACCTTTTTGCAAGGGAGCATAAGAAATATAGTCTTTATTTTGAGTGACCACAAGCTCAACAATGGAAGAGGGAAACATGAATATTGAAAACAACTAGCCACCTCCAGGGGGAAAAAATTCATTTGGAGTGACTCAGAAAGTACTCATCATGAACAATTTGTTCCTCTGCATTAGAAAAGAATGTCACAAGGAATTCATGACTATGTTAATCTAGATAGTACTCTATGTGAATTGTTGACACAGCACTAGGTTTCTCAGGGCTCACATTACCCTCAAACCTGCAAATGAAGGTTAAACATCATATGGGTGCAAGATAAAGTAACATAGACCAAGAAAGAAAATTAGAAAGAAAAATCATTAGAAGGGACAAGACAAGCAAGGACAGAAAAAAATAAGGAAGACAGAAACAAAGAGAAGAGAAGGGCATAGTATAATTGATAATGAATCCAATGAGGCACTGGGGACATGGAAATAAGCATGATTTTATAAATGTGTTTTTTTTTCTCTCATTTAATAACTACAAATAAGAAGGAGAAATGAATGCTAATGGAATGTACATGAATAAGCTGGTTACTTCTATGTGCATTGAGGACTCAGTTACACTGGAGACACTGAAAGATGTAAAACATATCTCATAATTTTGACCTTATAAACTGTCTACCTGAGGAGTGAGTAAAATGTGTACTTACTGATTTTCCAATTTTATTTTCTTACTTACACGGCTGTACCCTAGAGGAGTTAACTTTCTGGCATTTCTTGCATGCCAGGAAGAATGCCCAGAAAATGACCTCAGGCAGGAAAGTGTTAAGGTAGAAAGGTCTTTAGGATATATAGAGACTGACAACTAAAGGGGCATATGATTTCCAGGATGGCTTTAAGGGGCATGAGTGGAGAATGAATAGCATTTGTTACAGGAAGTGAACAAGATATGCAATATCTCTGCTCTTATGAATCTGACTGTGCATGGGAATTGAGGTACAATTACCAAATAAACAAACACATGGATGAGGCCATTTCTAAGAGCAAAAGACACATGCTATCCAAACAAAACATAATCATGTGATAAAGACTGGAGGATAGGATGAGGGGGGAAAGGAAAAGGGAAGAAACCAGGTTAGGTTCAGTTATCAAATAAAATCTCTCTGAAGAAGAACTTCAAATAAGTTCTGTAAAAATCTGGGAGTAGAACATTCCAAACAAAGCAAAATATAAGAACCAAGACCCTGAGGCAGGATCTTGGCATGCCCAGCACTCAGAAAAGCGAGAGCAGAGTAAGGAAGAGATAGAGAGTGATAAGAAATAAAATTGGAGGGGATCAGATTATAGGGATTCATAGATCATTTTAAGCATAAAAATGGTATGATCTCATATTGTTAAAAAATCATTTAGTTACTCTGTAGAACATGTATCTTTTAAGGGCTAGAAGGAAGTGAGTTATCATAGTAAGTAGTCCAGACAAGAGATGGTGTTTGCTTAAACTGAGTTGGTACCAATGAAGCTGGAAAGTGCCAAGTAGATCAAGATATATTCTGGATCTTTAATTCACTGAATATGTTCATAGACTGGAGCATAAAAGGTAAATGATATTCTACTCTCGATCACTGTAAGAGAAATATAGACATATGGGGGGGCGGGGAATGGAGTATTGGTAGGTCAGGAGACTTAGTTCTTGATTTGACTTTAAATCTATCTAGATGCATGACCTTAGGTCAGCCAAAGAGCCGTTTTAAGGATTCTACTTCTTCATTCCTGAAGTGGTATCAATAATAACATTTCTATGGCAGAGTTGTTAAAGTTAGAAACTACAGAAGGAAAGGAGTCCTAACAATTTCAATGCAGCATATAAATTAAAAGTATTATTAGGGACGCCCTAAGTTGCTTTAAAAAAATTCTATGCTATTACTTCCTGCTCTTTTATAACCTTTTATTTATGGTAATTAATGTGATTAGTGTGCTAATTTTCTACAGTTGCGCCCTGGGGCAATCGTGCAACAGTTGTAATTTTAAAAATTGGGCAAATAAGTAAATGTCAACCTGTAATAAAATCCAAATGAGTCCTTGATGAATGTTGATGGTGACTGGTAATTTACTTGATAAAATATTGTAACTGCCCAGTTACCTTGGAATAGCTGATTTCTCAAAGTAATTACTGTGTTCTGCATATTGAAGTGTCATCAGAGGGAATTTCAACACATAGTGGTGATTTTTAATGTGCTGATTTAAATATCATATTTATTAATGAAATAGTAGCATTTTAATTCAGATTGTTATGTCCAAAAAGAGTAAGGCATATTACATACTATAGAGTGCATTGTGTGCAATGATAAGGCCCTCCCTTGGTCTTTTCCGGATGATTAGCATTGATATGACTTACAGTGAAGTTAGAAGTAATTGTTGCAGAAGAGGCCTGTTCATTTCTTACCTCTTTTTAACTATTTTATATATATATATATATATATATATATATATATATATATGTGTGTGTGTGTGTGTGTGTGTGTGTGTGTGTGTATATATGTATATGTATGTATTATACGTATATATGTATGTATGTGGTAGTTTTTAACCATATATATATAACCATATATATATATATGACTTCTCCCTGATAAAGATAAAATCTTATTAGAGAAAGACCTAAAAGAAATTGGATACAGCCTCTTACTTGGAAGCTGACAAAATCTTAAGTCAAAAACATATTTAAGAAGTCAGTCTCTAATTTTCTGTTGTCTGAGTGTCATATGTTTGATTTCATTAGATCTACAAAGCATACTACAGAAGCCTACTGACAGTACGGTGTCCTAACATTTGCCATGGTAGTGCTCATGGCTCATCAAATTTTTGACTTTGGCTTTGTGTTTTGGTTTTCAAAGAATAATTCTCACAGATACCATCAGTTCAAGAACTCCATGGAAGGGGAAAAAGCTTAAGATCCTGACTTGAAAACGAATTAAGGAAACACAAAGAAATTGCTTGGAATAAGTGTGTGGAAAGTAGGGACAAATGTAAAAGGACAGAAGTAGATTAGAAATAAATGTTAATACTTTTCAGTACATTTGGAATTACCTCCTGACAATGTTTTCCTTTGAGCATAATCAAAAACATGTAGTGAAGAATTAATTTTGGTTTGTAAATCTAGTCCAGGAAAATGAAAAATTTTCTCTAATGGCTCAAAAGTGCTTGTTTCTTATTCTTTCTCAGACTTTTCGTAATCAGTAATCACAACTCTGCACAAGTTATTAGTAATACATAGATTATAAGATACTACAGATTCTACCCATTGGTTTGAATTAACTCTTTCAGTGTTTAACAAACTAAAGATGTAAAACATTGGCAGAATATGAAATACATTTAATATTTTTAATTTAAGAATTTAAAAGTGAGAAAAAATTTGAACACTTCACCAGGTAAGATATACAAATGGCCCATAAACATGAAAAGATTATTAGCAACATTATTCATTTAAAGAAATCAATAAAACCGCAATAAGGTGCCACTATACATAGTTGACTAAAACTTGAAAATTAAATAAGGCTGAAAACACCAGGGCTAATAAGGATTTAGAGCAATAGAACTCTCCTATCTTGCTAGTGGGAATGCAGTCACTTTGGAAAACCATTCGGCAGTTTCTTATAATTTGAAACATATATACATTTAACACATAACCTAGAAATGCCTCTCCTAATAATTTACCCTAAAAAGGGGGGTGGAAAGAAGCTCATGTAAATACCATTATGCAAATATTTATAGCATCATTATTCACAATACCCTAAAACAGGAAACAACCTAAAATGTACATCAGCAAACAACCTAAAATGTATATAAATTGTAACTTATACAAAATTAATATTAGTAATTTTAAAAGGACAAATTTCAAATCTATGCACAAGTATAAATTAAGTTCCTAAAACACACAAAAAGGATAACTGTTTCATTTCATGATATGATATTCTGGAAAGGGCAGAACTATAGAGACAAATCAGATCAGTGGCTGCCAGGGTCTATAGGTAGGGTTTGGGGATTTAGTACAAAGGAACATGAAGGAACTCACTGGGATGACAGACATCTTCTACATTTTTATTTTGATGGTGGCTACCTATAACATGTATTTGTCAATAATCACAGAAATGATATACCTAAAACCAGTGAGTTTTAATGCATGTAGACAATACATTAATAAATGTGATTTTTGGGGTGCCTGGGTGGTGCAGTCTGACTCTGGATCTTGGCTCAGGTCATCATCTCACAGTTTGTGAGTTCGAGCCCCATGTTGGGCTCTGCGCTGATGGCACAGAGCCTGCTTGGGATTCTTTCTCTCCTCCTCTCTGCCCCTCCCTGGCTTGTGCTATCTCTCTCAAAATAAATAAATAACTTTAAAAAATGTTTTCTAATAAATAAATGCAATTTTAAAAAAATTTATGAAGATGGTCTTATGAACTACTTTATGGCAATAATTTAAAAATTTAGAATAAATTCTAAGAAAAAATATAATACTAAAATAAATACAAGAAAAACTGAAAATCTGAGTACTATGATATATATTAATAAAATTAAATATTTACTATATTCAATTTTGGAATACTCCTAGCCAGAATTCATCTGCAACTTTTTTTTAAAAGATTAATAAAGTAATAATTCTAGACTAACATTTACAGAGAACAGAAACTGCAAAAACCCTTTCCAACACATTTTATGAAGCCAATAGTATCTGGATAGAATATCTGATAGGATACTGTATGAAAGAAAAACACAATCCGGTGTTATAAAACTTGATGCAAAAATCCTACACAAATATTTGCAAAACAAATCCAGCAACATATAAAACATTTAATATAGCCTAAAAGATTTATCTTTTATTTTACAAATGTAAGGATGTTTTACTAAAACATCAATAAGTAAATTCTGGTTCTGATCACTGTGCTATGGGTATAGGCAGATGCCCTTTGCTTTCAGGAAATCAAGCTGATTAATTTAGGGATGAAGGCATAAACGTGGCAAATTAGTCTTAAATGATTCAGCAAGAGAGACAGGGAGAATCACAAACAAATGGGCAAATGTAAACATTTGGCAAACTTGAATTTTTTTTTAAGTTTTTATTTAAATTCCAGTTAGGCGGCGCCTGGGTGGCTCAGGCAGTTAAGCATCTGACTTTGGCTCAGGTCATGATCTCATAGTTCTTGAATTCAAGCCCGGTGTCTGACTCTGTGCTGACAGCTCAGAGCCTGAATCCTGCTTAGGATTTGGTATCTCCTTCTCTCCTCTCTCTCTGCCCCTCCCCTGCTCATGCTCACTCTCGAAGGCTCACTCTCTCTCTCTCTCTCAAAAATAAACATTAAAAAATTATAAATAAATAAATTCCAGTTAGCTAACATACAATGTAATATCAATTTCAGGTGTACAATATAGTGATTCAATACTTCCATACAAAACCTTTTGCTCATCATAAATGCACTCCTTAATCCCCATCACCTGTTTAACCCATTCTCCCATCCACTTCCCCTCTGGTATCTATCAGTTTCTTCTCCATAGTTAAGAGTCTGTTTCTTGGCTTGCATCTCTCTCTTTTTTCCCCTTTGCTCCTTTGCTTTGTTTCCTAAATTCAACAAATGTGTGAAATCACACAGTCTTTCTCTCTTTGTCTTTCTCTGACTTACTTCACTTAGCATAATACTCTCTAGCTCCGTCCATATCATTGTAAATAACAAGATTTTGTTATTTTTATGGCTAAGTAATATTCCATTATATATATAAAATCTTCTTTATCAATTCATCAATGAATGGACACTTGGGATATTTCCATAACTTGGCTATTGTAGATGATGCTTCTGTAAAAATCGGGGTACATGTATCCCTCTGAATTAGCGTTTTTGAATTTTTCTTGTAACTTCTCTGTAATTTTGAAACGTTACCCTTGACCATCAAATATGCCAAAAATATACTTGAAAATCATTCAGAATAATCTAGTGAATGAAAAGACAAATCTGATGACATTCTAAAGTCTATGAAGAATGACATAGACTAGAAATCAAAACCAAGTTAGGTAAAGCCTTAGCAAACTTCAGAAGCAAAGTTTTTAATTTGATAAAATCATCTTCAAAAATATGAACATAATTTTCAGCAAAAATCCTTCTTAATGTGAAATGTTAAAATTTTTCCCTCCAAGGTAAAAGTGAAAGGGAAAAACATTTCCCTCCTAGATTACTTACTTTCATCATTTTCAATCCATTTCATCCTATTTTATTCAACTCCAATGCAGTAAAGCAATGAGTAAAAGAGTAATGGTAAGAAAGGGTAAAATGCAATTCTCATTTTCAGACCATATGTTTGGGTCCATGTAATGTCAAAGAGAATTTTCTTTCTACTAAATTATTATAAATAACACAGATTAAAAAAAAAAAAGAAATAACACAGTTTAGTATGGTTTCTAATATAAAGCCAGTATTAAAATTTTGTATTTCTACAGCAAATAGATTAAAATATAAAAATGATACACTTAGATTATCAAAACATCAAAATACTGAAATAAATCTAATCAAATATATGTAAAATCTCTATAAAACTACATAGCATTGAGTAAAATTGAATCAAACCTAAATAAATGGAGAGATAAAATATGTTCATAGATTTAAAACTCAAATTGATAAATGCAGTAATTTTCCTAAATTAATCTATTGATTACAATAATCATAGTTCTAGTAGGCTTATTTTCAAAAATTGACACAACACCTCTAAACTTTAGATGAAAATGCTAGAGACCAAGAATAGCTCACATCTTTAGAAAGAATAAACTACTTCTAGATATTATGTGTAATGAAAATATACAAAAATATAAATGTGAAGATTGTTGACTGACAGAGCAGGATAAAAAACAGTAACATAGGAAGTCTGCATTTGATAAAATACAACATGTAAGGAAGGCTAGAAGAAAATGTATTAATGGTGATCTCCAGGTGGAAGGAATATTTTACATATTTTATTCCTCTATATTTTCTAACTTTGTTACAATGCATTCATACATAGTGCTTTTGTAATAAAAAGTAATTTTTAAAAGTATCAAAGTTTCTGAACATAAAATTACTACACATGTACACATCAGAATAGGTAATAAATAGGACTCTTGTAACTAAATCTGTGCATCATCCAGCCAATATTGATGGCACATCTTACCTTACTTTTAAGATTTAATTATAAAATCCTGTGGCTATTAGTACAATGGATATGTTTGCCGAACTGGAAAAACTTCTATGGTACAACTGCTTACTTTTTTCCGAGTATTTTTAAATTATATATTAACTTTTGTATAATTTGGATATTTTGAATATTTGAACAATGTATACTGTTTATTCAGCAAAATAGAAAATAATTATAAACAAAATGTAGAAATTTAAAATTGCAGGCAACATTAGTACCCAGAAATAATTTCTATTTCAGTTATGGAGTTTGTGTTTTAAATCAATGTATCTATCTATCTATCCATCCACTCATCCATCTGAATAGATATTAAACTGATACTGGCTTGAACAAATAAAATAAATAAAGAGATTCTGTTTCATAATTTTGTGTGTTTACTTTAGGACTGTCTCTTTTGTTTTAAGAGCTTAAATAATAGTCTCTCTTTTTATTTCAGTTTAGTTTTTAACAATAACTCTTCAATATGCAAAGAGCCCAAATGTCCATCAAGTGATAAATGGATGATGAAGGTATGGTACATACACACAATAGAATAATACTCAGCAGTCAAAAAGAATGAAATGTTGCCATTTGCAACAATGTGGATGGAACTAGAGTGTATTATGCAAAGAGAAATAAGTCACTCAGAGAAAAAAAATACCATATTTCACTCATATGTGGAATTTATGAAATGCAGCACAACAGATGAACACAGGAGAAGGGAAGGAAAAATAAGATAAAATGAAAGAGGAAGGCAAACCATAAGAGGTTTAAATATAGAGAACAAATTGGGGGTTGCTAAAGGAGAAGTGGGTAGTGGGATGGGTAAATGGGGGCTGGGCATTAAGGAGGACACTTACTGGGATGAGCACGGAGTATTATAAGTAAGTGATGAATCACTGAATTCTATTGCTAAAACCGATACTACACTACATGTTAACTAACTTCAATTTAAATAAATAAAATAAAAAAATAAAAGATGTAAAAAAGTCATGTTTAAGAGAAAAAATAGAATATTGGATTGATTCAAATTATAGTTTTCTATATTCTAGTTCACTCATTTCTATTTCTATTTTTTAATGTTTATTTACTTATTTTGAGGGAAGGAGAGAACATGAGTGGGAAAGGGCCGGAGAGAGAGGGAGACAGAGATTCCCAAGCAGGTTCCCTGCTGTCAGCATACAGCCCAGTGTGGGGCTCGATCTCATGAACTGTGAGATCACGACCTGAGCTGAAATCAAGAGCTAGACACTTAACTATCTATACCACACACATCCACACACCCACACACCCACCCACCCACCCACCCACACACACACACACACCTATTTATATTTTTATTCCTCATTTATCCTTTCAAAGGATAAACTCGTTATATTTTTAATTCTTTACTTGAATGCTCAATTTATTAATCTTATATTTTTATTTTTTATGTCAAATTATGTATTTAAAGTAACCAGCCTCTGAGTGCTACTATAGCCATATTCAATGTTTAAAAGCATGGTACTTCATTATTATTTCCTAGTTAGATTACAATTTTAATTTTGATTTATTCTTTGTCCCAAGGACAGGACTAAGATTTTACACCAGGTGGCATGGATTTTCTGCTTATAATTATTATTAATAATTACTAGTTTTATTTCCTTGTCATCATAGACTAAGATCTATATTACTTTTCCTTTTTCAAATACTTTGAGGCCTTCCTTGAGGCTCAATACTTGGTCCACCTTAACCCATTCCATGAGCATTTAAGTGAACATCCATGTATTACTTCTCTCCCATTAGTTACGTCTTCTTTAATCTCACTTCTGTTTTGCCCATTATATCTTTCATCAGCTGAGGAAAGAGCACTGAAAAATTTATTTTAAAAATATGTTTATAATTAATGAATTTCTTAATTTATAAATTTTATAAGCAGGGTATTTAATTATTATTTATAAGTATTTATATTATATAGATATTATCCTCTATATTAATATATACTGTCTCTCTTTGTCATATTTAAATATTTTTACCAACCACAAATGAAATTTACTTTTTATTAATATTGTAATCCTTGTTTTTTTCTTAGTTTTAATTTGCCTTCCATACCTTTGCCCAAAGCTTCACTTTCAAGCTTTTTGACTTAATTTTTATTATGTATGTTTCTCGTATATGATAAATCATTGGCATTGTTACTAGATAAAATCCTGAAAGGAATCCCAATTCTTCCCAGAGCATCAACTGCAGAGAACTTAATAAAGAACGTGTTTACAAAGACATAGCTAGGGTTAAAAATAGAGAAAGAGAGAGATGCTCAATAACAAGGAGACATAACCAACTACAGGAAGCCATGAAGGAACAAAAAGATGGAGAATGTCACCAGAGCCAAGTGAGTACGGGAGCTATGAGGAAAGGAGCCATATATGGAGAAATGCAACAAGAGGCACAGCACCAAAGGAGAAAACAGGAGGAAATACCCAGTTATCTCTCTCCCCACCTAGCTTGAACCCTGAAGGAACCTCACACTGAGTATATTCTGCGCCAACTCAGCCGACAAAGAAACTCAGATGATGTAGATTGCATCCATGACCCTGGAGCAAGTTAGAGAAGCAAAGAAAATAGACCCAGAAAGCAAAGAGAAATGTATCAAAAAACACTATACCAATGCAGCTTCCATTCTTCGATTTTGCTAAGATTAAGAAATTTGCCTCCCAAGCACAGAGGAAACCACAGTCCTATTATGACTTATATTGTGGTGGGGTATCAGTAATTCAGTCAACTCCCAACTAGAACATAAATTTTAATGTTACCTACCATCAGTACTTCCCACACCAGATAGCAAGGAGAGTGGGAGGAAAGAAATACTCAATTCATATAAGTTAATAACAAATGTTAATTATTTGCCACTGATCATGAGGTCAAATTTGATCATCATTATCTACTTTTTCTAGCATCCATTCCATGTCCAAACTACACTTTTCCAAACTTAGGCAGGATAGAAATTTTTGTCTCATGAAATGACACAAATCTTCATTTCATAGCACTGGAGTCCTTGCTGATTTGCCTTTATTTGGTGGCCACACTATTTTACTGACTCTTTTTATAGGACATAGCACAAGTGCTAAAAGGTTCCACAATGCATCTCCAGGATTCCAGACCTTCTAGCCAGATTTTCCCTTGTTAATCAGAATTAATCACCCCCCTGGGGTGCTTGGGTGGCTCAGTCAGTTAAGTCCCAGACTCTTGATTTTGGCTGAGGTCATGACCTCACGGTTCATGAGTTTGAACCCCACATGAGGCTCTGCGCTGACAGCATGGAGCCTGCTTGGGATTCTCTCTCTCTCCCTCTCTCTCTGCCCCTCTCCAGCTTGCACTCCCCTTGACCCCATCTCTCAAACTAAATAAGTAAACTTTAAAAAAAAAAATTCAATCACCCTAGCCAATAGAGTAAACTTCATTGTTGCCAGTTCGGTCAATGGTATTATTACAAGCAAAAAATGGTAAGGGTGCATTTTTAAATGCATTTTCACTATTTAACAAAGACCCCTATATTTCTTGGCAGACCTATTTCTCCCTTGGAAAGCAAAACCTCCAAAGCCACTAAGGGAAGACAAACAAAATTAGTAAAGTACTTCAAATGAAAAGAATACTGTAAATAGGATTATTACGTAAAATAACGAGAAAGATTTCTCTCAATTCTACATCTTAGTTCCTGAACCTGCATATTCATTCTGGCTTTGGGGAATACAGCACCATAGATTGGCTTCTATCTACTAGAAATTAGTTGTAAGTTATTAGGCCAGCACCACCATTTCAAACAATATTATCTACCAGCTAACTGGCACTGTAACGGAGACTACAGGAGGCCATTTTATCATTCTATCAGGCCAGCTGTTTATTGGTGAAGGAAACATTAATTCCATTGCCAGGAATCTACTATGATAATACCTTTGCTGTAAAATGAGTTTCTTCATCAAAGACAATGTAGTATTGACATTATGGCAATGAATAAGGCTTTGTATAAGGCCATGCGTGATGATACTGGTAGAAGCCTTGAGGGCAGGGGAAGAGGAAGCCATTTCTAGAATGCCTATTTGTGTTTATGTGGACAAACCATCATTCATCCCATAATGTAAATAGTTCAGAGTAATCACCGTGCCACCAAGCTGGAGTCAATATGGAATGGTGTCATATTAGGAGCTCAGCAATGCCCCTGGTATTGGATGACTGGACACTTAGTCATAGTGGCCAGATCAGGCTTGCTAAAGAGCAGTCCATTTTGTTGATAATGCATATTCACCATTCACGCCACCATGATTATTTTTAACATGGTCCATTAAGTAAGCACCAGGGTCACTTGGAGAAGAGGTTTACAGACATCACTCCATGGGAGAAGTCATACACTTGACCCACCTGATTATTGAGCACCTTCTTGTCAGAGGATTTCTCCAGTGAATACAAATGTGGGTTGGAAGAGATTTGGCAAAAAAGAAGGGGTATGTTATAGGAGTCTGACTCTCCTGCTCATTCAATGTACTTGTGATTCCCATTCCTGTTCACACTCAGTCTCATATATATAATTTCCATTACATATTACTTATAATGCTAACGTGCATGTACAAATTTAAGATTTGTTAACTCAGCACCCAGTTGGTATGAAAGTTCAAATCGCATAGGTACCTGGTGTCGCATTCTCAAGTATTTTATTCCTGAGGTGCCTGGGTGGCTCAGTGAAGCATACAACTCTTGATTTCAGCTCAGGTCATGATCTCACAGTTCATAAGTTCAAGTCCCACATTGGGCTCTGTGCTGACAGCGCAGATCCTGTTTGGGATTCTGCCTCCCTCTCTCTCTGCCCCCCTCCTGATTGCTCTCTATCTCTCACTCAAAATAAATAAAAATAAAGTTTAAAAAAAGTACTGTATTCCTTCCTGGGCCCAATGGCAAACCAGAAACTGCTTCTCAAATAAGAATATCAAGCAGAAGGGAGTGTGGCTTTGCTCCAAAATCCTAGGTGAGTAAACTGAAATTCTCTTCTAGGGGCAAGCCAGAAACTTCAAACCATCACTGTCAGCCACAGAGATTTCAAGTGCCACAAAATCTACTGAGTCCAAATGCACCTACAAGGCAGAAAAGCTCATAGGACTGACTGGACCAGCTGCAATGTGCTCTTTCTGCATGGTGGGCAGTACAAGGTACAGTTGCTTGGCATTCTCTTTACAGGGGATTTTTTTTTTTAGTGTTTATTCATTTTTGAGAGACAGAGCATGAGTGGGGGAGGATCAGAGAGAGAGGGAGACACAGAATCTGAAGCAAGCTGTAGGCTCTGAGCTGTCAGCAAAGAGCCCCACACAGGGCTCAAACTCACAAGCCTGAGAAGTCAGACACCCAGCTTAGTGAGCCACCCAGGTACCCCTAAAGAGGGATTTTCTTATATACTTCATTTTGTCATAGCTACTATATGAGTCAGGATCCTTGCAAGAAACAGAATTTTGCTTCAATGATCCACCACAGAGACTTTAATGAAAGTATTATTTACTTCAAAGTAAGTAGGTTTGGGGGACTCAAAAAAGGATGCCCCAGTCTAAGAGACCAGTAACAGTGAAAAGCTATTAACATCCCAAGATCTGAATAGACAAGGATATAAATAGCATTATTTAAGCCCAGAAAGAGCTGGTGGTATAGAAAGTTATTATCTGGTAGAATATACTCATACAAAAGCAGGAAGGGAATAGGGAAGAAATGCCATGATTCTATTCTCTCTGTGTGCCCAATGACCTCCTGCCAGTACTTTGAATTAATGCAATTTGACTAAAAGCCAGCTAGTGGGGGAACCAAGTGATAGAGTCTTAAGAGTTTGTGTCCTGGAACACAGAAAGCAGCAGCAAAGGTTAGAGAAGGAACCTGAGTAGAAGAAACAAAATAACCAACACATTTTTCCTTGTCTAATAGGAGTTTCTTCTTTAATTGTTAATTTTATTTCACTTATATATAACAGTGAAGATATGTCTAGTTTGAGTTATGTCTTCTGTAATGATCTCTGCTTTGAATGGTTTCATTTCCTTAACATGTTCCTATAATGTATTTATCTTATATACACATATGTTTGTTTTCCATCATATTATGCATCTATGTATGAGTATGTGTCAGTTACGAGGATTATTACCAAAAAAATGACAATTTACTTTTAAATTTGTAAATATGAATAAAGTAGAAATGCACCAAATAAATGTTTGGTCAAATGCTGAAAGGATGAGTGTCACTCATAATTCACCTGAAGTTAACAGTACTATCATAGAATGAATCCGAACTTTTATCAAATTCAGTTGTGACTGGAATTTTGTTACTGAAATTTTAAACCATAATTTTAAAGCTTGATATTATAGTTCTGGACAATAATCTCTTAACACTGCCAGCTGCTAAATTGCTCCTATGATCACCATTGCATAGGGAGATACTAACATACCTACCTACTCTATTATCATACTTACAGAGATGGTTCCACCAAATTATTAAATTTTCCCTTTCTATATTAAAGATCTAAGGTACACATTTGACAATTCTGGATCTTGAAAATGTGGTTGATGGTGATAACACAGCTTCATTGGGGCAATCCCACCAGCCAAAGTTTTGCACACTGACAATATTTTCAGAAGCAGAATTAGGATTGTTAACCTGATTTACATCTTTTTTTTCTATATTTGCCTGTCCTAGTTGCTCCATAAAATCACTTGAGAATATCTGTCTATATGTCTTAGCTTTTAAAATGTGGCAATGGAAGAATGAAATTGGCTTTCAAGATAACTGTCTCTAACTTTTCAGCTACATCTCAAATTTCATCATGCACACTAATTTCAGCAACTTCCCCAGTTTAGGATGGCAAGAAGGTCTTCTCAGCAGGTAACCCATAAGCAATGTGTGCATTCTAAGGAAATATCTTATTATTTCCTCAGAAAATTCTAGGAAACAAACTAATTTCTTTGCAAACAATCATTGGATATCAGTAAGTCTTGTTATACAAAGTATTGCTATTAAGGTTTGTTCCAGACATTTTAACATGCAATTGTTGCTGACTTATCTTGTATAGGTTCATGTTAAAGCAGTTCCAAAATTGTAGGCACATCACATAGTATGTCTTTAGCTGAAGATTTTAAGATTTTACCTGGACAAATCAATTTTTGAAAGTAAATATTCATATATTTATTATAAATCTAAAGGACTGCAGGATCAATGATCTCATTCAAGTTCAAGGATGTCAGAAATGATAGTGTATTGGGTTTGTCTAATTTGATCTCCCAAGTCTGAGGCTAAATCTGAAGGTAAATGGAGATTTGGGTCAATACAGTGAGATAAAGCCAAAAACTGTTGCATTCTTTGTGTGTGTGCACATGTGTGTGCATATATGTATATATATATGTATGTATATATATATATACATATATATATATGTATACATATATATGTATATATATGTACATATATATATGTATACATATATATATATATATTTATATATTTATATATATGGGTGCATGTCTGTACTTACATGAGAAAGGAAATTTCCAGGGTCCTGGAAAAGCAGTAGCAAACATAGCCTGCTCAGAAATATGTGACCCTACATTAATATACTTGGAAATATTGGTTCATGAGCTAATTCTACATCTCAGAGAAAGAATACAGATTTCTAATAAACACCAAAGAATTAGATAAGATATTGTTGAAGGTTCACTGCTTATTATGAGTAAAATCTCAAAATTATGGCATTATGGATGGTCTTGTGCGTATGTTAATTTCTTCCACTGGGTAGGAAAGGGGGTGCCTTCCTCTTTTGTGAATTTGGATCTTTGTTCTAAATTTGGATTTGGCATATTTCTGGAACTTAAGAGGAACCGCAATCAACCAGAATCTAACCTTTCAATCCAGCCAAGAGTTTACTTCATCCACCCAATTAAAATGTAGCTCCTCTATAATGCCTATTCTCTATAATTCCTCCAGAGGTAATATAATATATATAATTCCTCTATATAATACCTAATCTCTTCTGGTCTGCATTTTCTCCATATTGCCCAACTCCTGCTCATCAGCTCCTGATTTACAGTGAAAGCCATTTTTAAGATTGTAGAATTAATTTTTGAATATGTATTTTCTAACTTTAGAGACTCATAAAATCCATCTTCACCTGTGTATTTCATTGCTTATTCATTTAGACCTGTGGTCAGAAAAAAAGATGGAGCATGTTTCACATATAACTTATTCACTGCCTCTTACTTCTTTTTGTTCCCCAGTCAAGGCAACATAAGAAAACAACAGGACTGAAGGAAGAGGACAGATAATTGGAAAATATTATCTATTATCCTCCTCTTGAAAAGGTAGTCTAATGTACTAAAGGACGACTCTGTTTCTCAGGCTTTCATCTGTAAATCATAACTACTCTTATTCTTTCAGTAACCAGAGGGAAAATCCCTTTATTTACGTTATGTTGTTTACCTTGGAAAGGAAAAGTATGAACTTTGTAATAACACCCAAGATAATAGTCTCATAGTAACCTATGTGATCACATAGGATGAATTTTATAGTTGTAGATTCCTTAAAAGACTGGGCTACAACAACTACAGAATATTTGATGTAAGGAGTAAGAACCAGGTAACGTGAAGAGCAGATAAAGTAACTAGAGATGTTTAGCTTCAAAGAAAGAACTAAACATATTTGAAAGCTTGTCAGTAGATGATCACAAAGACAAGTTTTATACTGTCATAATGGGGAAAGAAAGAAATGATGGCTAGAAGTTTTAGGATTGCAAATTTGAACTACTATAAGGAATTAATGATAATATTTAGATATTGATTGCGTTAAGGGGCCAAGGATAGAAATAGAAGAGTCATGGCAGTTTTGTTGTTAGCGATGCTGTAGAGGACATTTGGACTGAATGGGGAGTTAGACTAATTAGGCTTTATTGACCCTTTCAGTTCTGATGTTCTGTAATTGTTCAAAATTATACTGATATTTAAAGATCACAGCATTATTTTCATATCGGTTGGGCTAACAGGAGTGAAGACAATGCCTGATGAACATGGTAAAGTGACACCAGATTCAGAGTTGGAAACTTGGGGCTTGAAATCCACTTCTATCACAGACTCTAGTAACTTGGAATTTAAAAAAAAAAACCAAAAAACTAACTTATCTAAGTCTTAGCTCTCTTATCAAAAATAATGATTATCATACTATCTATCTATCAAGGTCATTATGTGAGTTAAATTAGATGGTACCTATTCAATACAGCAAGCCTTTAAGGTAACCTAATGTGTGCAACACAGGGACAAGCAGAGACTGAAACATGAGAAAGAGGAAACTGGAGCCTCAACTTTCACCAGGGTTTCTGGCAAATTAAGAAATAGCTATAAATCAACATGGTAAATGCTATAATAGAGGTGAATTTAAAAGTATCCTATGAAAAAATAAAGTTGAAAAAGTCAGTTTGGCTTGGGAGATGAATTAGGAAAAAAATGCAGAATAGATGTGCCATAAATTCCATAAGATAAACAGAATGTAGGCAGTATGCAAAGGATATACCAGAAATACTCAACATGACCAAATGCACAGTAATCAACAAAAGTCTGCCTTAAGCTTCTTCTTCCCAAAAGATAATAAAGTGTAAGTCTTACTTGGAGAACAGCAAATAGCAAAGGCTGACTTGATTATATATTTGAAAATGTTTTGTATGGTGCACAGCAGGTAGCAGGTATATAATACATGTTCTTTTAAAATCAGAGTGTTTGATTCCAGGTTCTGGTCATAACAAAATAATAGACTTGAGGCTTATTCTCTTACAATAAACAACTATAAACCTAGAAAAAATATATCCAACAGTTTCTAAGCATTGTACCCAACAAGCATTATAGAGCTGTGATCCTTAAAGTGAGCCCAATATTTAAGGTTGGACTTCTATATACATCTACTTTTAAAAGTGCAGGGAAGGAAGGAGAAACCCAAACAGATAGTAGTAATTTTTCTGGACAGAGGAACAGATTGTAGGATGAAGCTAAGATGGCTAGACTTTATGAGGAAGGTCCCAAAGAGGAACAAGTTGCAGTGAGAAGGAGATCCAAAATCCTACATATGAATCTTCTTCAAATTTTGACTGAATGCTCAATTGTACATATACAATGTGAGATTTCACATGGCCGGATTGAAAACAGTTACTGAGCACCAATGAGCTGAATCGAGATTCCACTGATTGTATAATGTTGGAAGGCATTACAGTTTCAACTAACCAAAGTATAGAAGACCTCAATCAGCATGCCCAGATATTTTATTAACTCAGAACAGTAATGCCTCTGAATTAGGGATAATCTAGCCTCATCAGAAGTAGTGTTCTAAAAGCAACCATAAAAAGCTTAAAACCAAGCAACAATGAATCAAAATGACCTGACAGGAAATTAACTGCCTGCTCAGAACAAAATTCAACACAATTTTATAGAAGACAAAAATCTAACTTCTCAAGTTGGTATGGGACATAAAAAGCATAAAAATAAAATAGTTATTTAAAATGCAACAAAAAAGCAGGAAACTGTGACACAGAACAAACAAGCATTAGAAAAAGACCTACAGATAACCAGGAGGTTGTTAAAAGCAGAAAGCACATACTAGATATTAAAACACATCAAATATTTAAAGGAAAAGATGGAAGAGAAAGAGGATATAGGGAATATCAGCAGAGAAATAAAAATTTTCACATCTTAAATGTAGCTGGCACGGAAGACACAGAACATAAAAGGGAATGATGATAAAGAATGCTGTTAACCTTACATGAGAACAAATTTAAGCCAGATGACACCTGGAAAAATATTTTAAGTACTGAAAAGAAATAAAAAATCATTCAAGAATTATAAAACCAGTGAAAATAACCTTCAAAAGCAAAGGCAAAATAAAAAATTTTGTACTAAAAGATGAGAGAATTTGTTACCAACAGAACAGCACTAGAAGAAATGTTTAAAGGAGGTCTTTGAGGCAGAAGGGTAGTGATACAAAATGTAAAGTCAAATCTACTGAAGACATAGAATGCCAGAAATGGGCAAAGTGTGGATAAATAAAAAAATATTTTGTTTCATAATTTAAAAAAACAAATCACAAATAAAAATAATAATATATTGTGGAGCATATAACATATGTGTAATTAAAATACATGAGAGATGGTTCACAAGTGGCAGTAAGGGATAAATGGAAACAACCACACTGGCACATAGGTTGGTGTACATCAACATTAACCTTGCCCTCTTGGGTGTGTTAGTACCCCTGAGTTTATATCTCTACATGTGGTCACATAAAAACATGAGAAAATCCTAGAAAAGTGTTTATCAGTTTCAAATACTTATCTATATAAATAATATATAATGAGGATTGTTTTTCAGTATCTATACAGCAATGTCACCAAGTTTATAAACTGGAGAATCTAGAAATTATGAGAATGACAGTAGTTCTTTAAGTTATATAAATCACATTTATTATATTTTTATCTTTCTGAATAACTAACCACAAGTGTATATGTGCATATACCTACCAAAATAAAAGCAGGACCACAATTGGTAGCTAATGTTTCTAGGTAGGTAATCTAAATTCAATAGGACTGCTTAAATAAATAAATTGAGCATTAATCTAAGAAAAAATGACTATGAAATGTTATCAAGCCCAGCAGTAATGAAGATAATAGTATCTCTGTTCCCAAAACCAAAAATTAAAAAGGAGTCAAATGCCCCAAAGTGAGATAATTTAAAAATAAAAATGATATAACCAAAAAACTGAGAAGTACTTATAAATACTAGAGCAATGGAAAGTAACGAGCTATTAATACAGACAACAAGAGAGAATCTGCAAAATACTCTGACAAACACACACAAAGTACATACCCTATGATAATAGTATCATATAAAGTTTAGAAAGGGCAAAATCAATCAACTGACTAATGGGCAAAGTGACAGAAATCAGAACAATGGTTCAGGGATGACGGGAATTGGTTAGAATGTGGCATGAGACATTTCTGAGGTAATGAAGATGTTCTTTATCTCGACTGGGGCATGGGTTACTCATATCTATGCTTTTGTCAAAAGTCATTGAACAATGGTTTTTGTATTTCCCTGTACCTAAAGTGTAGCACAATTAAAAAGAAGGGGGGAAAACAGTATCTAAAAACCTGGGAAAGTAAAACTCCACAGGTTAGTCTCAAAAAACAATGATTTCTTAAATTCTTCTTCCTCTCTTAATATGAGATTGAGCCCCATTTCAGGATCTGTCCGTGTCAGGCTCTGAGTTAGGCATGGAGCCTGCTTAAGATTCTCTCTCTCCTTCTTCCTCAGCCCGCTGCCTCCTCTCCCTCTCCCTCTCCCTCTCCCCTCCCCTACTCTTCTCTGTCTCTCTCACTCAAAAAAGAAAACAAAAGCCCACTTCCTAATTACGGGAAGCTGTGAATATGAAAAAAGCTGTAATCAAGGGTAGCTGTAATTAAGTTTATTAAGGCTAGCTGTAATGAAGGCTACAAACCTTAAGACAGGAATAGTACCCTCGATTACCCAGGTGGGCCCAATCTAATCACATAACTAGAAGCTGAGAACTTTCTCCAACTGGAACAAAAGAAATATAGCAGAAGGAGAAATTGGAGCTTCCAGGTGAGAAGGATTCAATGTGCCATAGCTGACTCTGAGAAGTAGGAGTTCACATGGGACAGGGGTGGGGCTTCTTGGAACTAAAAGCTGCCTCCAGCAGATGCCGGCAAGGAATCAGCAATCTACAACTGCACAAGAAAGTGAGAAAACCCCGTAAACAACCTGAATGAACTTAGAAGCAGGTTTTTCCCCAAAGCTTTCCAATAAAAACCCCTCTGGCTGACACCTTGATTTGGATTCTGTGAGACCTCTATCCTAGGGAATTGTGAAGTAATAATTTATGTTGCTCAAGCCATTAAGTTTGCCGTAATGTGTTATGGAGGCAATAGAAAACTAAGACAAGATTTCCGAATGAGATTAGAACATAAAGGGATAGTGATTTTCAGGAAGGTTAAAAAATACCTCACAATATTGTGAAAACATGGAATATCTGGGGGAAAAGATGATATTGATAACATCTCTGACCCTTATATTTAATTTATATGAAATTCTGCTATACTATGTCTATTAGCCATCCCTCTCCTTTTTGTTTTCCAAGAGCTTCTCACTGCTTGTATTAAAACCCTCTCCAGGTATAAATTTTATTCTCAGTAAAACCTTGAGAATGTGGGTACACTTGGCATTTTAACTTCATTTGTATGTAGGATTTTTTTTTAACTCTAAATTCTTCTTTTGATTATGCTTGTAATTCAGGGGAGCTGGTAGGGGAGGGAATGATGGAAAATATAGATATATTATTTGGAAACCGAACCAAAATCTTCGAATATAGCCTCAGGTCCTGTTTGTTAACCTCAAATCAATTTGGGAGAATCTGTATCACAAACTGGCATCAGAGACTGATACCTCAGGTTCCATTCTTGTTATTCTTCTCACCCCTCCCAGAAAATCATTACATCTAATTAAAAATTGAGCTTTCCCATTTTTCATCCTTGTCACCATTTTCAGAGACACTTTTATTGGCCATTGTTATCTAAAGCCATACAATGTCTTTTCTTGCCTATGAAGGGTACTTTCTCTTGCTGGAGAGAAGTGAAAGATTAGAAATTGAACCATATGCAATCTTGTCTACTCTAGTCACCAAGGAGGTAACTTTCCGCCACTACTTGAGGCTAATGTTTTGTGGTTTTTGTTTTTTACAACCGAATCTGATCTCAAAATCTCTCGGTAAATGAAAAATACAAATCTAACTGAAAAAGGAACTGTTCCTTGAGTTATTATTCAAGGAACACTAACTTAAATAAGACATCTTCAAATTCTTTAATGTAGAAACACTTTGTTGCTGTTGTTAAAACATTAAATAGTGGCTTATTCACTCCATGATTACAAGCCCCAATGGACAGGTCTGCTATTTATCATTTTTTAAAAAGGGTAACAACTATAGAAGGATACCTGAATTTATTGGTTTTAATTATATGGTTTGTTCTAAACTGATGTAATTTAAACACAATCAATTAAAAAGATAAATCACATAATACTGACTTGCCTATCCACGTAAGGATTTTTATATTCTATTGTAAATAAGTCTGATATAATATAGAGAAAAACATGAAGTCTCTAATGTTATGTTTTTTTTTCTTTTAAAGCAATGATTTTAACACATTTGCCCTTAAATCTTAATTCTTAATTCAGATATCATTAGTTGCTTTCTGTTAGTAATTATTTTTCAGATATGGTTGTTTTATTTTTTTTAATCAAACTTAATGATGACCAGTAAATTGTCTCACTTATAAGGTTGAGTTCCTTTTTCAGGTATCTGAGAATCTGTCAAATTTGATTATCTGATACTAATTATAGTAATCATCTGAAAAATGGTTTTTGTTCATTAAAATTTTATATTTTTTAACTTGAGTTTATTTATTTATTTTGAAAGAGAGATCAAGGGAGGGGCAGAGAGAGAGAGGAAGAGAGAAAATCTGAAGAAGACTCCAACACAGGGCTCAATCTCACAAACCCTGAGACTGTGACTTGAGCCAAAATCAAGAGTCAGATGCTTAACCAACTGAGCCACCCAGGCAACCCTGTTCATTAACATTTTAAACAAATGCTTGTATGATTTCATAACAATTGAAAAACTGAGGCTTATATTTTATCCCACAAGTATTAGGAAGTATTTGTTCAAGTTCATTTCAGATGAATTTACAGGCATTTTTGTTACTTATGTAAATAACTTTTACAGTTTATGGAGAACAGGTTTAGAAAGTAAAATTAAAATGTTTTCATCCCCTTGTTTCTCCTTTCCAACAAGTAAAAAACACATTGACATTCAGCAATATGAATTTCTGAAATTGTATGTACCATAATAACAATTTAACTGAATACTGAGTTTAGATCAGGAATCAGAGTTTAATAATCCTCTTGGTTACTACTTCCTCCTATGATAAGTAACCAAAGACCTCCTTCCTTTCACTATGTTTGAAGTATGAAACTGTTCTGAAACATAACTGGGTCAACTTCAAAAGAAGAAACTCTATCATTGATGTCTATGTAACACGTGACTATAGCAATTAAAAACACATAGAAGCACTGCAAAAAAAAAATTGTTTTAGTTCTACATCACAGAACTGAATACTACACTCTATGTACCATGTAGCATATTAGCTCTTTGGTATCATGTCGAAGAAAGTTCAAGAGAAGAAAAAGAAAATAAAATTGGTATTTATTAAGTGCATGCTGTGGACTAGGCATGGGATTTTCTGTCCGTGGCATTTTTTCGCACAAGAACTTTATCTATTGAAAATTACCCCCATTTTACAGGCAAGAAAGTTGAGATGCAGACAAGTAAAGTAATTCATCCAAGGTCACATAGGTGGAATTTCTACCCTTATTTGCCAATTATCTGGCTTCCTGGAAGAAGAACAAGCTATAGAAGAAACAGTAAAACAAACAAAAAAACAATGAAGCAAGGAATCTCCAAACTCTGTAATGTAGTCAGTGGCATATAGCTATTTTTCTGGAACTAACAACAAAAGAATGGAGCCCTCTCCAAATATCTCTTACCAGCTCTTTGGAGTAAGTTGCAGAGAAACACAGAAACAAGGTCTCATCTGGCTATTAAATGCTAAGTGGATATAACTGTGAAATTTCTAGGTCTTGTGTGCAGGCCCTCATCTAGGGTGAAGCAGGCGAGAAGCTTGTCTCAGGTGCAAAACGTAAGAGGTGCCAAAAAAACCCTCAGTAATCAAGTTAAATAGTATTATAATGCAGTATTTCGCTACGTCAAAATTAATGCAAAAAATCCATGATGAGCAACATGTCAACATTTTAAATAAAGGTAGAATCGGTATTACTGATTTTTCCTTTTGCTTCAGGATCCCATATGATTTGCCAAGGCATGGTTACTAATCCTGCCAGACAACTAAAACTACCTCCTAGAGATGAAAAATGCTGAGTCAAAGAATTTATGCATTACAAGTTCAGATAATTATCATCTTTAATGACTGTACCTTTTTACATTTTAACACATTTGAAACTATAACGTATCTTCTAGAGGATCCTATATCATCATCACTGAGGTGAGGCAGCAATATTATATGGTTGTCACTGCTTATGCACGTAAATTTGGTTGTAGTTCTTGGTGGCATGACTAGACAAACACAACCTGCTTAGTTTTCTGACAACGAGCTACTTGTTATTTGCTGTTTGTTATCTGCAAGCCTTCTACTAGCACAAGATCAAACAAGGACTAGAACCAAAACTTGCAGAATGGCATGAAAGAAAGTCCTGATGACAGGACTGGAGCACTGTTTATGAGAAATGATTAATTGCCATGATGGTAGTAGGGTGAGTAATGATGAGTGGACGAAGAGAAACAAAGATGACTCTGACTCAAAAAGTATTTAGAATTTTTAGATTGTTAATTCAAGGGAAACTTTTAAATATACCTTCTTTTTAATAGATGCATAATATATAATTTAAAAACCTATAATTAGGCAAATTTAAAGAATATAAAACAAAAACCCAATGTGATAAGAAAGTATTATATCATAGCTAATTGCTAGTATTGTAGTCTTTGTTCTTGGTACATAAAATAAAAGTTTGTCTTATAACTAATGACATCAATAAAAAAGAGTATTGCCAAAATGCACTACAAGTAAGATTTTCCTGTTAGTACTTTGCAGGTAGTTTCTACTAATCTATACCATGTCATTAACTTTGTTTATGATTGCTCTCGTAGTTCAAAGTAGTGTTTTCTTAATATATTCAAATATACTCTTCCTATAAGTACTTCTTTTTATTATTTACACAGTCTCCTGTTTCCTACATTACAATATTATTCTATATTTTCTTTTTATACATTAAAAATTGTTATATTAGCCTTTAACATATATCTAGAATTTATTTTGGTATATTCTTAGTGTAGGCTTCTAAATCACTGTCTTTGTCAGTATAATTAATAAGGTCATGAAGTTTTAAAATTTCTTCAGAATCTATAATCATAGTACCTTTTTCAATTTTAAAGATTTTCTTCTAATTTTTCCTTGAATTTGCTAAAAGGTTATATATTGGTCTTTTCAAGTATCATATTTTGAAAATTTTGATAAACTCTTCCTATTTCTACACATAATATACATATATGTATTTAATATACATATATATTTCATTGTAGATCTAAAGCTACAACAAGTTAGGGACAAGGGTGAGAGAATAATATGTGTTAAACATTATGCACTGTTTGCTTGACAAAGTAAAAATAATTTATCAAAAACAAGAAGAGTGGCCCCTGGGTGGTTCAGTCAGTTGAGTGTCTGACTCTTGATTTCATCTGAGTTATGATCCCAGGGTTGTGAGATTGAGCCCCATGTCAGGTTCCAGGCTAAGCATGGAGACTGTTCAAGACTTTCTTTTTCTTTTCTTTATTTTCTTTCTTTTCTTACTCTCTTTTCTTTCTCTCTTTATCTCTCCCCCTCCCTCCCTCCTTCCCTCCTTCCCTCTCTCTCTCTCTCTCTTCCTCTGCCCTCTCCCAGGCTTGCATGCTCTCTGTCCCTAATAGAAAAAATAAAAAATAAGTAAAAATAAGAAGAGAAGGAAAGGGAATAAGCTCATCTTTAAACTGTGTATCCAAGGTGCCTCTCTTGACTCGCCTGAAAAATCTAATAAATATGCAAAGCTGATCATTATTCATTAGGGAATTTCAAATTCAACTGTAAGGAGATACCACTGTACATACACCAGATTCTCCAACATTAAAAATACTAACAGTAACAATTATTGATGAAGATATACAACAACGAGAATTCTCATACCCTGCTAGAGAGAAAATGAGTGGGTAAAGCTATCCGTTTACAAATTTACACTGTAATACATATGCAAGAATGTTCACAGCAGCATTACTTGTAAAAAGAGAAAAAGGGGAATGAATATAAAAGTGGTATATTGAACATTACACAGCAGTGAAAATGAACAAATTAGAACTATATGTACCAACATCAATCTCACATGCATAATGTTAAACAAACAAACAAAAAAAACGTCCATTAGTTTCCTGTGTCTATTCTAACAAATTACCACAAATTTAGTGACCTGAAACAACAGAAATGTATTCTCTCACAATTCAAGATGCCGGAGGTCCAATGTCAGTTTCCTTAGCCCAGTTTCAGAGCTGCACTACCTTTGGAGACTCCTGAAGATAATCTGTTCACTAACTTTCCCAGACTCAAACTGTATTCCTTGGCTCATGGACCCATATTCCATTTTCCAAACTGCAGCATCACACCTTCAGATCTCTTTGCTTCCACTGTCCCTTTGTCTTCTGCCTTCTCTTTGATGAAGACACGTGATGACATGTAGGGCCCCGCCACATAAACCCAGGATAATCTCATTTCAAAATCCTTAACTTAATCACATCTGCCAATACTTTTTTCAAATGAGGTAACACTTACAGGGATTAAGATGTGGACATATCTTTGCGGACCATTATCAGCCTACCACTGAGTGGGTATGTAAATTTCAAAAGAAAAGTATATTACAAATAGTGCAGGTCTTTGAAGACAAAGAAGGAGGTGGTGATCTATTTTGCAGAAAATATTTCTTCAACTAAGTGGCAGTTGCTGAAGTGTTTGTTTTGTGATAATTCCTTGAGCTATATAAATTTCATGCACCTTTATGTTTTGGCCTTACATATATACATATATGTGTGAATAACACATAGATACAAACATAATTAAAATCTGACAAGGAAATTATAAGGACTCAATCACCAACTGTTTTCCTATTTTTTTCTTAAAAGTGTGATCTTTTAGGAAATAAAGGAGTAAATAAATGTAGTACTTTTACTTACAATATCATAATCTCTTTTATTATAAAATTATTTTGTATTATCTACTCTGCACTCTCTCTATATCCACCTTCCATCTATATACATATATACCAATCTATTCAGACTTTCTGGATGTATGAAATTTGAAACACATGTAACTTTTTTATGGCTTTTACAATAAAAGTACATGCTTACTATTTTTAAATAATACCAAAAAGTACAAAGAATAAACAAAAAAATCACCCAAAATGTATTTTGCCAACTCAACACTAGTTCTTTCCGGCAATTTTGGGTAACTTGTTTCTCCTATGTACATTTTTGATATTGTTCAAAATTTTTTAAATAATAATCATGTAGTTAGTATTCAGAAGTAACTACAAAAATCACTTAGATGAAACATATGCATACATTATGATGAAAATAACAAAAAGAGGAATAGCTGTAGCAACTTATTTAGTACCTACCATATATTATGCATCACTGTGTATCCACATTTACTTTCTAATTATGACAATAATCTTACAAGAAAAGCATATAAAACAGAGTATCTCATCTATTTTTAGATTGGTAAATAGTGCTTTGTGAGTTCAAGTAGCATAACCAACAAATATTGTTGGAACATATTCCCAAATATAAAAGAAGAAAAAATCTTACATGCTCCACTACCACCTAAAATGATTCAAATTCAGTTGTGATTGCATCAGATCAGTGTATTGGTATTTCATAGGTGCAGACTATTCAGTGAACTCATCATAAATTAGCTACATGTTTGTGTTCTTCCCAAATCTTACTCTCCTTCTTCATCCTCCATTACCTAACTCCTCCCTCAAAATACATAATACGCACAAATAGTTCCTTGAGTGTTGAGGTCATAACTTACACATATTTTAATACCATACTCTGGCACAGTATCTTGTACTATAGAGTCATTCCCAAAATGCTTATTGTGAATGAACTAGTAATCAGATTTTAGTATAAAGCTATAACCATCAACTCTGCTGTCATCCACTCAGCAAGACTTAGGACCTCCGCTGAAGCTGTGCCATTTTACTTGTGCAAAAGCACTGTGACCAAAATGAGAGCTTACGTTATTGAGCAGCAGTAATCCCTTCCCACTTCCCATACAACCCAATGCAACCCAATACAACCCAATCTATAGTTGTCACGTAGAAAGGTCACAAGATAGCAGTTATAAGAGCTCTCACAGCTATAGTCTTCCATAAGTGATGCCAACTGAAATTGAGAAATAGAGGCCAAATAATTATCAAAGAAAATCATGTAAGAGTCTGACCACATTATCTCCTTCAAGGCTTTAGATCTGAGAATATCATAGAGAAAAGCAATTCATAGGTAATCACATGCCTAATGCACAAATCAACACGCTAGTCTAATGCTTGACTTTACTAGATCAGTGTTTTATAAATGCAGGCAAAACAATCTAAAGCCAAAGTGGCCTCTTACCAGGGAAAGTGCATTATAAGCATGTATTTCCACAAAATTCCAAATAGTACCGATTATTTAAGTCAGTATGCATTTGAAGCAGCAACAGCCACAATGCTCAACCTGTGAGGGGAACGTCATAAATCCCATGAACTCAAAATTTAATATCCCTAGTTGTCCCAATGTAAGTAACCATCAGTGAAAAAGCATGCAACCCTTTCTCTACAGAATCTCTAAGACTAACTTTTACTGAATTTTTAAAACAGTACATAGAAAGAGTCCAAAACACACACACACACACACAGACACACACACAAAGACAAGAATTTCTAAAATGTAATTTGAAAGTCATTAAAATGATAGCACCAAACAATAGTTTTTCACAATTAGAATATTCTCTCAAGTTTATATCTTCTCACTACTGTATTTTTTTTTTAATTTCTAGACATATTTGTGGAATTCTTATTTGGAAATACTAATATCTAGAAAAACTTTGCTCAATGGACTTCCATACAATCAGAAATGTAATTCTAAGATGTAAATATTCTTCAGGACTCATAATTATATTTTTATTCTCTGTTGAACTACTAAAAATTGTACATTTTATTTTTATTTGAATGAAATTGAAGAAAATTAATTTTTTTTAACATTTATTTATTTTTTTGAGACAGAGAGAGACAGAGCATGAACGGGGGAGGGTCAGAGAGAGAGAGGGAGACACAGAATCTGAAACAGGCTCCAGGCTCTGAGCTGTCAGCCCAGAGCCCGACGCGGGGCTCGAACTCACAGACCGCGAGATCATGACCTGAGCCGAAGTCAGACGTTCAACCGACTGAGCCACCCAGGCGCCCCAGAAAATTAATTTTTAAGAAATGACACTTTTCAGCATTTTACTCCTACTAAATAACTAGTTCATCTTTGCAAAGCAAACTGCCCAACATTCTCAAAGAACAACTGTTTCATTATGACAAATAGGCAAATGATAACAGATATGCTTTCTTTGCCTCCGGTATAGAGCAAAGAGAGACCAACTTGATGGACAGGGGAGAAAGATGATTTGTTCTAGAAGACAGACATGTAAGGTCAGGCATGAATTTTAGATAGGGGAACAGCTTCTCTTGTGAAAAGAGAAACAACTGGGTGATATGTAATGCACTTTCAATGTCAGAAAAAATAAAGCATTATGTCTCAACTTCAAAATATCAAGTACTATACTATAGTTAAAACAATGGATGTGGATTTTCGGGGGAACCAAGGCCCAAGAACAAGACTTGGCTGCACTTCTTCTAGGTGTTTGCTCTGTGTGTTAATCAAATGAAGGCTCTATTCTATTTGGAGAATCATTGAAAGAACTTTAATAATCTGCTTCATTTTTGCCTTTCATCAGTTTCTTTCTTTCCTAGGAACTGGATTGATTGATTTTGATTTGTAAGAATTTCAAAAAAGATCTTTGGTACTAAATGAAGGTACCCAATTTTTCAGGTACTGGAAATATTTTGTGAAGATGCATCCTTTCCACTGAGTTACTAAAGAAGTTAATTGGCCTCTCAAGTAATAGGTTTGGTTTAGAGGACTGATGCCAGGTTACAAAGTGTTGGCTAACTCAGATCTATATCTTTCAAGCTTAATGAACAGTCTCTGTTCAGCTTCCAAACACTCCTTATGGTTAATACTTGATAGAGCACAATATTTTCACCCAGAAAGGGAAGTTCAATACATGTACTCATAACTCCTAATTGAATAGCCAATTTAGAGTTAAAATTTAGTTTATATGTCTCTAGTAATTTATATGTTTGGGGGAATTCTAGGTTCACTAGATTTTGTACTCTGGGCACTTGCATAAAATGTGCTGCCAGAACATGCATGATTGATTTGGTTTCGTTGCTGATACTTGCAAAATCTTGATTTCCCCTGACTTTCCATATGGCAAGCTAGTAGAGAAATATAATAGTGACAATATCATAGCACTTTTCTCTGAGGAGCTCAAAGTATTTTCCAACATTAATCCTCACAGCATTCCTATGAAGTTAGCCAGCAGAGAGACTACTTCTATTTTAGAGGAGGTATGAAAGTCTTCCATGGATACATTATTTATCCAGAGTTTTGTAGGTTATCAATGGAAAAGCAGGATGAGAATTAGATTTCTCATATCTTGGATAACCTTATAATTTATTGTTCAAACTATGGCACTATGAAAGTGAAAAGGGCATTATTAATAATTACGCCAAGACAATAGTCATAAGCTGAGACATACAGACACACTACCGATAGCCCAGTGAATGGAATGATGACAAAGCCACAATGCCTACTAGAAAGTAATTGGGTTAAGACAGGGATATTGAACTTATTGATAAAAATAAAATGTGTGAGAACATAAAAATTCACAGGACTTGCTTCATTACTTCATTACAATAAAATTCTATGATGAGTAGTTGCTGCATTTACTTTCAATCTTGTACCATGCATTTTTTAGAAAATAGTTGAAATTATACTTTATATGTAATTTAGTATTCAGTTTTTAATTTGACAATCAAAATAATTTTCTAATTTACTAAAAATGCCTTATAAACTTCAAATATCAAGTTCAAATATATGAATACACCATAATCAACATAACCATAATCTCATTATTGTTTTTAACTTTTTAGATTTACGAATAGTACTCCAATGAGAGTTTTACCATACCTTTTTTAATACATCTCTGATAATTTCATTAGGATATATTTCTTTGATTTTCTCTAATTATATTGTGAGTCTTTACTTATATATCTAATTCTTTATGCTTTTATTGGTACTTGTTTGGGTATTAGGTTGAAAGAAAAAAATCAGATGTTCTGTCACTGTCACTAAAAAAATTCTGTGGCACAAAAACAGACACCTAGATGAATGCAACAGAATACAGGACCCGAAATGGACCCACAGATGTAGGGCCAACTAATCTTTGACAAAGCAGGAAAGAATATCCAATGGAATAAAGACAGTCTCTTCAGCAAGTGGTGCTGGGAAAACTGAACAGTGACATGCAGAAGAATGAACCTGGACCACGTTCTTACACCATACACAAAAATAAACCCAAATGGATGAAAGACCTAAATGCAAGACAGGAAGCCATCAAAATCCTCAAGGAGAAAGCAGCCAAAAACCTCTTTAACCTCGACCACAGCAACTTCTTTTTCCACATGTCTCTGGAGGCAAAAATGGAACTACTGGGACCTCACCAAAATAAAAAGTTTCTGCACAATGAAGGGAACAATCAGCAAAACTAAAAGGCAACTGATGGAATGGGAAAAGACATTTGCAAATGACATATCAGATAAAGGGTTAGTATCCAAAATCTATAGAGAACTTATCAAACTCAACACCCAAAAAACAAATAATCCAGTGAATAAATGGGCAAAATACATGAATAGACACTTCTTCAAAGAAGTTGGACATCCAGATGGCCAACCAACACATGAAAAATGCTCAACATCACTCATTATCTGGGAAATACAAATCAAAACCACAATGAAATACCACCTCACACCTGTCAGAGTGGCTAACATTAACAACTCAGGCAACAACACATATTGGCGAGGATACAGAGAAAGAGGATCTCTTTTGCACTGCTGGTAAGAATCCAAACTGGTGCAGCCACTCTGGAAAACAGTATGGAGGTTCCTCAAAAAATTAAAAATAGAATTACCCTATGACCCAGCAATTACACTACTAGGTATTTATCCAAGGGATACAGGTATGCCGTTTCGAAGGGGCACATGCACCCCAATATTATAGCAGCACTATCAACGATAGCCAAAGCATGGAAAGAGCCTAAATGTCCATCGATGGATGAATGGATAAAGAAGATGTGGTGTATATATAAAATGGAGTATTACTTGGCAATCAAAAAGAATGAACTCTTGCCATTTGCATCTATGTGGAATGGAACTGGAGGGTACTATGCTAAGTGAAATTAGTCAGAGAAAGACAAATATCATTGACTTCACTCATATGAGGACTTTAAGAGAAAAAACAGATGAACATAAGTGAAGGGAAGCAAAAATAATATAAAAACAGGGAAGAGGACAAAACATAAGAGACTCTTAAATATACAGAACAGAGGGTTGCTGGAGGGGTTGTGGGAACGGAGATGGGCTAAATGAATAAGGGGCATTAAGGAATCTATTCCTGAAATCATTGTTGCACCATATGCTAACTAGCTTGGATGTAAATTAAAAAATAAATACATTATTAATAAGGAATGTGCTGTTCACATTACCCCCCCCCAAAAAAATCTGTGATTAGATTTATCAATATTTCATTTTTATTTTTTCAGTTTTATATCAATACATTTTTAATTAATAAAGTCATTTTTATTTTACTTTTCAAAGGGATTCTTTTACATTCTAATTTGAGGTTTTTGGTATGAATTATTTTCTTTGATATTGATTCTCTTCTTTATTCATTTCAAGCATTTAATACTATGTACAAAATTCTGAGCAGATCTATGATCTTATCCCCCAAATCCTGATGCAAAGTGTTAGAAATTTCCTAAATTACCTCTATTCTTTTTTGAACTTACCTTTTGAAGATCTCACCTGGTCAATGGTCTTACATAGTGCTCTCACTTTTTTGATTTTCTAGATTACCTATAATTTTTAAGTTCTTAACTCTGAATTTATTGATATTTGGCATGATTATATTAGTCCTTAATCTTGAGATGTTTTTAGTTTTCCTTACTTAAATTGTGGATACTTATTTCCAGTTTGGGAATATTTTGTTATAAATAAAGAATACCATATGGGGTGTCTGGGTGGCTCAGTCAGCTGAGCATCCGACTTCTGCTCAGGTCATGGGTTTGAGCCCCATGTTGGGCTCTGCCCCAAAAGCTCAGAGCCTGGAGCCTGCTTCAGATTCTGTGTCTCTCTCTCTCTCTGCCCCTCCCCTGCTGGCAATCTCTTTCTCTCAAAAATAAGTAAACTTAAAAAAAAAGATGAATACTATACAGTTTGAATTTTTCTATGTAATTGTTATTTCAGGGATATTTACTGACATATGTATAAGAAAGATAATATGGGTAAATATGTGCACGTTCAGTTTGTAAAGATTTTAGTCTTGAATTCTACTCTGAAATTAATATAGCTCATCTGATTTGATTCTTCTTTCCATTAAATGGGTATGTCTTCGCCCATCTTTAGCTCCTTACCCCCTGACAAATACTTGTCTTATTTCACTGGATTTTAAGATTATTTTCGTAAGCATCATAGGGCAAGAGATTGCTTTTTACTAATTCATTCTGGTATTCTTTGCCTTCTGGTATAGTAATAAAACCATTTATAATTGTCATCTTCCCTAATATTTGCTTGGATTTTATCATGTTTTCTATGCTTTGGGATGTTTTATATTGTACCTGAATTTTACCTTGTGTTCTGTTCTTGCAATCG
The DNA here is from genome assembly GCF_018350215.1 of Panthera leo. Lineage (NCBI taxonomy): Eukaryota > Metazoa > Chordata > Mammalia > Carnivora > Felidae > Panthera > Panthera leo. Next base: position 56,549,829 of record NC_056684.1, on the reverse strand, counting down.
AGTGAGAAAGTCTTTACATATTTTTAATGGCCTCAATTCTATAAAAAACTCCCTGGGGCAAATATCAGAGAATGATCATTCAATCAGGTCACACTATAGGATTGGTGGGAGGAATTGAGCCAGCCAAGTCTGTGACTGTATCTTAATTCCACTGTTTACTAGCTAGAACAGTGGCTTCTTCAATGGGATGGATGGATGTACTCCAGGGATAGAAAAGATTATCTAATTGGGTGCTGAAAAAATATTGTAAAAATTTTATTTACATTTACTTTTAAATCTAAAAATTGGGAAGGAGAATAAGCTTTCCTAACATTACCATATATAATCACACCATTGTCCCCAATTAGTTGATACATCGAAAATTTGTGTTTTATCCACAGCAACTAACCACTCCTGAGGACGATGGGAGTTCTACCTTGCAAAGGGGAGGGCAATAGTTTCTTTTTTTTATTTGTTATCTTTCAGCACATCATGATCTATTGCAACTGATGTGTACTCATTTAAATAGTTGTAACTAACCAACCTTGATAACATAATCAAGTAAATTAAGATTTTTGAAAAGATATTTAACATAATTTTAGTTACGCAAAAAGAAGAAAAAAAGGGCAAAACTGATGTTTTCCCTCCTTTTCAAATAAGCCAAGTCTTTGTCAGCCTTATTTCTAGGGTCAACACTGACAATCTAAACCTATCTGACAAAAGTTAGCCAAAATTATTTTAATTATCAAGAAAATCTTTAAATGGATTTATTCCCATAAATTTCCTTAATGATAGATGAAATGATAGAAATGATAGAAAAGGAAATTAAATACACTTAAAATTATTATTGCTTCATTATCACTTAATTTTCATATTACATTTATATTTCCATGGAGCACATGTACACTTGTAAGTTATATATGCTCAGTTTGCATAAAATGCTTTTACTCAGAGGGATTCAATGAACAAGGTTGGAAACCTTTGACATTTGGTCTTCTCAAGAGCCAGGAATATGTTTACACGGCTTATCCCTATATTCCCAATGCCCAGATCTACATACCATGTTATTCAATTCAAGAACATATACTTTTTGCTGTGAACTAATCCCTAAAGATTTTTTCTATTCTCGGGGCCCCTGGGTGGCTTAGTCGGTTAAGCATCTGACTTCGGCTCAGGTCATGATCTCATGGTTTGTGGGTAGATCCCTGCATCAGGCTCTGTGCTGACAGTTCAGAGACTGAAGCCTGTTTCAGATTCTGAATCTCCCTATCTCTCTGACCCTCCCCTGCTTGTGCTCTCTCTCTCTCATAAATAAATAAACATTTAAAAAATATATTTTTTTCTATTCTATTGTGAATTGAGAATTAGTAATGATTCAGTGATTAAAGATAATTTGTAATAATTTCCTGGTTCTGTGTCTACATTTTAATGAGTAATGCATGGTAATCAGTACATGTTACTACTTTATTCTGCACTCTTTCTGGAATTTCTGGTGCCTCTGGAATTTTCCAGGATTTCAGGACATCTTCTTTCTAGGATTCTAGGATATCTGGGCATTGTATTTGGCAGCAACATTTCCTCATGGAGTCAAAAATAAAGTCATGAGGGGTACCTGGGTGGCTCAGTTGGTTATGACTCTTGGTTTCAGCTCAGGTCATGATCTCACTGGTCATGAGTTCAAGCCCCACTTCAGGCTCTGCTCTGTCAGTGTGGAGCCTACTTGGCATTCTCTCTCTCTCTCTCTCTCTCTCTCTCTCTCTCTCTCTCTCTCTCTCATTCTCTGGCCCTCTTCCACTTGTTCTCTCTCTCAAAATAAACTTAATTTTTTTTAAATAAAGTAATGAACAAAAAATTCCTAAAATGTTTGCAAATGAGATATCCACTGGAGGAAAAAAATACACTTGACCCATGAATGGTGGTGGGTCCAGGGGTGCCAGCCTCTGGAAAATTGAATACAAATTTTGCCTCCCCAAAAACTTAACTACTAATACCATACTCTTGATTGGAAGTCTTACCAATAGCATAAACAATTAACACATATTTTGTATGCTATTTGTATCATATACTGTATTCTTATAACGTTATTAAGAAAATCCTATGGAAGAGAAAATACAGCATTGTACTATATTTACCTAAAAAAAAAAAAAACACCCATATAAGCGGATCTGCACAGTTCAAATGCATGTTGTTCAAGGCCAACAGTAAAATAGAAAAAAAAATCACCTTACTTGATATGTATTATGTTTAAGCACTAATGATGAAATATGAGTAACCTATAGTACAGTCATTTGAAAAACAACATAAGAGCTTCAAAATTTGTGAGGCTACAAAAGCTGGTGCCACTTTATAACCCATGGAAAAAAAATGTTTTCTGTAATATTAGATTCGCCAACATGCTTTCCAGGATGATATACACTGATTCGTAAATTCATGCTATTAAATTACGGCAACTGTTGCTTTTGTTTTGCCTTTAAGAATAGTACTTCTCCCAGATCAAATATGTCAAATGATTCTGAGACACTGACAGGTTTTACTTAAGATACATGCCATCTACACATAGAAACTGTATTTATAGCATGAATACATATATACACACATAGGAACGCACACACACAGATCTCTTGTATGTAGGAATCAAAAGCACTATCCATATGCTAGGCACCATGGATGCAAAGGAGAGTGAACTATCAGTGTAACTAGGGAGACCAGCATATAATCCAATCATTCAAAAACTGTATATAAATAGAAGTAAAAATAACATATGACAAAATGACAAGAAAAAAAAAGTCCCAAGTTCAACATAGAGATGGTATGGTGAATAAGGGCACATCCAAAGATTCAGGGAGGAGTTAACTCTGGAAGGAATATGAGAAAAATACAAGGGGAAAATGGCCATCAGGCAAGAGAGTGATTGCAGTAGGAAGTTGTAATGCATGCTGAAGTGTGTAGATTTCATCCTATAGTCAGTTGTGAACTACTGAAAGGTTTTAGGAGGCTGAAGTAAAGGTAAATAATATGATCAAATTTGCATTTCCATAGATAACTCTCATACTAAAGTGAAGGTATGGCTGAAAGTGTCTTGCTTATTTATTTTTTCCACATGTGCTTCATAAACAGGTTGTCTGAGTTCTAAATGAAAACCTGTGACAGATTGAGTTTTTTGATTAATTTAGGGAGACTTTCTAAAAATTTCTATTATTGAATCTTCTTTATCATCTTTGCCCATCAAAAGAATTTTAGATTTTCTTCTTATACATACTTTTCACTTATGTTTTTCCTTAGTTTTTCCTAGTTATTATTAATAGAAAGAGAAAGTATTGATGTCCCTATGTTAATTTCATCACCAGTCACATTTTAAATTTGATTATGGATGTTTTAGTTAATTATGATAGGTTTTAA